>NW_006399886.1:9569023-9639068 GCF_000299155.1 Elephantulus edwardii
GATGTATCATGGAAGTGTTGCAGCCTAGAAGACACAAATTTAACTAACAAGTTAAAAGTACATGAGTCAAAAATTAAAAAGCAATAATATTCTGAGTAGAGGTTCTAAAAGTGGTACAAATCAAGTTACAGAGGGAAGGTGAATAAATGAGACTGGGTTGCCTTGCAGTAGCCCAAAAGTATCACGTGTAAGCTCCTCACTCAAATGTGATCACATAGAAAGATAGATTGATTCCAATATGAAAAACTCAAAACAAACCTTCCCTTAAAAAGGATCCCAGAATGAGAGGGATCCAAAACAAGCCTTCCCTGTAAAAGGCCCCAGGAGAGTGAGCCTTTTTACCTGAGCCTTTGTCTTCACAATCACCTGTTATGCATCTGAAAAGTGGACAACAAATAAGGATAGCAGGGGAAGAATTGATGTCTTTGAGTTGTGGTGCTAGAGAAGAGTACTGACTATGCCCTGAGCTGTTAAAATTACAAACAGATCTTGAAGAAAGTGCAGACAGAGTGCTCCTTGGAGACAAAGAGGGCGATGATTCATCTTTCATACTTTGGACATGTAGCTAGGCAAGACTATTCCTTGGAAAGGGACATTATGTTTGGAAAGATGGAGGGTCAGCGAAGGAGGGGAAGACTCTCAACAAGGTGAATTGGCACAATGACTTCAGTAATGGGCTCTAGTGTGTCAGGGATGATGAAGACTGCACAAGAAAGGGCAAAGTTCAGGTCAGCCGTTCATAGGGTCACTATGAATCTTATTCTGCTTGATGGCACCTAACAACAACATTACAGATAAAAGGGAACTCGATCTACATGGTAAGGGGTTGCACTGCCAATCCAAAAGCAGATGGTTTGAATCCACCAGCTGTTCTGTGGGAGAAAGATGCATAATCTCTTCCCATGTGATTTATAGCCTCTGAAGCCCCCTGGATGGTCATTTATGTGTCTAGTCCAGCTTGAGAGCATATAACAACAGCTATAGACCAGGTCCATCTTTGTTAAAACTTATGGTCTTAATGCACTTTTAAGGACTTAAATGTCTAAAGACTCTTGCCCTAGCATGGCAGGTGGAGATGTCTTAGCTGATTTTAGCCTGACACATAGCTGAGGGACCTACCAAAAACTGCTTCTTACTCCCTACAATAATTTTTTTTAAAACCCAAAAAACTATGTCTATTACTGATAAGAATATACTTTATACTTGATTAAATGACATAACTGTAGTGTTCTATAAAAGCTCTTCCAGAAAAGTCATTTAAAAATCAGAGATATATTTTGCAAGTAAGAGCTATACTTTAGATGAGCATACTGAACAGCAGAAAGAAACCTAAAAGCTAAGTGCAATGCTATTTTAAAAAAAAATCAAAACTAGATGATTAGGTAGAGATTAATTGCCCTAGAACTAATGTCTATGTGAAAGGTATTGGAAACGTATGAACTAAGTCGTGTTTCTTCTTAAGTACCTGGAACTGCATTTCCACCAAATGCACATATTGCCTCAGTCGTACTCTCACTTCATGATTTTAATCAGGCTGCAGTAATGATTTATGCCTGCTCACTAACCAATAGTTCACAACACACTCCAGCCAGAACAGCTGAAATATACCACTCCTTTAAGCAATTTTGTTTTATCCATTTTAACACACAGCTTTTAAGAATATTTAAGTACCTCTTGATAAATAAAATAATTTTACTTTTTGGCAATAAGATCGTTTACTCGGTCATTGCAATCACTAATTAGAGCTATAATCTGCATTTTTCAGCCCAAAGACGGTGAAGACAGCACTAGCTGGTGCTGGGTTCTTTTAGTGGGTAGCCTTTGTGTCTTAAGAGGTATCAGGAAAACTCAATTACTGAGTTTAAATCAGGTCTTTGAAAAGTACAGTACAATGGCTTCTGCTTATTGCAGCCACTTTAGGAAATGGTTCTTTGAGCCTAATAACTGACTGATTCAATTAAAAGGAGACAGGAAACCCATTTGCTGAAGCCCGCACTGTGTTTGTTATTCACTGCTATCATCTAAAGCACATCAGGGAAACCACAACTTTGTAAGCCAGTGGTTCTCCATATTTTGCCATTTCAGTCTCTTTGAAGGCTGTGATACAAACCATTATTGACTCACCGTGCCCACCAGAAAATGGTTGTGCTGGAATTTGGGTTGAGAAGTTTAAAAGAACCTCAAAGATTGTGGTATAACAGGACACATAGTCACATGGGGATTCTTGCTCCCAATCATATGAAATTTTTGCCTGTGGGGTCTATGTTTTACAGGAGACTAAAAAATGATGGTATAATGTTGCTCTTTGTCATTCCCAACTAGAACTGCAGAACATAATTAGGAATCTTCTTCAATTCTTATTTTATGGTGAATCAAAAACCACAGGCCTTGAGTGGGATATTAAAAGAAGTTCAAAGACCAAACAAAAATTTCATCCCAAAGAATCTATGTAACTTTTGTGTTGGACTTTAGAAAAACAAGCATCAATAGCATAACTTTGGAGTTCCTATACTGATAATAACCTCCTTTCTAAAGCGTTTGTTCATTATAACATACATCTTTATATTATTATTGGTGTCATCATTGCTGTGTACCATCAAGTTCGAACTATTTCAAAGATGACCTTCCAAAAGATTTTGAGTCAGTAGCTGCATGTTTTAAAATCAGAAAAGAAGTGTGTCCGTGGTGTGTCTTGTTTCCATAGCTTTTCAATCTGTATGCAGAACAGATCATTCGAGAGGCTCTGGACTTCATGAGGAACAATGTGGCATCAGGATTGGAGGAAGATTCAACAACAACCTCCGTTATGCAGATGATGCACTCTTACCTGCTAAAACTGAGAAGACCCTGAAGAATTTGCTGCAGAGGATCAAGAACTATAATTTACAATATGGATTGAAGCTCAACATCAAGAAAACAAAGTTTCTTACCACTGCGCCAATTGGCAGCATCAGGATAGGTGAAGAAGAAATTGAGATTGTTAACAATTTCAGCATGCTCAGCTCCACAATCAACACTCTAAGCACCAGAAGTCAGGAAATCTAAAGATTAATTACATTAGGAAAATCTGCTGCCAGGCACCCCTCTAGAGTGCTAAAGAGCAAGAATGTCAGTTTAGAATCTAAAGTGTACCTGATTCCAGCCATGGTTTCACATCATGCTACACATCAGAGAGCTTCTCAATGACCAAAGATAATGGAAAAAGAATTGATGCCTTTGAGTTGTGCTGCTGGAAAAGAGTGTTTAACATACTGCCAAGAGAACTAACAGATCTGTCCTTGAGAGAGTGAAACAAAGCTACTCTTTAGAGACAAGGACTCCATCTCATATACTTTGGTCATGTAGCCAAGAGGGACCAGTCTTTGGAGAAAGATATTTGGTGGCCTAGTGGCAAGAAGCTGCACTGTAGTATGCAGTTTGATGCCACCAGCTGCTCCATGGAATAAGAATGGGTAATCTCCCATATAATTAACTGCCTCTGAAAACCCCCTGGAGGGTCAGCTATGGGTCAGTTCCAACTCAATGGTACACAACAACACAACATCATGCTTAGAAGCGTCGAGGGACAATGGAGGAGAAGAAGACCACAGATGAGATAGACTGACACAATAACTGGGGTAATAAAGGTAAGCATGTCAGAGACAGTGAGATTGGCTCAATATAGAACAAGTTTCAGAGCTGCTGGGCATAGGTTTGCTATGAGTCTTAGTTGACTTGACAGTACATAATAACAACAATCACAAGGACATGTTATTTTACTTATGTGTGAAATCTTTCCTGAATTATCTGGACATTTCCTCAATTTATTTAGCGTAGCCAAATTTATTTAGCATAACTTCAATATTAGCAGCCCTATGTACCTATTAATTTGTCCTTCTGTGGTGGATTGCCTGTTGTTGTGGTAGTGAAACCTATGACACCAGCAAAGCCACCCACGGTGGGGAGATTTTAATGGAGCTTCCAGACTAGGACAGTTTAGGAAGAAAGATTTACTTCTTCTCCCCCCCTCTTTTTATTATTTTTTTTATTTTGTATTGTTTTACTTACAATGTTCATATGCATTGAGCACTGGTGGACTAGTTATAGAAAGCTATGCTGCTTTGATAAATGTGATAATTGTAGATGGGCTTCAGGCCTTTTGTTCATAGTGTCACTATGAGTCGCTCTACTCAAAGGCAATCAACAACAACAACCCCTCCCTCCACCCACCACCCCTCAAATCCCCGCCCATCCTCACCTCTCTGGCCTTACCCTTCCCCCTGGGCTCCTCATACACATTCTACCTAATGGTCTTATACCATATTTGTCCTTAAGAGACTGAATTAGTTCACTCAGCATAATGTTCTCCAGTCCCTCCCAAGTCAGGTACTAATTTACACAAATTATTTCTCCTGCAAGCTGCATAGTATTCTTTCATGAGAATGTACCATAATTTATCAATTCATTTGGTTGTTGTTGGACCCTTTTGGCTGTTTCCATTTTCTTGTGATGATGAATAGCACTGCTATAAACATTGATGGACAAGTCTCTGTGCCTCAGTTCTCATTTTCTTGGTGTATATTCCAAGTGTATTAGCTGGATTGTACTAGATTTCTATGTTCAGCTTTTTAAGGAAATGCCAAATTGCCTTCCAGAGTGGTTGTACCATTTACAATCCCACCAACAGTATATAAGGGTTCTTAACTCACCACATCCTCTCCAACATTTATTACTTGCTATTCAGTTAAAATTTGCTACTGCTACTTGTGTAAGATGGTATCTCATTGTGGTTTTGATTTGCCTCTCTTTTATTGCCAGTGATCTGGAGCATTACTTCATGTGTCTGTTGCCCATCTGAATATTTCCCTCTGTGAAAAGACCTTCCATGTCTTTTACGCATTTTGTAATTATGTTATCAGTTTGTTGCTGTTTGGGGTTTGTTTTTTTTTCCTTGTAGAGGCCTTGTAGGATTCTGTAAACTTTTGATATGACCCTTGTCTGAAATAGTATTGCCAAATGTTTTCTTCCAGTCTTTCAATCTGTTGGGAAAAGTTTTTGCTGTACACAGGGATTTAATCTTTAGAAGGTCCTATTCATCATTTTAATCCTCTCCAGACTGAGCATTTTTGGCTGTATTTGGCAGTCTGTTTATACCACAAACTAGACCATCTAAGCTTGAACCAGTTTGTCTCTGATGAACTTTATGGTTTTGGGTTTTACTCTGATCTATGTTTAGTTGATATTTGTGTTTAACGTGAGATGTGGATCATGTCTCAGCTTCTGCAGGCAACAGTATAGTTTGCTGCACCATTTGTTGAAGAGGTTGTCATTTCCCCATTTGATAGGTTTTATTTCCTTGTTGAACATTAGTTGGCCATAGATAGCTGGGTCCATTTCTTGGTTCTAAATTCTGTTCCATTGGTCTTTGTGCCTGTCATGTACCAGTACCATGCTGTTTTGGTTACTACCTCCGTGTAGTAGCTTTTAAGGTCAAGGAATGCTATGCCTCCCACTTCATTTTTATTTTTCAGAAGTGATTTGCTTATTTGAGGTTTCTTGCCTCTCTGAATAAACTTGACAATTTCTCATGAAGGAAGGTTTATTTCTTAACATTAACCAATGAATATTGTGTAGATCATAGAAGAATGTTGTTATTGTGTGTCGTCTATGTGTTATCGAGTCACCTATGACTCATAGTGACCTGATGCTCAATTGCTTTGAACCCTGCCTATCTTGAGCCAGTCTCACTGTCTCTGACACTCCTAACCCCACTATCTCAGTTACTGGGTCAATCCTTCTCATCCAGAATCTTACCCTCTTTGTGCTGTCCCTCCCCTCTTCCAAGCAAGATGTCTTTCTCAAAGGACTGGTTCTTCCTGGTAACATGCATGGAATATGTGAGATCAAGTTTCAAAATCCTTGCCTCTAAGGAGCAACTTGATTTCATCTTCTCTAGGACAGAACTGTTTGTTCTCTTTGCAATCCATGTAACGTTCAGTACTCTTCCCCAGCACTACAATTCAAAGGCATCAATCCTTCTTCTGTCATCCCTAGTCATTGGCTAGCTCTCTGATGCATAACAAATTATTGCAAAGACCATGACCTGTATCAGGAACACCTTAATCTCCAGAGTTACATTGTTGCTCTTTAGCACTCTAGAGAGATCCCTGATCCCAGATTTTCCCAATTCAGTTAATCTTTTGATTTCCTAACTGCTAGTGCCAAGAGTGTTGACTGTGGAACCAAGCAAAGAGAAATTGTTAATTATCTAAATCTCTTACTTATCTATCATGATGCTGCCAATTGGTCCAAGGGTGAGAATCTTTGTTTTCTTGATACAGAGCTTCAATTCATATTGCATATTATAATCCTTGGCCTTCTGTAGCAAACACTTCAGGCCCTCCTTATTTTCAGTAACCCAAGGTTGTGTCACCTGCATACTGCAGGTTGTTGATGATTCTTCCTCAAATTCTGAAGCCACACTACTCCTTATAAAGCCCAGCTTCCCAAATATATTGAAAAGGTATGGAGATAAGTTGCATCATAGTATTCAATATAATGATCTCTCTGGGTTGAAAAGGCGAATTTGTTTCTTATATATGAAGGCAATATAGTTTGCTAACATAATCTTCATCAAAGACAACTTAAGGAAACTAACTCACTTAATAGAACAATAGTTTTTAAGTACAATTAAATTGTTTTGACCAGAAAAACTTTAGAATGAATACATTTTTATTTTAAATCTTTAAAAAAGAGCATCTAAATTCCAAAATCAATCTCCACAATAGTCTATGTGTTTCCAATTGCCAAAGGGGCCCTTTAGAGTAGTGAGAGATCTTCACCCTGAAATGTACAGTATCCCTTTTCAGCAGGAAGTAGCTAAGAGAATACGCTGTCCCCTTTTCCTTATGAATCAGGGTGAAGTCTCTCTCAGGGAGGAGTGATAGGGAATGGCAAAGGACACACTGACAAAGGAGATTAATCAGAACTGGCTTTGACAAGCACTGTGGCAATGGGACAATTAAAACAGACTTTCAAGGGGGGAAAAAAAAGAGGAACGAACAGGGGGGCATGTAGAGAAAATAGTGCAACAATGAATGAATGGTAATACAAAATCTCTGTAAATGTTCATTAAAATTAATAGAATTTAATAAAATTTTTTTTAAATCTTAAAAGAAAATCACATGGGAAGAGACTGTTCATCCTCTCAAAAAGCAGAGAAAGAGCTTTTGGATTTGAACTCCCTACCTTTTTATTTTCTGAGCAACTCTTTAACACTAAACACTAAGCTCTTGAAGAGCTCCCTTATGAAAATAAAAATTAATTATTCCTGTCATTAGTTTGACTTGAAAAATGCTTACATAGATCAAATATGAAGTAGCCTATTATAAGAGATGTCTGTAGTTTTTCAACTTAAAAAGTAAAAGCTATTTTTCCTTCTTCAAATTTTAACACATGCACAGGAGTATTTGAGGTGATTAAAAATGATCTGATTCTTATTTTTTTCTTATGGTAGGATCAACAACATTCCTAACATATTGGATATGAGAGAAATAGAGGAACAAGGAAAAAGCTCAAGGCTTCTCAAGCAATTAAAAAGTGAAAAATGCTCAGAACAATCAGAAATGGCAATGTAGTTCAATTTTTAATGTGTTAAGGTGGAGGTCCAGTTAAATGTTATCCAATTAGATGGATACACTTGATATGCAAATGATTATAATTATTAATTTTCTTATTTAATTATTTTTATATGAGCTTTGGTGGCGAGTGACAAGGAGCTGTCCTGCTATTCCAAAGGCACGCAGTTAGAATCCACTAGCTGCTCCACTAGCTGCAGAGGACGATGGGCACTCCCCTTCCGCACGATGTTCACCTCTGAAAACACACTGAATAGGTCAGCTATGAGGTTTTTTGACTCATGGAACATAACAACAACAAACCCTGCTTTCACTTTTTTTATTGCCTTGGGTCCTTTTTCTACATTCTACATTTTTTTCATTTTTCTACATTCCTTCTATCTAAGTCAAGAAAACAAAGATTCAAAACACTGGGCAGATTGGCAGTATCATGACAGATTGCGAAGAGATTGAGATTGTTAACAGCTTTAGCTTGCTTGGCTCCACAAGCAACACTCTTGGCACCAGTAGACAGGAAAGTAAAAGAAGAATTTCACTGGACTGTCAGAGACCTCTCCAAAATACTGAAGAACAGAAATGTGTATCTGGAGACTAAGGTGTGCCTGATTCAGACCATGGTCTTTGCAGTTACTTACTATGTGTCAGAAAGCTGGACAATGACTAGGGATGATAGAACGAGAATAGATGCCTTTGAGCTGTGGTGCTGGGAAAGAGTATTGAATATACCATGGACTGCTAAGAGAACAAACAAGTTCTTCCTAGAGAAGGTGCAATCAGGCCGCTTCTTAGAGGCAAGGATTCAGAGCTTGATCTGACAAACTTTGAGCATGTTGCAAGGAGGGACCAGTCCTTGTAGAGGGATGTCATGCTTGGGAGGGTGGAGGGACAGCGCAAAAGAGGAAGACCCTTGATGAAATTGATTAATTCAGTGACTATGATAATGGGGTTAGGTGTATCAGAGACAATAAGATTGGCACAGGACAGGGCAGGGTTTAGGGATGTTGTACTTAGGGTCACTATGAGTCGCAGGTGACTAGATCACACATAACAAGTAGAAGTCAGTCACGTTGTTAACTAATATATCTTTGTTAGATATATTTCTTTTTTAATTTTTTTTTAAATTTGTGTGTGTGTGTGTGTGCTGTCAAATCAGATCTGATTGGTACAGGAGGAGATTGTCCCTCCTTTTCCAGCAGAGCAGCTGGTGGATTCGAACCACTCACATATGGGATTGCAGTGCAGCTTCTTGCCACTAGGCCACCAGAGCTCATCTTTAGATATATTTCTTACAAATAACACCCAGTTAAGGAGTGTGTGTGGGGTGTGTGTGTGTGTGTGAGAGAGAGAGAGAGAGAGAGAGATTTAATCTGAAGTTCTTTTAACAAAGCATGAACCCATTTTTATTTAGTGTGGTAAATTATTTCTCCATCTTGGTTGTATAATTTACCTTTGTTGTTGATAAAGTTTTGCTATGTTGTTAAGAGTAGTCTATTTCTTTATTATTGATTTAGTAGTTGCATATTACATTTTTTCCTAAGAATGATTACTTTTCATTATTTTAAATTGTATTTGACATCCCTAATAACTCTAAGAACGCAATTTTCCTACCTTGTATTTGTCTTTCTCCAGCATTAAAAAGATTTTTCTAGTAACTTCGTATCTGTTTTCCTCATTACAATGAGAATTTGGAACCTGGAGGTTTTAATTACAAGCCTGCAGTCAGAGAACTCGATTCTCTGAACTAGAAGATAATCATAGAACTTTCTGTACAACCCTATACAAAGTGCAATGGTTCCTTAAATGCCCAAGCCAATAAATCATGATTCTAATATGTTGAGTGATTTTTGTGGTACTGTTGGGAAAGATAAATAAGGTTGCAGGAAACTGTTCAAAAGTAACTCTAAGTATCTCATGCCTGATTAACGTACTGTAATATGGCACATGCTTAATGAAAGAATCATTAACTGGAATATAATCAGATATTTAATTCAGTCTCTAGTCAATCATTTGCCTCTAATACACCTAGGAGTAAACAATCTTAGCTATTTTGGTGCTTAGTTTCACCTTGTTCTGAATGTGAATAGAGAGGAATCTGTGGTATGTATGTCAGTATCAAAGCCCCTGTATGCCAAAACATCTTTTTCTGTTAAATGCTTCTGCAGCATCCTGTAAAATAGGTTTTGTATTTAATTTTTAAGTCCTATATTTCTCAATTGGTGATTCTCAAAGCTTATTGATTACTTGAAGCTTTTCAGAAAGCTCAACATTATAATACCTGTTTACCCCTTAGTGACCAAAAATCTCTTAACTAGGCAACTTTTTTTCCTCATTTACCACTGAACACTATTTCAGTGGAACGTATTTGAGGACATGCTGCTGCATGGTATTATATTCTGAAGTAGATGAAGGATTCATTTCCTGTCTTACTGAGTTAGACTTAGTTGTAGAGCTTTGAAAGCACTTCTTATGTCTTTGCTTTCTGGGGTTTTTTATTGTTTTGTTGTTCTCGGAATAAACACAGCAAACCCTACACTAACTCAGCCATTGATTTATGTACAGTTCAATAACATTGATTATATTCTTTGAGATGTGCAACCATTCTCACCCATCTTTTCTGAGTTATTCCTACTTCATTAACATAAGGGAGCTCTGGAAGCACTCAGGTATTGCACTGGCATCCTGAGGCAGCATTTCTCTGACAATTCAAATCCACCAATCACGGCATGGGAGAAAGATGAGAAATCTAGTCTTATGCAATTTACAACTACTAAAAATTCCTTGGAGGATCTTCTGTGAATCGGTTCCCACTCAATGCCAGTAAGTTTTGAGAGGTTTTTGTTTTTCCAACTAATGTAAACTCACTGTCCCGTAAGAGAGTCCCATCTAATCTTTCAAGTTGTTATTGTTAATTTTCATCCTGTTTAGATAATTCTTAAAGTATAGTGCCTTTTAGTTAAGGAAGGCCTTTTAATTAAGATACACTATTGTTTGATTTTAAGAAGATTTCAGGGAATATTTTTTTGGTTTAAAGATAATCACAGGGCAATAGTTTGAGAAATTAATCCAACCTCCACGTCTAAAAAAAAAAAAAAACACCCACAATGTAGACTCTCTTAAAATTTTAAATTATGTTCAACAATTTCCCCTTATTGATCAGGACTCTTTTGTTGAATCTTTGATCAAATATTCAATAATGGTATTCAGGAACCATTCTGTTTTTCTGTTTCATGTCAAAAGAGGAAATTGTTCATGAAGGCAATTAACCATTTCCACTTGTTACCCCTAGTTCTTCTTCCAATTAGCAATACAGCCTAATTGTCATGCCTTGGATGGTTGCTGGCAAAATTTTAGGGTGCTAGGAACTACACAACAAACTAAGTTTTAATAAGCTAGGAGGAGTCTTAAAGAGCTTTAACAAAATATCTGTCAATTTTTATTTCTACTTCCCCTTCCTTCTCTTTCCATGCTGAAAACAACTCAAATATAAACGTAATGATGGAAATGGGCAAGATACTGTAACTACAGACATGTATACTCAGAATCATCCTTCTTTCAACAGCTGAGGATTTGGTAACATAGCAAAATTTTTGTGCTTTATTCCTCTCCTCATCCCCTTAAGGATATAGACATTTGTTTGTGAGGACCAGCTAAAGAATATACCATGTAGACAAACACAGCCATGACTGCATGAGTTTCTATCATACTACAGAGTTTATGTTGTCTCTCTGGTTCCACTCTCTACTCTATGAAAAGGCCTTTGATATCATATGTATGACCCTATGTACAATAGCTCTGAACCCTGCCCTATCCTGAGCCAGTTTCACTAATTCCACACACTAACGCCCATTGTCCCAGTTACTGTATCAATCCACCTGGCCCAGGGTTTTCCTCTCCTGCGCTGTCCTTCCACCCTTCTGAGCTTAATGTCCTTCTCTAAGGACCGGTCTCTCCTGACCACACGCCCTAAGTATGTGAGACAGAGCTTCAGAATCCTAGCGTCCAAGGAGAAATTTGCTTTCACCCTCTCCATGACAGACCTATCTGTGTTCTTGTTAGTCCAAGGTATGTCCAAGACTCTTCTCTAACACCACAACTCTAAGGCATTGATCCTTCTTCTGTCATCCTTAGTCATTGTATGTATTTTATAGGTATATACTATTTGAATAAAGTTAGTTAAGTATGGCTGAGCAATAAGTGTAAAACTTGAAAAATAAATTCTCTAGCTGCTCAACATTGTTCAATATAGGCATATCTGACCTAAAATTTCTCCTAACTTTCCGTATACTGATATGTTATTTGTTGTTGATTGCCGTCAAGTTGAGCACAACTCATAGCCACTATAAGAATGAAAGAACTAATGCCTTTCCATAACTATTGCCGTTTCTCTAAGTTCATAGAGTTTCTAGAGGCGTGGGGTTGCCACTCCTGCTTTCAAACCTGTTTTACAACTGGGAGCTCCACCAAACACTGTCTACATTGTGAAACCATTATGGTATTTGATACCCCAATGTCACAGGGCTCAGCATCACAGCAAATCCAGGTTACTTCATACAGTACATTGACAAAGAGTGATATACAAAGTGGAAGAATGTCCAGATATAACATCACTAGTCTCACTTGGCAGTGGTTAAGCATTGTCAAGTAGAAGACAACACATAATGACCCTTGCACAAAAGGCCTGAATTCTGTAACTAACATCCATCATGTCTGTACATTTATAGAGTTTATAGAATTTCCAGAGGCATCTAGTTTAGGAAGTGGATGCCACTCTTACTTCCCAACCTGAATCAATGTAGAAGCTCCTCCAAACATTTTATATGATGGATTACCATTATGGCACTTGATACGACTATGACACAGTGTTCAGTATCACAGCAACTCCCAGTTATTCAGTACAGGAAATAGACAAAATATTGTTGTATCACTTAAAGAATATTCATTCTAAAATTCATAAATTCATTAATATCCTAAGGGATTTTTTTAAACACACACTGTTTAACAGGCCTCCATCCTTGGTCAAAAGTTCAACTGACAATGCTTTTGGGGTAGGGGAAAACCAGTAATACACATCAAACACAACCAAAAAAACTTCCCGTACATGACCACCATCAGGATGCTAGAAACCAGCTCCTAGAATGGAGACTCCAGGCCGGCCTGCTGATCCAACCCCTCACTATGGGATTTTAAAGGCACATCCTTGGTCAAAAGTTCAGTATCCCTTTGCCTGTGAACAAACTGTTGTTAAGGACCATACCCACATCTCAATCCTAGCTTGTGGCACAAATAATTTTAAAAAGATTAATGAATCTTGAACTTGGAAGAACTCTCTTTGCCATTCAAATATTTGACACACTGAGGTGTTTACAGAAAAAGGGATATAAGATCAAAATGACTCCTTACAAAATAAGTGCATATCTTTTGTATTTTAAATTTTATCATGAACACTTAATAAGTACTTTTTAAAGCTGTGCTACTGCAAGCAGGCATATATAGAATTAGCATCGAAATTAGCAAAAGGCAAAAGGTAAATAAGGAAGAAAAGGCTAGGATGTTTGTTAAATACATGGATTAATTTTTATTCATCAAACAGCCAAATAGAAAAATGGCAAGGAAAAGGCAATTCAAAGAAGAAGAAACACAAATGACAATAAACATATGCAAAGCCATGCAACCTTACAAGGAACCTGAAAAATGAAAACTAAAACAAGAAGATTTTATTTCCAATCATCAAACTGGCAAAAATGTTAAAACATTTACAGTAACCAGACTAAGCAAGAAAAAAGAGAAACAGGAAATTTTATTCAGTTTTCGTAGGGGTATAAATGAATAAACCTGTTTTGAAAAGCATTTGGCAGTCTCTCAAACCATCAATTTGTATACACTTAAGCTGACTAAGACTCTTTTATAGAACTACTTTCCTATAAGAACAAACAATATAGACAAAGTATTGAAAGCAGAAATTTTTTAAATAATAAAGAAAATTGGAAACTAAATATACATTAGTTCAGAAATGTTTATTGATTCAAATTATGAAATACTATGCTGCCATTCTAAAGAATGAATTGGACTTTTATGGGTGAATATGGAATGATTTCCAAAACATATTGTTAAGTGAAAAAAATTCAACGTATGAAAAAAACCAAACTCATAATCTGTTGCTATCTAGTTGAATCTGACTCACAGCAAATCAATAGGACAGATTAGAACTGTCCTTTTGGGTTTCCAAAACTGTAATCTTTACAGAAGCAGACTGTTAAATCTCTCTTCTATGGTATGTTTGAAAGAACTTAACCATTGAGTCACCTAAGTCCCTCATCAAAGCATATTGGGAAACAAAGCTCTAAGCATAAAGTTTATGTAAATTGTTTTGTTAACTGAACTCATTTATTAACTTGGGAGCAACTCTTTTTTTTTTACTTTAAAAATGTAATTATCTCCCACAATTGGACATGTAAAGAAAATAGCATATTGTTTTATCTTATGTGGTTGTTATATTTTATTTTCCAAGTAATAGTCATTAAAAATATTTACTCATCTAACTAAGTCCACAATTTAGCACTCTTATTTGTATGGCTTTAAAAGTTATAGCACAAGATCTTTCTTTACATTAAGGAGTTTGGGGTGGGGGGTTCCGTTCAAAACAAAGCCTGATGTGTGTGTGTGTGTATGTATGTGTGTATACTTTTACTATGTATGTGTGTATACTTTTACTTTAACTACATTAAATTTTTTTAAACAATGTTCATCTTTTTTTTTTATCTAGTGGTAAATTACTAATGCAAACTTTTCATCAAAATGAAGTTTACCACAGATGTTAATAAATATCCCAACTGGAAATGGCCCTTCAGCTGCCATTAAATGAAATGTCTCAAGCTTAAATGAAAAAGAACTGGTGGCTGGTATTTATAAACAAAATACAGAAAGTAGCATCATCTACATACTGCTCCTTACCACATAAACTCTGAAAGAACCAAAGATGCTTTACAGAAGCTCTGTGGGCTTTGAAAAGGCACATGGGTGTGGTTTTTAGTTTGAATAACATTCGTGTCTACCCCGGTCATCACAGATGCCATCTCTGCAGCACAGCAGAGTGGTGGGGGCAACATTTCTAGAATGTAAAGGGAATGACTCTTTAAGGGGCTTCAAGAGAAAAATGCATTGAAATAGAGTTAATGTAATTGATGCTCACCAAATTAACAGTCTTTATTAATTAGAATGAAGACAAAGGGAAGATTACTTCTTTTGTTGTGTATAACCAAAAACCAAGCCCATTGCCCTGAAGTCAGCTCCAGTTCATAATAACTAGTGTATCCAGAGTAGAATTGCTCTAAGCTCCTTGTCATCCACAACACAATGAGGCAGGTTCAGACTTCCATCTTTGTGTAAATAAATCAGTGCAAACCATTTGTACCACTTAGGAACCTCCTTTATTCTATATATTGTTCCTGTTATTGTTATTGTTATTAGGTGCTGTCCAGCAAACTAAAACTCATAACAACACTAGGAAGAATAGATCAAAAACTTAACCCTATCCTACATCACCTTACGATCACCTATGCTCAAACTCATTGAGCAGTCACTGTGCCTGTCCATCTCATTGAGGATATTCCTTTCCTTCACTAACCCTCTACTTTTCCAAGAATTACCCTATATTGTTATTGCTGTATACTACTGAGTTGGAACCAACACTTAGCTGGTCCCCTAGAGGGATTATAGAGGCAGCAAAATTCATGAAAGGTGATTGTCTATCTTTCCCCTGTGGAGCAGCTGGTGGATTCAAACTGTGTGCCTTTAGTTAGCAGCCCAATTACTTACTATTAACCCATCAGAGCTCCTTTTTAATTGCACTATATAGTTCTATATACTTTTAGTCCTTTGTAACAAAAATGCATTATATATGTACCTTAAATGTATATGTGCATATATATCTGACTATGGCTTCTCATAACCTAAAAGATCGTTCACTCACTCTCATTGCCCTCAAGTCAGAACCAATTCATTGCTATAACTTTGCATTGGGTTTGCAGCAGCTGTAATCTCACAGATGGAGATAATCCATCTTTCTCTTTTAGAGCAGCTAGTAGATTTGAACTGTCTACCTTTGTGTTGGTGGCACGACTCCTTACATATTAGGCCACCATAACTCCCTAAAAAAATCTGTTAAAGTTAGTGTTTAAAGTCATTCCAGTTTAATACTCATATGCAAAGCTGTTAAAATATTATTAATAACTGATTACAGAAATATCAACCCTATCACCCACTATATCTGGGAGTAAAAGGCAATAAAATGGGTTCTTGATAGTAGATTGTTGTGTTGTTGTTGATTGCCTTTGAGCATGACTCATAGTGACCCTATGAACAAACGGCCTGAAGCCTCTACAACTATCAACATTTATCAAAGTTCATAAAGTTTATGGAGGCATGTTATTTAGGAAGTGGCTGCCGCTCCTGCTAGCCCTTCCCAATAATAAAATTTCAAGTTAAACTGCATTAAAAGTAATTCTTTACTTCTTACCTATACTAGTGCTCAGGTCTCATAGTTAGGTTACAAGGAGTAACCTAAAGTATAATTCTGGTCTATCACTAACAGGTGAATGATGTAATGAAAACTATCACACCTTCTAAGAGGTAGAAAACAAATAGAGATAGTGGTGAAAGTATTACCTTTGATCCCCTCAATAGATCATTTTTCAGAGCATAGTTGGAACTAAATATAAAATGTTTTAGGAAAAGTAAACAATCCCTAGGGATTAGCGGGAATCACTTGAAGTACTAATATTGACAAGCCATAAATAACATGCTCATTATTTATTGACCCTTCTAACTATTGACATAAAGATCAAGACAATAGCTATCCACACTGCCACACAATTTTACAATGCTAAGCAAGTAACGTCTCGATTTCCTCCATAGTCAATGACTCCTCACTGCTCATCTTGAAAATCCTTTTGCAGAAGTAATGATCTCCCTATTAAATTGTTGGTTGAATCATTTGTGCTCAACAGAGGGTGCATTTAGTTCAAGCAATACATTTTCCAGCAATATGAACATGGATGCAGAAGCCCACGGAGCACAGGGCACAAGCCGTGTGGCTATTTTCCCAGTGAAAGACATTGAAAACTATCTCGGGGTTCATTTTCTTCTTGATCTGTCATCTATAGACTGTATGGACAGCTTATCTGTCACTACTCAATTGTTCAAAGCAGAATGCTTTCTCCTATATTGGACTGTAAGGATTTATAAATACAGAAATGACTCACGTACTAATAACAAAAATGGAACAAATATTAGACAACTGCTGAAATGGCTTAATAATAAAAAAGGGGGAAATATCCTTCCCTCTCATTTTTAATGCACTCTTTTTTTAATTTTCTTGGGAAAAATATGTTGGGGATACAAGGAGGTGAGGGTTAGGAACAGAAGGGTGAGGATGGGCAAGGATAAAAATTGCAAGGATGCAGTTTCAGGGATGCACAATTTGGTTGGTGGGGGGAGCAGGTGAAGGAAACTAAAAGGATCCAGTGGGGACCAGATGTTACAGGGCAATGGTGATAGTCCAATGGTGATTAAACAAACTGTCTTTTTCACTTGTGGAGTTCTCATTTGGGAATTGGCCACAGACTCTCTGGCTTCTTTATGCTGAACAGGGGTGTTGATGTGAAGGAAGAAAGGGAGCACACTTTATCACCTTACTGGTGGTCTTCGGTTGAAGCTGTTTGCCTTCTTGTTCTGTTAGAAGATATTTTCCTGACATTTACTCCCCTCTGGACTGCAAAGTGTTTTCCCAGGTGGGTCCCAGGGGATGACTGATTGAACCCTGAGGCTCCATCCTCCTTTGCTTCCATAGTTGACAGTTGTATTTCCTTTTTGTCTCTGGAACTGGGTTCAGAGTCAGGTCTGGTGTAAAATTCAGTGTTAAGGTTACGTATAGACAAGGGAGCAAACCTAGAGAGAACAAACTTGTGAGTTACAAATAGAAGGGCTTTGGGGGTGTTACTTACGGGTGTACTGGAGGAGAGGGTGGAGGAAAGTAGCCTAGATAAAATTCTCTGTACACCCTAGGCATTTTTTCCTACCCAGGGGTCGGATAGCACAACCTGAGGGCTGAGGAGCTCACCCCGAGGACCTGCTCACCCTGGGGCCGAACACAGCTCGCCTCAGGGGGCCAAGAACGGCTGGCTGGCATACTCCCTGACCAAAGTCCCCCCCAAGTCCAGACTCTGCACCTCACTGAAGACCATGTGGCCAGGGACGGCATCCCTAATTCTAGCACCATCACCTTTACCCCCCCAATAAGTGGTCATACTGTAATATGAAGTAGGTGTCACTGCCCTCCCCCTTTATAAATGGAGAAGGAAACCTGAGAGTGGTGAACAGATTCCCCCCAGGTCTAAACAGTTCTTGGCAGAGGCTATAAACATCAAAAAATGTGGTGCATTTAGGATATCTGCCGTCTTGGACATGCTGCCACTGTTAAGTGTCATCAAGTCAATCATAGACAGCTCACAGTGACTTTCATCAATCCATTGCGTTGGTGATCTTCCTCTCTGGCCTGTCCAAGGAAACCCCACCCTGCTGTTGCATCTCCTGCCGCCACCATCTTGGCTCCAAGAATTCTCCCCAAAACAAGTCCACTCTGCAGCACTGTGGTGGCTCCGCTGCACCAGCCTCAAGGTAGCCCGGTGCCTACTATCCATCCCAGGTGAGGGGATCCCTGGGGTCCAGCAGTGGGAGCCTCATAGAGCTGCGGTGGCAGCAGCACAGGCTCGGCAGCAGAAGCTGGGAGCCAGGACTCACCCATTCCTCCCTGGGAATCCTTGATCTCCTGCTGTTGGGCCTCAATCCGCACTGAAGACCAGTTATCAACTGTTTAATGCTCAATTATCAATAAACAGAGGTCTGTAGAAGGCCATGGTGGCCCTCCTCTATGTGGTCCGCTGCCCCCATAGCTTGCCACACTGTCCCCGCTGCCATCTTGGAGACCTTTAACGCATTCTTGAAAGACTTCTTGAAACTTTTTCTAATGTTTTCCCCAAATGTCATTTTTACTAAATGCATCTGCATTAGAAAATTGGTGTCTTCTTTAGGAAAAAATAAATATATAAAGATCTTAGAACAGTTTGAATGATAATTTTTACTTACAATAAGTGTTCTTAATTTCTTTTAACTCCAGCATTATTAGCACCGTGCCCCTGTTTATCTGTGCAATGTTAATTGCACTAAGGTGACATGGTGAGTGCCTGACCATTGTACAAGGGAGGTGTTTTTTTCTGTATTTGTCTGCCTTACATCACTACACATTCTCTGATGTATGCAGCAACATTCATTTAACAAAGATAGCTCCTGGTAATAACTGTTAATTAGAGAAAATTATAGAAAATAAACAGCATAATAACCCTCAATACATTAGTGCAGATGTAGTAACTATAAAAAGGATAATCAAATCACCCTCTGAGGTATTCAGTTGCCTTTCATATCTGCACCAGAATTAAAGTAATGAAAAACTAAACTTTATCATTTTACTGGGAAGAGATTGGCTGGCAAAAATATGCTTGTTACCAGTTAGCTTAACATTTTCTGGCTTATTAAAAATCTCTTTGAATTTTAAGTCCCCTGACCATTGTCAGTTCTGAGATGGACTAGTCACTCACTTACTCACTCACTCATTGCTGTCAACTTGGAAACTACTCATAGCTGATTCTCCAGGGGGGTTTCAGAGCCTATAAATTGCATGGAAGGAGATTCGGCATCTATCTCACTTGTATTCACTGATAGATTCAAACCACCAGAGAGATGCCTTCTTTGGAATAGCAGTACAACTCCCCTATGGACTAGCTGCTTCTCTTTGTTGTTATATACCTTTGAGCAGAAACGAATTCATAGCTGACTCTCCATTGGGTTGTCTAAGGCAGTAAGTTGCATGGGAGGATATTGCTCATCTTTCTCCTGTGTAGCAGCTGGTGGACTTGGACCAAGTCTTGAGGGCTAGCTGCAGGGTTGATTAATTCAGTTGTTCACCAAACCCATGAAATGTCTAATGCATGTAAATCCATACATCTGCTGTGTCCTGTGTGTTTGGTTATGTCTGTGTGCTTTCAAGATGACTGCTGTAGTCCTAGATACCCCATTAACCTTGACATTTCCATAACAAGAAAAATTGTTCACTAAATTTCACAGAAGCCCCCAAGGGCTGACTTCCGGTCCTATCTTATTGGCCAATGACAATTTGTTACCTCCATCATGGGCAGAGAATAGGATTTCCACAACTGACTTAGTGAAAAGCATGGTTGTAAGGAATAGGGTGATTGTTGTTGTTGTTGTTGTTGTTAAGTGCTGTAGAGTCATAGACAACCCATAGTAACCCTATAAACAAAAGTCTTGAATGTAAAACTTTCATCTTTTCTCCAAGTTCCTAGAGTTTCTGGAGGCAAGCTTTTTTTTTGGAAGTGGATGCCATTCCTGCTTCCAAACTTGTTTTATTCAGGAGATACACAAAAACCAAATCAAAATCAGCTCACATCCTGTTGCAAGCAAGAGCCATATCCTAGTCTCAACTCCAAACCAGCAAACACACCTTTGCAGAATCCAACTGTTCCACTCATCTTCCGATCCTAGAAATAGCCCCAGACTGGTGGCCAAAAGCCTTTTTAAGTAGGATGCCAAATCAAATCAGCTCACGACTCTGTTGCAAGCAAGAACCACACTCTAATTCCCAAAAAAATCCTGACTCTGCTTGAAGAGAAAATATGTGTTTGATAAAAGAACATTAGAGAGTATCTGCTTCTCCTTGTGTTACTATTTATTATATCCACTAGACTATATGCTATATCCACTTTCTTCTAGACTATATGCTTACTGAAAAGGTGCTAGTTTATATATGTATTTGTATACACAGTCATGTTCATGTTTAATAAAGGAGGCCTGGTAGTGTGAGAGTTAAGCCCTTAGCTGCTATTCAAAAGACTGGCAACTTGAACCCACCCAGATGGTCTCTGTGAAAAAAATCAAGTATTCTACTTCTACAAATTACTGTCTAGAAAACCTTGAGGCACTTCTACTCTGATAGATACTAGACTCTACTTTGCCTAACAAAATCCAGCACACCTAATGCAGGTTACACATTTAGTAAATAATTCTGAATGAATGAGTGTAAGATAAACCATTCTGAAATTTAAAAAAAAAAAGCAGCACGTTTACTGCAGAGTTAACAAAGCTTAAGTTTTCTGTTAACTCAATTCTTTGCTGTCAAGTCAGAATTAATTCATAGCTGATATTTCAGCATATTTCCAAGGCTATAAATTGTAAAGAAGGACATTTTTCCTCTTTTTTTCCTACAAAACCACTGAAAAAAGCAAACTTCCAGAGAGTCTGCACATAGGGAACACAACTCCCTATGAACTATACACCACCACTAATTGTTATTAGATGCCATAAAGTCATAAAGAACCTCTGAGCAACATATTGGAAACTTATCCTATCCTATGCCAGCCTCACAGACTCTGCCTCACTTCAGCCAATTGCTGCATTCACTGTGTCGATTTATCTCCTTGAGAGTCTTCTCTTTTGCCTACACCCTCTACCTTTCATAGTACAATGTCTTTCTCCAAGGACTTTTCCTTTCTGATAACATGCCCAAAGTATGTAAGATGAAGTTTCACCCTCCTTGCCTCTAAGGAGGACCCTGATTGTACTCTTCCAAGACAGACTTGTTTGTTCTTTTGACAGTCTATGATACATTCATCTCCAATACCATAATTCAACAGCATCTTGTAAAAATATAACCAGTCTCATTGAGCAATTTGTGTACTATTTGTTAAATGTAAACCTAATTTTCTGCATAAATTTTCACTAAAAGTATAATATTATTTGAAGCTACCGTGTCAGCAGAAAGGACTAATCTTTCTTGCTTATATTTCATATCCTCTAAGGATTGTCTAAGAACTGTTGGGCTACATGGTTGTAACATACACACTTAGCATGGCAGAGCTTACACCGTCTGGAATGGTTCTATCACACAGAGTCTTCAATGCTTTGGAAACAACACCACCATTTTACATTTTGTTTTCCAGACAGTCACACTTCAAAGAAGTTGGTAATAATAACCGTCTATTTTCCTAAAAGAAGAAAACTTGTATTTTGTAAATAGCAGGTAACAATGACTACAATACTCTTTTATCTCCAGTTTGAATATGAAAAATCTGACACATGAAGAGAATTAAATTACTAAAGATTATTTAAATAGTAAACCTCAAGTCTAGCTTTCAAACCACTATGCTGCTAGCTCTTGCAATGTGAATTCTTTTGTTTGAGCCCTGGAACAGCAAATGGCATTTTTCTAATCCTTATATTGGGGCTAAGAAATTGTCATAGGAGTTTTACCAGCACAGTCCATAGGGAATCAATATGCTAAACCAAGGGCCCTTCTTCTTCAGTGGTTTGAATCCACTAGCAAGTCTTCAAGAGAAACACGAACAATTTCCTACGATGTAATTTATAGCTTTGGAAACCAAATGAAGAGTTCAATTCTGACTTAAAAGCAATGAGAGAGAAGTTGTCAATAGCACAAGCAAGGTCTTGCATTCTCAAATTTAAAGATCAATCTAGTGTAAATGGTCATTTATTATACGTATCTAGTAAATATTTCTAAGGCAAATACAGAAATTATAAACTAATATTATTATGCACTTAATTATGTGTTTGTAATATTGATTTGGTAGAAAAAGATAAAAGGGGAATAACACAGATAGATGAAAAACTAAATTATCTGGAGGTTAAAGGGCTGTGTTCTGGCCATCTAACAGAATGGCTCATTGTAAAAAAGCAATAGCCTGCCTTTCCTTCTTTTAATTCCTTCCACCCTCCTTTCCTCCCTTCCTTTATGACTTCGTTCATTTTGTCCTTTATTTTTTCCTACTTTCTCCCCCCCACCCCGGCTTCATTCTAGCTTTCCTTCAAAAAAATTCATTATCTCCCTGGCATATAGCAAGCAGGTAGTAAGAATTGGATACGTAAACAGGAATATGATCTATCCCCTCAACCAACTCAAAATCACAGCCATGAATAAGATGCATAAATGCAATGTAAGGTTTCAGTGAGACACTGGAAGTCTTTGAAATCCAAACTCTACATATATGCCTGATTTTATAGAGACAGGACTGACTGTAATTTGCCGGGATATGTTTATTACCGCTCTCAGCCTGTGAATTTATTTACATCCTCTCTAATGCATAAGGCCTTTTGGGTTTATTCACTGATATGTTTATAGCTGACATGCATTATCTTTCTTGGCTTTTGTGCTCACATTTGTTTACAACTGACACATGGTGCTATCACTTTATGCCTAGATAAGGTTTCAAGTGTTTTCACTGAAATCTCCCAGAATTATAGTAAAGAGACACATTTATAACTATGGGGAACACTGATTCTTGTATTCTATGCACTTTGGCATCTGTTGGTAAATATCTTACTACCTTCCCTGGCCTGAGGGTATACATTGTTTACCTGTGGCACAGCAGAAAATATCTCCCATATTTTGTGAGGAAAATTCTGTGTCTGCCTCTCATGCTAGTGCAGGTTGTTTACGGCCATCTGGCGGGAAGTCTTACTTGCACTTCACCTGCAATGATTTGTGTGTCAAGCTTTTTTGTCTCTTATGGTGCATGAAAAGGACAAATGAAAGTCCTTTCCCCTGCAATAGCTCTCCTGCTCATAAAAGTTACTTTTCCAAACTTTAATTACTGGCACGATATCCTGTCTCCATTTTTTGTGTCAAAGGTCTTATTTTGCTTTCTTTTCCAAGCACATCTTTGTTAAGTGCTTTATATATTTCAGTCTGCTATATGTCCTCCACTATAAAGAACAACCGAAGACAGTACACGCACTAAGCTCGAGTGACTGGCTAGTATCTATTTTATCTCAATCTGTGTGTTCCTTTTTCTCTAGAGGAGTACCTTTGAAGAAACGTTATTGTATGTAGTGACTGTAATGCTGGACAAAAAGTTACGGCATTTTGAAAGAATTTTAAAGAGAAAGTATTTTATTTATCAAAGGAGAAATCTTGGTTAAGTTATTTCATGCTATACGTTTCCTTTCATAAGGTACACAGTCCCACATGGGGGGTGTTGTGTATGTGTGTGTATACTAGAACCGCAATGGCATACATTTGTTGAGAGCATTCGTAGTTTTTATATTATAAAAGGTTTGGGATTAAAAAAAACTAACCATGAGTAAGGAAATACCTATATATATAATAATGCTATGCAATTAATAATCTCTCCAAAAAGTCTTAAGGACTGAAAACAACAAATATTTCTTTCTTGTAGATGAGTTTGTAGGTCAGTTGTGACCGCTGTGCTTCCAGTGTCCACTGAGTTCATATTGAGTGCACATTTCTCATCTTGAGACATAGGCTAGAAGGATCTGTCTTAAATATTCCATATGCATTGCATAGGATAAGAGCACTGTAGTGATAATGATGCGGCACATATAAGCCTTTGGGTAGGGTTTCATATATTACGTCCACTCAAACTTCTTTGGCCAAACAAGTTAAATACCAGGCTGAAAGCCAGTGCAGCAGGGTAGTGTGTGCAGCGAATAATTCAAGGTCAGGCCCAGAAGAAGACTCGTAAGGAAATAAGACATTCTTCCGCATGTAACAGATGTAACTCTCTCTTCACCATATGTTGTTGTTGTGTGCCATCAAGTTTGAACAAATTCATAACTAAGCCTTCAGTAGATTTTTGGAGGCTTTAAATCACTCAGGAGATTATTCGCCTTTCTCCCTCAGAGCAGCTAGTGGATTCACATTGTATACCTTAGGATGCTCTGATGGCCTACTGGTAAGGAACTATGAAGCCAACCCAAAAGACACACAATTCAAAGCCAGTAGCTGCTCATGGGAGAAAGACAGGCATTCTCCTCCCAAACAATATTCTGCCTTAGAAAATCCCTAGGAATCAGTTATGAATCCGTTATGATTTAATGGCACATAACAACAACATCAGCATTAGGGTTATTAACACTTCCTAGCAAATTGCCAATCAAAATTTCTAATCATATCTTTCAAGGTACTGTTGTTGTTGTTATGTGCCATCCAGTCGTTTGCGACTCATAGCGACCCCATGTACAACAGCCCTAAACCGTGCTCTATCCTGTGCCAATCTCATTGCCTCTGACACAACCATCCCGAGTACCCCAGTCACTGAATCAATCCACCTCATAGAGGGTCTTCCCCTCCAGCGCTGTCCCTCTACTCTACCCAGCACGATGTCCCTCTCCAAGGACCTGTCTCTCCTTACAACATGTCCAAATTATGTCAGACGAAGCCCCAGAATCCTTGCCTCCAAGGAGCAGGCTGGTTTAATCCTCTCTACGATGAATCTGTTTGTTTTCTTGGCAGTCCATGGTACATTCAATACTCTTCTCCAGCACCACAGTTCAAAGGCGTCAATTCTCCTTCTATCCTCCCTAGTCATTGTCCAACTCTCTGATGCATAACAAGTGATTGCAAAAACCATGACCTGTATCAGGCGCACCTTAGTCTCCAGAGAGACACTGTTGCTCTTGAGTATTTTGGAGAGGTCCCTAACCGCAGACTTTTGATTTCCTGGCTACTGGTTCCAAGAGTGTTGACCGTGGAGCCGAGCAAACTGAAGCTGTGAACAATCTCAATCTCTTCACCATCCATCCTGATGATACCAATTGGTCCAGTGGTGAGAATTTTTGTCTTCTTGACATTGAGCCTCAGTCCATTTTGAAGGCTGCAGTCCTTGACCCTCTGCAGGAAGTGCGTGAGGTCCTCCTCAGTTTCAGCGAGCAAGGTTGTGTCATCTGCATAACCCAGATTGTTGATAGATCATCCACCAATCCTAACGCCACGCCTCTCCTCATAGAGCCCCGCCTCTCGGATAATCTGCTCTGCATACAGGTTGAAAAGGTATGGAGACAAGAAGAAAAAAACAAACCTTTATTTCTTGGATTCAGTTTTCTCTGTAATTTGTTATATAAGTTTCTGTTTCTATTGGTCTTTCATGCCTTCAATTTAAGTCCAAGTATGTGGCTATACTATGGATTATTAGAACTCATAGGAAACTTGAGTAATGTCATTCTTTTCAAAATGAGATTGTTACTTTTTCTTTAAAACAGAGTGGTGGTGGTGGTTGTTAAATGCCGTCAAGTCATAGGCGATGAAAGTCCTCAACACTTATGTGACTTTCGTTCTTTCCCTAGGTTCATAGGTTTTCCAGAGGAAAGGTATTACAGAAGTGGATGCCACTGCTTCTTCTAAGCTTGTTTTAATTGGGGAGCCCCACCAAACCCTGTCCGCCATGGGAAACCATTAACACATCTAACACATTAGTGTCACAGTGTTCAGCTTCACAGCGAACACAAGTAACCTCTGTATGGCAAATGAACACACAGGGTAACATATTTTAAAAGTATAACTTTGTTTCTGCTTACTTCTTCGTATAAAATAATGATTTTTTTTTTGTTAAAATAATGATTTTTTTAACTTAAAACATGAAACCTCTTTAATTCATAATAGTCCTATAGCCCATATCCTGAAGGAAAATTGTAAAATACTGTCTATACATTTAAATTTGTTGTTGTTTATTGCATACCCTAAGTCTTTGCATGCTTACTTTCTATGCATCAGAGAGCTGGGCAATGACTAGAGATGAAAGAAGGAAAATTAATGCCCTTGAGCTGTGGTGGTGGAGAAGAGTATTAAATATACCATGGACTGCTAGGAGAACCAACAAGTTCGTCCTCAAGAGAGTAAAGCCAGGCTGCTGCTTGGAGGCAAGGATTCTGAAGCTCCATTTTTGTTGTTGTAGTTCATTTTTTAAAAATTCTTTTTATTATTTTGTGTGTGTGTGTACCGTCAAATCGGATCTGACTGGTACAGGGGGAGATGGCCCCTCCTTCTCCAGCAGAGCATCTGGTGGATTTGAACTACATATCTCTGGGGTTGCAGTGCAGCTTCTTGCCACTAGGCCACCAGAGCTCCCTGAAGCTCCATCTTTGGACATATTTTGGACGTGTTGCAAGGAGGGACCAGTCCTTAGAGAAGAATGTCATGTTTGAGAGAGTGGAGGTACAGCACAGGAAAGGAAGACCCTCGATCGGATGGATTGATTCAGTCACTGGGGTAATCAGGTTAGGTGTGTCAGAATCAATAAGATTGGCACAGGACAGAGCAGGGTTTAGGGCTGTTGTACATTGGGTCACTATGAGTCGCAAGTGACTCAACGGCATACAACAACAAGAGTAAATATTAGATGAATGTTTTTAATGTTCCACAAAATTTCACCTTTATGTTTTTGGTGTTATCCATCTCTTTGAGCATTATATCTCTTTAATATGCTATATTTAATAATTCAAATTAAAACATTTTTTAAACTTTGCTCTAATTTTATGGTATTAAACTCCTAAGAAAAGATATTATGTAAAGTAAATGCATTTTGCCAAATAGTGTCATCTGCAGTAACCTATGAAGTCATATGAAAGTTCAAAAAAGTAATAAGTAAATGTTGACATTTGTTTCCTAGATTGGCCAAATGCTTTGTATTCATTCATACATCTGTAATGTTGGCTTATTCACAAGTCTTACAAAACATGATACAACCAATAATTTGTCATTTCAGTGTGATAGTAAGATGTATGTTCAATTATTTTAAAAGCAGTGATGGGCTGAGAGAAATTCTGTTTGATTTGGGATAAATATTAAACAGTAATTTAATAAAAATACCATATTCATTTTTCAAAAATATAGAAAAGACAACTGGCAGGTTTATTTGGAAAGGAAAAAGACCCTGAATAAGCAAAGCTCTTCTGAAAAAGAAAAATTAAATGGGAGATGAGGCACTGTGTGATCTCAAAACCTGCTACACAGTCTTAATAACCAAAAGAGCATGGTATTAGTATAATTACAGACACACAGACCAATGAAATAGAATCAAGAATCCAGAAATTAACCCATCCATCTATGGTTAAGTAGTATGTGACAAAGAAACAAAACCAGCCAAATTGGGAAACAACAACCTCTTCAACAAATTATTGTTCTTCTTACTTGTCGTTGAGTCAAGTATGATTCATAGAGACCCTATAAACAAAAGATCAGAATCCTGTTCTATCCTGTACCATCCTCACAATCTCTGACACATTCAAGCTTATTGCTGCAGTCACTGTGTTGATCCACCTGGTTGATGATTTTCCTTTCCTTTACTATCCCTCCACTTTTCCATGTATATTCCAAGGAATAGCCTCCTCTAATTTAAGCCCGAAGTATGAGAGATAAAGCTTCATCATCTTTGCTTCCAAGGAACTCTAGCTGCACTTTCTCCAAGACATATTAGTTTATTCTTTTCACAGTCCATAGTTTATTCAGTATTCCCCTATAACACCACAATTCAAAGGTATCAACTTTTCTTTACTCATTGTACAGCTCTCTGATGTATAGCAGATGACTGAAAAAACCGTGGCCTGAATCAGGTGCACTTTAGTCTTCAAAATGACATCACTACTCCTATTACTCCATTTTACAGAGGTCCCTGACAGCAGACTTTCCCAATGCAATAAGTTTCCTGATTTTCTGACAGCTACTCACAAAAGTATTGATCCAAAAATATACTTCCCATTCCCAAAAAAAAGTGATCCAATAGAATATGGAAATTATCAAACTATATCATTAATATCACATGCAAGCAAAATACTACTGAAGACAATTCAAAAATGGCTACAACAGTACATAGATAGGAAACGTCCAAAAGTTAAGCAAGATTTAGAAGAGGCCATAGCCCCAGAGATATCATTTCTTATGTCAGATTGGTACTGGCTGAAAGTATAGTAAAGGATGTCTATTTATGCTTTACTGACTCTGTAAAGGCATTTGACTGTGTGGATCATAGCAAACTGTGGATAACATTGAGAAAAACAGGGATGCCAAGCACAATTGTACTCAATTGTGAAACCTATACCTACACCTAGACCAAGAAGCTGTTGTGCAAACAGAGCAAGGGAATACTACATGACTTAAAATTAATAATAATTTCTTTCAAAAGAAATAGTTCTTTCTAACTTATTTTCCATTTATGTTGATTTGTTTGCTATCTAAATAGGAAGTCAAAGCAAAACAAAAGGCATTGTCATAAGTTGATTGTTATTGTTGTCATGTGCTGTCAAGTCGCTTGCGACTCATAGCGACCCTATGTACAAGAGCCCTAAATGGCGCTCTATTCTGTGCCAACCTCGCCATCTCAAACACACTCATTTCCACCACTCCAATCACAAAATCGATCCATCTCATCGAGAGTCTTCCTTTCCTGCACCGTCCCTCCACTCTCCCAAACATATCCCTCTCCAAGGACCTCCCTCCTTGCAACATGTCTAAAGTATGTCAGACGAAGCTTCAGAATCCTTGATTCCAAGGAGCACTCTGGCTACACCTCTCCAGGACAAACTTGTTTGTTCTCCTAGCAGTCCATGGTATATTCAACACTCTCTCCAGCACCACAGCTCAAAGGCATCAATTCTCTTTCTATCTTCCCTAGTCACTGACCAACTATCCGATGCATAGCAAGTAATTGCAAAGACTGTGGCCTAGATCAGGCACACGTTAGTCTCCAGCCTGCCATCATTGCTCTTCAGTACTCTTGAGAGGTCTCTCACAGCTGACTTTCCCAGTGAAATTTGTCTCTTGATTTCCTGGCTGCTGTTACCAAGAGTATTAACTGTGGAGTCAAGTAAACTAAAAACTAAAACAGTTAACTATCTCAATCTCTTCACCATCCATACTGATGCTGCCAATTGTCCTAGTGGTAGGAATCTTTGTTTTCTTGATGTTGAGCTTCAATCCATATAGAAGGCTGTAGTCTCTGACCTTCTGCAGCAAGTGCTTCAGGTCCCCCTCAGTTTCAGCAAGCAGGATTGTGTTATCTGTGTAATGCAGGTTGTTGATGACTCTTCCACAAATTCTGATGCCACATTCCTCGTTATACAGCCCAGAGTCTCAGATGATCTGTTCTGCATACAGATTGAAAAGGTATGGAGACAAAATACATCCCTGATAGACCCCCTTCTTGATTTTGAACTATGTCATGTCTCCTTGCTTTGTTCTGACAACTGCCTCTTGGTCCAAGTATAGGTTTCGCATAAGCACAATCAAATATTCTGGGATTCCCATTCTTCTGAGAGTCAATCATAGCTTGTAACACAGATAGACATCAACTCTTTTTTTAATTGAGATTTTATTATAAGTTTATAAAGAACTTGGATTTCCATTCATTCATTGTTGCACATTTTCCTCCCTGCCCCTCTCCTCTCCCACCCTCCCAGTTCATTTTTTTCCTTTAGAAAAAAGTTATTTCATTGTTATACAGTCCAACTCTTAGCAACCTTACAAAGGGTTTGTAAGGTCATAAATCTCTACAGCAGTAGATTGCCATATATTTTACCCAAGAAGTAGTTAGTGTATTTGGACCACCAACCTTCCAGTTAGCAACTAAATTAACTACTGAACTACTAGGGAAGCCTAGTAAATGAATAATAGGGGGAATGGTTGAGGGAGACGGCTGATTTCTTTGCATAAATATGTTCTCATGTATCTAAAGCATCTCTAGCTTTAATTATCTATTATCCTTAAATTTCTTCCTTAAAAAAATAATCTGTTCACATTTCATACTCTAAGAATCCTGGTGGTACTGTGGTTAAATCACTAACTTGCTAACCTAAAGGGCAGTAGTTCAAACTCACCAGTCACTTCACAGCAGAAACATACAGCACTCTAGTTCCTTAATATTTACAGCCCTGAAACCTCTCTGGGGAAGGATCATTCAATAGCAGTTTCTATTTCTCATTGTTACTGTTGGTATGTACTGAGTTACCTGCAAGTCATAGAGACCCTATGTACAGTACCTCTGAACCCTGCCCTAACCTGAGCCAGTTTCGGTGTTTCCGACAGATCAAGCCATATACTATTTCAAAGTAGGAAAAGGAAGTTACAGTACTCTCTTACAGAACTCTCCAATAGTTTTCTTTCGAAATTTCAGCTATAACACTAGTTTATAAACAAAAGTCTCCACCTCCTTAAAACTGAAAAAGAGTAGTCATAGAAAAGATTCACAAAACTGAGGAAAAGGTGGCTAGCTTCATGCTTTGCCCAACAACTATGATCTTTCCCTGGGAGCTAAGTTAATTTGGCACGGAAGGACTATGGAGAAGCCCCTGCACTGTGGACAGGCCCCTATGAGGGTAGTCGACTCACCTCTCTATCCCCATAGTCAGAGCATTTGTTCCATAAAATACAGAGACCTTGTCATCACCCCTGTTACTGCATGTATTGCTTAGTGCTATCAAAATTGTTATTTAAATTGAAACAAGTTATTTTCTTCTTTCTCTCCTGTTCTGATATTTAATATTTATGCAAAATGTGCCCAATTCAGTATAACTAACTTTCATTTTGTTAAGTCTTTTTAAATAATAGATTATTAGGCAATATTTCTGGCTTATGTGGTTAAATCTTTTACAGATAATCAGTATTTGAGGACAATTTTCAAAGAAATTCTTGGAGGATGTTTTAAAAACAGAGTTTTCTTAACTTTTCTTTCTTTTTAATCAAGGCTTTTTATGGTACAATTTCTTGAAATGTCATAAATCTCAGGCCAATTCTCATCCTAAACCAATTGACCCTCCAGTGCTGAATCAGTTAGCTAAGCATCCTACTGGACATCATTGCCATATTCTGAATAATTTATGTACTTCACAATGCCCTATAAAAAGCATTAGAACATTTCTGTGTGTGACTTCTTTGGTTTTGATTCACAGTGACATCTTTTCATGGTGCTAGAAAGTTGCTGGGAATAAAACTTTTCTAAAACATTATATTTTTCACTCATACTCAAACGGCTGTGACTCAGTTATCAGTGACCTCAATTTTCTGCCCTGTTGTTTTCAAATTAAAAAACACATATATGCAGTCTCTTCACAAAGCCGCACACACATTGAATAGCGTTACCCACCAAATCATTACCCTGTGTGTGCTCTGCCATTGCCAATAGTTATCTAACCTTTCAAATTAAGGAAAGAATTATGAGCATCTCTTGAGATATTAAAAGCTGTAATATTATTAACGTTTCTTGGGGTCAGCTGGTATGTTTACATTGCAGCTATGATTGTGACTCAGAAGGTGACATGTGTGGGTGGTAAGTGGCCCCTGTCAAGGCTTGATGATGACCTGATAATAAAAAAGAAGGTAAATGAGGTAAATACTGTCTGGTTCACTGAGATAGGCATTTGTAAAGAAGATTGAGCACATATGAAGTGTTTAGCCCCACACAGAACATAAGGAGGTGCAGAGGGCCTGCCAATGTGGGTGCCTTATCATTTAAATGAGGCAGCCAGAGAAAGCACTGAAGAGCAGCAACACAACAGGGTTAGATACGTAAATTACTGGCAGAGAAATTCAGATTTCTGGACCGGCAGCAGCAGTATACATTTAAATAAAACTGTCTTCTTATCAGAAGCCTGGAATAAATAAAATAAAATCAAGTTGTCTTCTCTAGAGAGATATTTTTTTCATCTCTTTGGAGAATATAATTGGGATGATGCCATAGGCATAATTATCAGCAAAGAATGATTGTATCAAGGGCATTCAAACCTTGTGTGTTTTACTCTTAAACGAGGATGGTGGAGGAAGGAGAATTGATGTTGATAACATTTTTTATACTGAATTAAGACTATTGCTTTCTGCATTCTATGTCTTAGAAAAAGTGTTTGGCAACTTTAAAAAATGCAAGATTTCTAAGTATGTGTCTAATAAACAGTCAATAAATATTAGCTGATATTATCATTATTATTGGGGGTTTTCCCAGTAGATGGTTATAGTCATGCTCAGTTGAGTAGACACTGATTAGTGCAAAACTTGTCATCAAAGGTAACAGAAATAAAGAACTGTTCTAACTGTCCAACAGGTTTCTAGGAGTGCTATCTTTATCAGATTGAGAGGTCTTTTCTCTCATGGAGCAGCTATGGATTCAAACCACTAACCTTTTGGTTAGTAGTAATGCACTTAATCATTGTGCCACTAGAACTTCTTATATGTACTCATTTTAGTGATTTGAAATGCAAATCAATTAAAACTTTATTTTATATCAAGCCTTGGAATAATTGTCAGTAAACCTGATTTCCAAACCCTCTCAACTGTTGTAGTTGTTGTTAGGTGCCATCAAGTAGAGTATGACTTATAGAGCATGACTAAGAACAAAAGATCTGAACCCTGTTCTATCCTGTGCCATCCTCACATTTCCTGACATGCAAGAGCCCTTTGCAGCAGTCACTGTATCAATCCACTTGGTCAAGGGTCTTCCTCTCTAATGCTGACCCTCCACCCTTCTAGCATCATGTCCTTCTCCAAGGAATAGTCCCTCCTAGCAACATGCCCGAAGTACATGAGATGAAGCCTCAATATTCTTTCCTCCAAATAGCACTCTGGATGCACCTTTTGCAAGACATATATGTTTATTCTCTTGGTCATCCATGGATGTTCCAACACCACAGTTCAAAGATATCAATTCTTCTTCTATTATCCTTATTCACTGTATAACTCTCACATGTCTAGCTAGTGATCAAAAAGCTTGAATCATATGCACCTTAGTCCTCAAATTGACATCATTACTCCATAATATTTGGAGAGGCCCCAAACTGCAAATTTTCCTAGTGCAATGTGTCTCCTAATTTGCTGACTGCTGCTGGTACTAAAGCTGTTAACTGTGGATCCAAGTAAGATCAAGTTGTTGACGGTTTCAGTCTTTTCTCCCTCCAAAATCATGTTTCCTATTGGTCTAGTGGTAAAGATCTTTGTTTTCTTGACCTTGAGATGCAATCCATACTTAAGGCTGCATTTCTTGATCTTCTGCAACAAGTGCTTCAAGTCTTCCTCACTTTCAGCAAGCAAGGTTGTGTCATCTGAATAAGGTAAGTTTTTGATGAGTCTCCCTCAAATTCTGATGCCATACTCCTCCTCACAGAATCCAGTTTCTCGAATCATTTGTCCAGAAGAGAGATTGATTAGTTATGGAGAGAAAATATAACCCTGGTGCACTCTCAATTTTAAATCATGAAGTGTTCCCCTGCTCTGTTCCCACAACAGCCTCCTGGTCCAGATATACGTTTTGCATTAGCACAATTAAGTGCTCTGGGCCTCCCATTCTTCCCAATGTCTATTACAACTTGTTATGATCCACACAGTCAAATGTCCTTAGAAAGTCAATAAAGCACAAATAGATATTCTTCTGGTATTCCTTACTTTCAGCCAGAATCCATCTAACATCAGCAATGATGTCCCTGGTGTAACAGCCTCTTCTGAACCCTGCTTGAACTCTGTCAGTTCCCTATCTAGCTACTGTTCCATCTGGTTTTGAATGATCTTCAGCAATATTTTGCTTGCAGATGATACGAATGATATTGTTCTGTAGTTTCCACATTTAGTTGGAAAACTTTTCTTGGGAATGGAACAAATAAGGACCTCTTTCAATCCAGTTGTGGATGCCACTCCTGCTTCCAAGCTTGTTTTAATTGGGGAGCTTCACCAAACACTGTCCACCATGGGTAAACATTCTCGCATTTGACTCATCAGTATCACAATGTTCAGCTTCACAGCAACCACGAGTTACCTCTGTACAGCAAGTGTACTTCTAAAATTCTTCTAGATCAATCAGTTTTTTCTGGTACAGCCACTCTGTATTCCCTCCATCTTCTTTTGAAGCTTTCTGGGTCATTCAATATATTGCCCATAGCATTTTTCAATATTGTGACTCAAGGCTTAAGTTTGTTTTTCAGGTTTCTCAGCTTGAAAAATGCAGAGTAAGCATTGCCCAGACTTAGTGTTATTTATTTTCTTTAGGTCTGAGAACAGATGTCATCTGTGAGTTCCTTTTGTAACTAATATTCCATGGGGTAGCTCAAGGGGCAAAATTATAGGAAGAGAATTACAATATATTACATTGACTTTTAATCTGCCCTTGGAAGACACCTCACTACTGCCCCAAGCAAACACCACATCTTGTTTAGAAGCATCATTTCATTGAGCAGTACTGCATGCTGCAGAAACTTTGACTGCATAGTGTTATGAATATTAAATATTTATGAGGCATAAAAACTTGCTTGGAACTGAAAATTGCACTTTGAGAAACTTTCTCTAACAGAGAGATACCTGTTGTCTTCAAACTATCTTTTACTATTTATAATGCCTTTGACCTTCATGCAAATTCTATATATAGCAAATGAAGTCAAACTTTCTTCAACTGTTTATCCCTGGGCAGTACCATCTGATATGAATAGTATTCCATCAAAATGCATTTTTTTCCTGAGGAAGTCTTGTTGTAATACATCATCAGAGTGACAGTTAGTGTATTATACATTACAATAAAACATTCCCCAGAGCAAAGGTACATGTGATGATAAATTATGCTAATATGTTATTGTCATTATGTTATCAGCACTCAGAAAGTGATTTAGTGAGATACATCATCAGTGAAAGATTATCTGATTTCATATTACTCAAAAAATGACACCTTCACAGAAAACCACAAGCAGATTCAGTTGATTAATAGGGTTGATGATATTCTAGTGCCAGAATTCATGTATAGTGGTATATTAAAATGTCCTTTGAAACTGAAAACAAGTTAAAGAAAGATGAGCCCACAAGGTAAGGTTATAAAAGCACTGTCAGTTTAAATACTATTACTGTAGACAGAGTGGATAGTTCAGTATAAACCGAAAGTCATCCTTTGTCCTTTATTCAAACATTTGACAGAGATTTAGTTCTGTTTAATTGCCTTTAAGAAGCCTGAAAACTCTTTACAAGAAGCCGTCTATTGTAAAACCAATGGTTCTCTTATAAATCTACACTTTACAGCTGACACTGTGTAGTGATATATGAGTTATGTCTGAAATCATTATGTCCCAAACCAATCAGCCACATCACTGAAACTTTGATGCTGATAACAATTATTTTATTCAGATAATCAATTAATAACATTGGTTTCAACATAGTTTTCCAGAACTTTGTACTTGTTATACATTTAAAAGATAATTGTTGACTTGAATTCATAGATTACTTACAGGGAGCTCCAGGAGTGTAGTCCATAGGATGTTGCTTCAATAACCCAAAGGCCGTGCCTGATAGTTCAAATCCACCAGCACTCCTCAGAAGAAAGAGGGACAATCTCCTCCCCATGTGATTTACAGCTTCAGAAACCCAATAGAGGGTCAGCTCTGAGTTGGTTCTGACGTAATGATCGTGATCTTATAACTTTTCTTATTCAAAACCACAGAAATAAGACTACAGCCAAACTGTTAGATTAAGAGAATTGATGGTTTTCAAAGAGAAAAATGGGTTGGTGGTGGTGGTTTGTTTGGCTGGTTGTGGTCGTCCCCCCACCCCGGTCTGGCACTGCTTATTCAATCATGATCTTTGAGACTAGCACTCTGGTTTCTTCCCCATAGTCATCCACCAAAGTCTGTGATGCATGCAGCCAAAGGAGATTTGGAGAGGGAGAATATGTAAGAGGTAGGAAATTGATTGCTCAATCTCTCTCTTGATTTGACATTCATATTCTCTGTGCTCACTGGAAATTAAAACTATTCCCTCATGAAATATTATCATAGGTTCTTTGAGTCTTCCTCTAAGTTACTATGCATCCTTTTCCCCTGAATATGCCTTAACAAAGTCTGTGCCCCTTTTAGTGTTTATTTATTATAATTACCATGTTCATCTAAGTTTTCCATCTGTTAACATCCCTGTTGGCAACACCTTTTTCTAGTAGCCCTTTATATTCGTAGACTAAGTCCCTTTGAGCACACACCCCAGCCAGCCCTATTCCACAAGAGCCAAAGCTCATTCACAGGTAACACACTCTCTGTCCTGCTGTCAGGGACAGTGCAGCTGGATGCTAATACAATAATAATTACAGAAACTTTCACTGAATACTTAGTATGATCCAGGAATTATTAACTAGATTAGCTTATTAAAATATCTCTAAAAGCCTAAGAGGAGTGTAGGATTATTGTTATTTTCTTTTTACTGGGGGGACAACTGATGCATGGAAAGATTAATTATCCCGATGTTACAAGAACCGAAAGTAGTAGAGTCAAGACCAAAACCAGGTGATTATAGCTTTGCTATTCATGTTACAAAGTAAAAAATTCTATAGTTCAATTTAAAACTAAATCTTGTTCTCCCTTTGGAAAGTATCGACGAGTATCTCACATTACCAGTCCTTTTCAGGGATGAGTTCAAACCCAATCTCTTACATTCTTCCCAAATCCTGGTTATTGGTATGTACTGTCAAATCAGAATCAACTCTTAGCTGACCCTCCAGTGGTTTTTCAGAGACTTCGCATTGCATGGAGAATAAGAGGAGCAGCTGATGGATTCAAACCATGTGTCTCTTGGTTGGCAGCAAAAATCTTTAGTCACTAGGCCACAAAATACAAATATAAATGTTCCTAGAAGTCCTCAAGTTTCTTCAGTAGGCTTGAAATGAGTGTGCTACAACCTTCTAAATATTTTTTAAAAAAAAACACAAAACACTTTGTATACAACATGCCTCTGGAAACTATGACTTTTGGGAAATTACGTTACAGAAAGGGTTCAGGTCTTTTGTTCTTAGGATCTCTATGAGTTGTGCTCAACTCAACGGCAATCAGCAACAACATTGCTTATTGGGAGGTTTTGTTGTTTTTTTAATTGATATTTCAATGAAAGTTTACTGAAAATCTTGGATTTCCTTTCATTCATTGTTGAACATTTTCTCTCTAACCCCCCCCTTCACTTTTCTCTTTAAAAGATTCTACCATTGTTGTACAATTTCCTCGTTCCCCTGCCCCCCAGTCCGCTTTGCTATGTACCTCTTATTCTGAACTGTTATCATGCAAACAATACCTCATCGTATATTCCTTTTGAAGAGTTCTTTCCCTTATCTGTTTCAATTCAGTGTATATTACTTATCCCCACTTTTTGTCGTTTCCCCGCAACCCCCATGTCAGTCCTGTTTTATAACAGTGAAATTGCTTTTAAGGCACAGTGGTCGTACATATGTATTGAACTCCCTATAAAAAGTTTGACACTTCAAACACATGAGTTTTGTGGGAGAAAGGTAGCTAGTCTCCTCCTGCAAAGATTTATAACTCAATGAAGGGTTTCCAAGAGTCAGAATTAACTTGACATCATTTGTTTCATCTTTTCTCTCAGTTGCCTGAGTATTGAGCAACAGGTGGCAAAACACAAGTGTTTGTTCTTGTGTTTCTAACTCTCCTTTTCAAGCCTCAGTGTAATGCAGAACATTTGAAATATAGGACTTTTGCTACCAATTAATTTTTTTTTCTCCTTGGCCCTTTGGAGCCTCAGTCAAAATTGACACATAAAGAATACCTTTTTAATATCTTTTTGCAAAATTGAACACCATTTTTGGTAACCTCAAAGGCAAGAGTGTATGGCCTGTAGGAGCAAGTAGATATGGCTCATCGTCAGCAGTGAAAACCTTAAAAGATGGATCTGTCCCGCACCTCATGAAATGTTTCAGGGTCATGAAAGGAGGTTTTGCTTCGGCTGATTTATGTGTGCCATTTCAATAGGGCGGCCTGTTCCAGAGGGCTTCCAGGGATTGACTGGTTAGACTGTAATGAAGTTGATATCAACCTGTCAGTTTGGCTTGCAGGTGTGTTATCAATTTCCAGAGCATCTAATCTACTTGACTAAACCAACAGGATGTGGGACACGCTGCATCCAACAATCATTTTCTGTCAATCTGTCCCAGCTGTTATGGGCTGCCAAGCTTTCCTGTGCAAACTGCCTTCGCTTAAAATTCCCTAAGAATGATCCCAATGTTGTTCACAGGTCTGTTCTCAACTCTTTTACATGTTACATTAGTTTTTATTTTATTGGCATGTTAAGGGAAATAAAATGTGAATTCTTAACGATAAAAAGTAAAACATTAAATGTAGTCAGCATAGATTCATTTATTCATCTGTTTATGAATGGATGTATTATGAAGATATCAAATGCAAAAACAAAAACAAACCTCAAACTTATTACCATCAAGTAGGAACTAACTCATAGCTGACCTTCCATTGGGTATCTGAGGCTGTAAATCACATGGGATGCAATTGCTCCTCTTCCTCTGGAGCTGCTGGTGGATTTGAAGCACCACAGTAAAGTAGGTTTGAGGTTGGTAGCACAATTCCCTACAGACTAGGCAACCATGCCAAAAAAACAAACAGGTTCGTCCTGATGAGGCTGAAACCAGGCTGCTCCTTGGAGGCAAGGATTCTGAGGTTTTGTCTGGCATACTTTGGACATATTGCAAGGAGGGACCAGTCCTTGGAGAGGGATATCATGCTTAGAAGGGCAGAGAGACAGAGAAAGAGAGGAAGACCATTGATGAGATGGATTGATTCAGTGACTGGGTAACAAGGCCAAGTGTGTCAAAGACAGTAAAGTTAGCACAGGATAGAGCAGGTTTCAGGGCAATTGTACATAGGGTCACTATGAGTTGCAAGCAACTCGACAGCACATAACAACAGTTGGCCACCATAGCAACCTAATGATGGTTTAGAGACTGAAAGTATTTAGTGATAAGCACTTTGCTTTATAATCCAATTCTTGGCCTAAGGTTTACTTTATAAAACTATCTGCCACCTATGAACTCCTCCACCTTTTGGGAAATTTACTTCAACCTATGTCTTTCACCACTAAAATTTGAAAAAGTAAATTCTAGTATCTTAAGTGAATCAATAAATTCCAAGAGTAGAACATAATTAAGTTTATGTGTAAGGTTCTTTATATATATTTTTTCAATCATAATGCTTTGGTAAATTTTGGCCAGTAAAAGAAATACAGTATTGTATATTCAAAATAGTATTGACTTGAATGCAAAAGGCCTGCTTCTAAGTCCTAGACCTGCAACTCATAAGCTATGCTACTTTGGAATATTTTCACCCTTCCTAACTTTCAATTTCTTTATCTGGAACAGGAAATAACCATTTGGTGAAAACCATAAGTCAACTGAATACTAAATCTGTGTCTTATTTATCTTTGTGTCCAAAGAGTCTAGCTCATACCCAGAAGTAAATACATTACAATGAGTAAGTAAATCTGTGAGGAATTATCATTTTCCAGTGTGCAGTCAGGGACCTCTCCAAATTATTGAGGAGAAATGAGTCAATGTGAGGAATAAGCTTTATCTGAGTCAGGTCATAGTCTTGCATTTGCTGTGCATATGAGGGCTGGACAATGAATAAGGATGACAGAAGTATTGATGACCTGAGCTATAGCGTTGGAGAAGAGCAGCAAACATCCCATGGACTGCCAAGTAAACAAGAATGTCTTGGAAAACTTACAGCCAGAGTCCTTTCTGGAGGCCAAGATGATGAGGCTTTGCCTCATATATTTTGAGCATGTTGCTAGGATGGACTATTTCTTGGAGATGGACATGATGCTCAGAAAGTTAGATGGTAGACGAAAGAGAGGAAGACCCTCAACCAAGTGGATTGACACAGTGACTGCCACAATGGACTATAATGTGTCAGAAAGTGTAAGGATGGCACAGGATAGGACAGGGTTCATATCTGTTTTTCATAGAGTCACTATGAGTCGGACTTGACAGCACCTAACATGACAAGATAAATATAACTTACTCCATCATCAAAACATTTTCAGTCATACATATTATAATTTAATCCCAAACAATTGCTGTTTTGAAAAATGTGTTTTTGTTTTGTCAAAACCATCTTTCAATCAGTTATAAATAGTAAATAAATCAAAACAAGTTTTCCAGCCTAAAAATGAAGAATGGAAAACCTTCCAGTAGGAGGCTCCAGAGAAAAGTGGAGAATACTTCCTACAGGCCAAAACTAAAGATCAAGAGGCAGTTGGGTTGAGTCCAAAGACTAAAGAGAAGGACTTCCTGTCAGTAGGCATAGCATGGTGACTATGACATGTAGCAAAAGATAGTGAGTATGGTTCAGGAAAGCAAACATATTTGTGTTTGAAATAATAAAGGCTTTCTAGCATCAAAGAGTCTAGCATTTTTTTTCCTTGTGAAATTGTAAACAAGGTAGAAGAAGAACAAATGTCCAGATTAAGAACTGGACAGATACTGATCTCAAAGAACAAAAAAGTGCTAATGAACAAGAAGTATATATACAATGCTGATTTATGTGTTGAGACTTTGCACGTTAAATCTCCCCATCAACAGAAGTAGTGGTTCTAGAGTCTAAGAAAGAAATTTACGTGGTGATGGCGATGGCTGAGTATCCCTTCTGAAAGAAATCTGAGGGCATAGGGCTGATAACCAGGTTAGGATACTAGACAATTCATTTATATACTAATGTTCCTGAATCAGAGTACATTCTCTACATTTGATCAGCAAAAAAAAAAATTGTTAAGCACGTACTATATCTGATGTTTAATGCACATTTCAAATTAGCAACAAATATTAAAATTGCATCATTTTCTATTTTAATCACATTAACTTTTTCTCCTAATCAGAGAGAGAATTCTTAGATACTAAAATGTAATACTAATACCTAACTTGAGTGATAGTGAGATATCTGCATGTATATATCTAACACACATATATATGCCTTCTTGACTGTCGTGCAGGATAATTCTTGCATATTCTTGACATTCATGTTCACGTGCCATTCCTTCTTTCTTTCCATCATCCATCAAGGGCAATATAATCAATTCTTTAAATCATAATTGGTATAAAATACAACTAGAATTTCTCCAGATCTATAAATGGAATCCCAAGTGGAAAATGATGTCAGGTATCTACATTCCTAATTCAGGGCTCTCAAAGGGTGCTCTCCCTGACAACTCGTAAGGGTATCCTGCTCAGACAATCTGACCCTTACACTCCAATTAAATATGAAAACGTATCTGAATCCTTTTCACCCACTGTTACTGTCAAGGCTAGCATAACTTGACTGTCATATAAAGCTCTTTAAATCAGCCTGTCAAGAAAATATGACTGCAGTACAGATTTTTGCATTCCACTCCCCTTTCACTTACATGGATTTTAAGGGTCAAAGTGATACATTTTTATCAGATTTTTATTATCATTCGACCTTTAGGTAGAAACTTTTTTTTTCTTTTTTTAAGTAATCTAGTGCCAAGAAAATACTAATGAGGATTTTTATTATGTATTAAAATTTAGTTTCAACAAATAAGAAATTTCTAGAATTTATAAAAGGCAGAAGCAATGTATAAATTACAAAAACAATGTTGGAAACTAAGCACCTAGTCGTAACCGATGAACATTTAGATGAGAAGTGAAAGTGTGGAGTTACTAATTTTCTTAGAAACATGGTACTTCCAAGAAGAGCTGTAACATGTCTAAAGAATAATTTAAGCCCAGAGAACTTCAACTAAGTGAGCAGGGAGAGAAACTTCTCAAGCTGGATTGTTTTCTGTTTATTTTAAATGTGTTGCTGCTGCTGTTGTTGTTGTTTACCATTGAATTGGGACCAACCCATAGCTGACCCTCCTGCAGGGCAGGAAGAGCTTGCCCATCCTTCTCCAGAGAAGCAGCTGGTGGCCTTGAACCATGGGATTGCAGCTCAGCTTCTTGCCACTAGGCTGCCAGAGTTCACTAGAGCTTTTATTGGGAACAGGGGAAAGCTCTGATAGTCTAGTGAGTAAGGAACTACACTGCTAGCTTTCTCAACAATCAAAGGCACATGGTTTGGAGGAAGATGGGTGATCTCCTCTGCAATTTATACCCACTGACAACTCAGGAGAGGGTCAGCGTGAGTTAGTTCTGACTTAACAACAAAAATATGACTATTATTCAAATGTTAGTGATTAAATACTTTGAGCATTCTTCTATAATAAAATGGTACAAGTAGTTAATAATTGTTCCTCTCATTGCTGTCATTCCATTGTTGACATTATTAGGAAGTGATACACAAGTTGTTCTAGTCTCTACTCATTTGACTTGATTGAATCATATTTAGATGATTTTACAAGTTAGATCACAAATTCAATGGCTCAGCAAGTGAAGCAATACAATATCTGGAAATTTTTATTCAAAAAAATTTCTGATACCACAGATATGTAAGTTTAATGAAACTAGTTCTTTTTTATAATCAAGAACATGAATACTCACTGTATTAAGTATAAAATATCACTTCCTCCCTAAATTTTAAAAAATAATAATTTCAAAGGGCAGTTGAGAGAGGGTAGTTTTGGAGTTGGATAGCAGAGACTGGGGTCAGGCAGAAAATAACCAGCCCTCAGGAAGCATACCGAAAAGACACACTAATGTATGACATCACTGTAGGATGCTTCTCCTGAATTCTAGAAAGTAACTCTTTGGGGTGAGATCCTGTCAATAATGTAAAAATTAGATTAAATGGTGCTGGTTGTAGATTACTAGAAAATGTCACTCCAAGACTAACTGGATGTAACCTTTTTATGTTTCAAGTGGATAATACTAGCATCATTCACTCACTAAGTCATTGCAGTTGAGTTAGAACACTACAGCAGTTTTTCAGAGACTGTAACTCACATGAAGAGATCACCCATCTTTCACACTTGACGCAGTTAATGGACTCAAACCTCCTACTTTTGGATTGGCATTGCAATTCCTTATGTACCAGGCCACCAGAAACTTAATATTAACATTTTATTTGTTGTTATGTGCCATTGCATTGGAACCAACTCATAGCTGATCCTCCGGAGGTTTTTTTGGGGTGTTTTGGGGTTTGTTTTTTTTCAGAGATAGTTAATGACATAAGAGGAGATTGCCTATCTTTCTCCAGTAGAGCTGATGGATTTAAATATTAGTGCAACTTCTCAAATGTGCTGTCAAGCCAATGGCAGGCAGTTCAAATCCACCAGCAGCTCTAAAAAGAGAAATAGAGATTCTTCTCCTGTATAATTTATTGCCTCTGAAAACCCATTGGAAGGTCAGCTATGAGTCATTGCTAACTTAATAGCAATGACTGAGTGAGGGAGGGAGGGAGTGATCCTCAAGTAAAAGGAGCTCTTCTACAGATATTTTTTTAACTAGTATATTGCAGGGGGAATAGTATATTGGGTCTAACATTTCAAGTATTTCTCTACTTACAGGTATTTCTTCCTGAATCTCAGGGCTATGCTTTAAGTTCAGTTTTGTTTACCAGAAAGACATGAAAACAAGTTTAATGCTAGGAGAGATATTTCCTTAGAGTAATAAATGGCAAGCAGACCTGAATACATAGCAACTTGTACATCACACAGAGCTTTCCAGCAAATACTAGTTTTATAATCACCAGTGAACTAAAAAACAATATAAAAATTAGGCTGACATATATAGATGAAAAGCACAGAATCAAAATAACAATCAAATAAATGACTTTCTTTTGAACTTAAATAATGGGTGAAGCAAATAACAGCCATCCGTGCTGTTCCAGATTCATTGAATTGCCCCAGCCCCCTGACCTTGAGAGTATTTCCATGGAGTATAATACTGGGTCTATCTGAAGTCCTTTACCTTGAGAAAACTTGTTATTGGTCAGAAACAAACTAAAAACTGGTCTCATAGAATTTCACAAGTGGTAACAGTAAAAAACATTTCCGAGTTAATTCTTTCCCCTACTCAATTTGTATATGAAAAGGAAAACTAGAGAAAATAAATACAAAAGTTCTTGTTCTCCTTTAGAGTATATTTTAACTATAAGTTCTTTTCTGTTAGTTGCTATGAGGTTGATTCTAACTTATGGCGAACTCATATGTTACAGAGTAAAACTGATGTATAGGATTTTCTTGATTGAGCAGATTGGAAGCAGATTGCTGGAACCTTCATTCTGCTGTATGTTCTATGGCCTCAAACTGTCAAGCACGGGGTCCACAATCAAGCACAAACTGCATGTGCCACTTAGGAAGACTCATCAACAACCTCCATTATTCAGATGACACAACCTTGCTCACAGAAACTGAGGAGGATCTAAAGCATTAGTACTTCAGTCGTCAATATGGATTAATGCTCAACATTAAGAAGACAAAGATTTTCACCCACTGTGTTTTAATTAATAGCACCATGATGGATTAGAGAAAAGATTGGGGTTGTTAATAGTTTCAACTTGCTCAGCTCCATAAACAACACTCTGGCACCAGCAGTCAGGAGATCAAAAGACAAATTGCCCTCGGGAAGGCTGATGTCAGAGACCTCTCAAAAGCACTGAAGAGCAATAATGTCAGTCTGGAGACTAACATAAGCCTGATTCAGGCCATGGTCTTGACGATTATTTGCTACACATCAGAGAGCTGGACAATGACCAAAGATAGTGGAAGAATTGATGCCTTTGAGTTGTGGTGGTGAAGAACAGTATTGAACATATAATGAACTGCCAAGAGAATAGACAGGTTTATCCTGGAAAGGGTGAAACAGGCTGCTCCTTGGAAGCAAAACTTTTGAAGCTCCATCTCATATACTTTGGGTGTTTGACCAGGAGGGACTAGTCCCTGGAGAAGGACATCCTGCTTGGAAGGGTGGAGGGACAGCACAGGAGAGGAAGACCCCAGATGAAGTAGATTGACATAGTAACTAGGGTAATGAAGGCAGATGTGGCAGAGACAATGAGACTGGCTCAGGATAGAGCAGAGTTCAGAGCTATTGTACATAGGGTTACTGTGAGTTGCAGGTAACTTAATGGTACATCACAACAAAAACAACAATAGTAACATCCCCTAAACCTCTAAATAAAGAGTTAAATGACATGGTGGGTGAATTCTTAATACAATGTTAATTTTAAATATCTACAGGAAATTTTTCTAGTGTAATGATCACATCCTTACAATATTTGTTCTAATACAAAAACTTAACTGTTATGTAAATAGTACTCTAGTAAATTGTGCAGTGGTTTTCAAAAAAGAATTTTCCCCTTAGTTCCTGAAATAGTCCCTCTCAACTTTGTCTCCAATTATCATTTGTATCCTCTATATTATGTTAAGCAGAGTAAATGTCACCTCATTCTTCTCTGCAGCATGGTGAATATCAAATCAAGGAATTGAACAACTGTCATTAATGTAAAAAATTTGGTGTCACAGATGACTAGAGCAAAATGTAACTTCTTACTTATGTTGTTATTATGTGCCTTTGAGTCAGAAACAACTCATAGCTGACCCTCTGGAGGTTTTCAGAGGCTATATATCATATGTGAGGAGAATGGCCATCTTTCTCTCCTAGAGCCACTAGTGTATTTGAACCTGTGTCTTTGGATTCTAGCATAACTCTTTACCTACTTGGTCCCCAAAGGTCCCTTTCTTCTCACTTACAAGCAGGCCATTATTGAAAAATCAGTATTATGTTAAAATGGAGGATAATTACAATAGATGAAAATGGGGGATGACCATATCATTCCATAACTGCTGATTTACATCATTATAAAACTGTTAAACCACAATAAAGATATAACTTAAACATTGCTCTTGCCTTAGATTTCAATCTTCATTATAATGATTTTTTTTTCTTTTCCACTATCATAAAGGGAACACTGGTAGTCTTTCCCCAACAGCCAGCAGTTCAAATCCACCAGTTGTTCTGAGGGAGAAAGATGACTCATATCCTCTTGTGCAGCATCAGAAAATCAAATAAAGGCTCAGCTATGAGTTGATTTCAATTTGATGGTAGTGAGTAAGAGGGATTGTCATAAATAGGACCAAACTTAGAAGGACTAGCCTATAGTATAAATAGGCTGGCAAATACATCCAGAAATGTACAATCAATTAAGTCCCTGTACACATAAAAAACTTTTTCAAATAGGGTGAAAAGAAAACCAACTGCTAACTGGGGGGGCGAATGGCAATGCCATCTCAGACAAGGGTTATATAATGAAAGTTTGCAGAATCCTACCGGGTCTACACACAAACACGCACACAAGACTGATTAACAATTACAGAATGAGCCAAGACACAGAAAGACTTTCCACAGAGTGAAATATTTGGATGGCCAACAAACACATGAAGAGAATGCTCAAAATCTTTTCTAGACCCAAGCAGATGGCATCTCAAGGGGTCACAGCAGTCCCTTTTTTTTTTATTTAGGTTGTTTATTTTTCATTTCAATGAACATCTACAGAGATTTTGGGATTCCATTCATTCATTGTTGCACCCTTCTCCCCGCACAAACCCCTCCCCCCTCCCCCCCCATTTGCTCCTCTCCTTGAAAAGCAAAAGAAAAACTCGAAGTCCTTTTATCATTAGATGGAGAATTCTACTATCAAGTTCTATATTTACTACAGAGCCTCTAAGAAGGCATGGACACCTTTGGGAGCTTGACTCTGGGTGGAGTTTGAGTTGAGGTTTTAACTGGATCTTCAGCTTTATTTTCATGCTTGATTTTGTATTTTCACTAGCAAAGTCTGAACTCCTTAGTAATGTGCGCGCTTTCCAAACTTGGGATAGGTGATGTAGGTAAGTTAGCTGAGCTTACAGCTAATAACCCTTGCTATCCTGGGCTTGACTTCATAGGGCTTTACAAAAGCCTTGACAGTCTGAGCCCATCCATCCATGGACTTGGCATTGTTCACCTGCACTTGTTAGGTCCTTGTTGTACTTCTTGGCAAAGTATATGTTTCTCAGGAATTGGGGATCTACCCCTTAAGAGATTCATATTGTGATCATGGTTTCTTGCCTCCACGTCTGTGGCATTTTCAGAATTGGTTGTGGGTGTTATGACTCTTGGATAGGGCCATGTCTCAGAGTTCGAGCAACAGGGAGTGAGAGTAGCCCAAAGACTTAAAAAGGTTTAGGGAGCCTTCATTACCTCCACCCTGTTTGCTTCCACTACCTTGTGTCTTTCTGCATTCTTTATCTCACCCTTTGCTCTTCAATTAGATTTATTTCTTCTTGACCCTTATAAATTTATAATAATCATTTTCTTTTTTTAACTTTTCTCCTTTCCTGGACCAGTTTCCCATCTCCCATTATCAATATCAATATCAATAAATTATCAATATTAATCCTTCATGATCTACCAGTCAGGTTTTCCTCAGGTTCATTTTCCCTCAGGTTCTCTTAGTTGTTGCTGTTGATTGCCATCCAGTTGAGCATGACTCGTAGCGACCCTATGAACCCTAAGAAAGGCCTGAAGCCTTTCTATAACTATCACCATTTATCAAAGTTCATAAGGTTTCCAGAGGTATATTGTTTAGAAAGTGGATGCCACTTCTGCTTCCAAACCTGTCTTAAACTGGGAGTTCCACCAAACACTGTCCACCATGAGTGGGCATTATGGCATTTGACACCTCAATGGCACAAGGTTCAGCATCACAGCAGCACCAGGTTGCATCAGTACAGCATATTGACAGAAGAGTGTTGTGCCACTTAGAATGTTACTCTAAAATATAATATCAGTGGTACCTATTACATTTTTCAGGGAGCACTGGTGGCATAGTGCTAAGAAGCTGTGATGCAAACTCGAAGGCCATTGGTTTGAATCTACCAGCTGCTCCACAGGAGAAGGAGGGCCAGTCTCCTCCTGTGTGATTAACTGCCTCTGAAAACCCACCAGAGGGTCAGCTATGGGTCGGTTCTGACTCGATGGTACACAGCAACAACAAAAATTACATTTACGCAGACTCATCACAATAGTGGCACCTATAACATTTCATGGCATCCTTTATGATTTGTCTTTGTCATAATTGTACAGTAAATGAAGTTTTAATGATATGCTTGTTGTATCCATTACAATTATATAACTAAGGTTAGTTGAGGACCTATTATGCTCACATATCAAAGCACTAAATAAACAGCTAAGAACTAAGCTCACAAATAGTAGCCTCAGAAAATAAATTTTCTGTATGCAGTGCATACTTGTTGACAAAAGTAGAGTTAAAGAAAACAAAACCATGGAGAGCAAAAGTGAAAGCATATACCAAAAACAGGAGTGTTTGCAGTGAAATGAGAAAGAGCCAGAAAAAAAAAATCAAGGATAGATATGCAAAGGGCTATTAGAAAGCAGCCTGATCCTTCAAAAGTTCCTGTCCCAAAACTGGATAAAACTTTATTTTACCAAAAAGTATTCTTTCTAGATATTTGTTGTAATATGAGAAAATGGAAATCATTAGCGTTTCTTTCTTGCTTTTTATCCCACTTTCAGCCAAGCACGTTCAGATTTCGGTGTGCTGTGCCAGTCAGCACTCTAATGATATCCTCCAGAGCCATCTGCTGTCCACAATGAGGAAGGATTTAGAGCCCAAAGGCTTCACTCAGACCTGAGCAACACAAGCTGGAGACATACTTTGTAAAGCATTGATTTTCCAAAATTTATTCACTGGGAAAATCAGCTATAAAACAGTGAATATATTATACAAGTTTAACTAGACCTTTCAACATGCTTGAGATGATGCATGATTGCACACACTTATTCCGGGTGATTCTTCCAGAATTAAAAGTGATTATATATTTTTGAGTAGACATTTCAGTACAAAAAGATCAGAAAGTGGGGTTAGGGTCCCTTTCATCCTCTCATACTTGAAAAGGACTTATTTACACTATTTTGTATCGCATGAATGCCGATTTTTAAACCATAACACAATAAGCATGAAAATAAACAAAAAAGGATATCAAAACAAATTATGTATCATTTTACAGATATAAACAGTGATGGTTACATCTAAAGCTGTAAAATTTAGATTTTCTAGGAACACAGTTTATGCTGTGGTAGCACTGTGAATTCTCATTACCTACCATTCTAAATGTCTCACCACACTGCAAAAAGCATGACTATTGCTTATGTTTGCACTATCATGGTCACGAATTTCCTCCTTGGACCCTACACCCACTGGATCAAGCCCATTCTGACTCTTAACCATGCTTCAGGATAAGATAAACTGCTACATAGAATTTTTGAGACTTTAATACCTACATAACAAGATTATCTCTCTTTTTTTTCCCCACAAAACAGTTAGTGAGTTCAGCTCAACAAACTGGAAGCTTAGTAACCAAGAGTTTTAAACAAATGGCCCCAAGAAATCCTTTGCACTGTTAGCACCAGAGATTTGAGGCAACTTGAAATTCCTCTAGTTCATGATCTCTTTCATTCTTCTGTCTATTTGAACTTTGTTTTCTTAAAAAGGATACTCTTGCCCTTTTTTTCCTTACTAGACAATCACATATGTGGAAAGAACCGCTGGAGAAGCTCAATATCAGCTGTGAAAACTAGGCCAGGAGCTGATTGTGGAACAGTCCACCAACTACTCATATGCAAATTCAAGCTAAAGCTGAGGAAAATTAAACCAAGTCCATGGGAACCAAAATATGACTTTGAGTCTATCCCACCTGAATTTCAGAACCATCTCAGGAACAGATTTGAGGCTTTGAACACTAATGAACGAAGGCCAGATGAGTTGTGGGAGGATATCAAGGGTATCATCCAGGAAGAGTGCAAACGGTCATTGCAAAGACAGAAGAGGAAGAAAAGACCAAAATGGATGTCAGAAGAGACTCTGAAAATTGCACTGGAGCACAGAGAAGCCAAAGCACAGGGAAGAATTCAAGAAACTAAAGAGTTGACTAGAAGATTTCAAAAGGCAGCACGGGATGACAAAGCAAAATATTACAATGAAATGTGCAAGGAGTTGGAGTCGGAAAATCAAAAGGGCTGAACTCGCTCAGCATATCTTAAGCTCAAGGAACTGAAGAACAAATTCAAACCTCGAGTTGCTATAATCAAGGATGCTTTCGGCAGAACGTTAAATGATCCCAGAAGTATTAAAAGAAGATGGAAGGAATATACTGAGTCACTGTGTCGAAAAGAATTGGAAGACACAGAAGAATTTCATGAAACAACATATGAGCAAGAGCCTATGGTGATGAAAGAAGAAGTTCAGGCTGCTTTGAAGGACATGGCAAAAAATAAGACTCCAGGAATAGATGGTATACCAATTGACATATTTCAGTTAACAGATGCTGCCCTGGACATGCTCACCAAGTTGTGCCAAGAAATCTGGAGAACGAACACTTGGCCAACTGACTGAAAGAGATCGATATTTGTTCCTATCCCAAAGAAAGGCGACCCAACCGAATGTGGAAACTACAGAACAATTTCACTGATTTCACATGCAAGCAAGATTTTACTGAAGATTATCCAAAAACGACTGGAACAGCACATCAACAGAGAGCTACCAGAAGTCCAGGCTGGTTTCAGAAGGGGTCGTGGTACTAGAGATATTGTAGCTGATGTTAGATGGATCTTGGCTGAAAGCAGGGAATACCAGAGGAATGTCTATCTGTGTTTCATTGACTATGCAAAGGCATTTGACTGTGTAGATCATAACAAACTGTGGCTGACTCTGAGAAGAATGGGAATCCCAGAACACTTGATGGTTCTAATGCGAAGCTTATACTTGGACCAGGAGGCAGTCGTCAGAACAGAGCAAGGGAACACTGCATGGTTCAAAATTGGGAAGGGCATACGCCAGGGATGCATCCTATCTCCATACCTTTTCAACCTATATGCAGAACAGATTATCCAGGAGGCTGGGCTCTATGAGGAGCAATGTGGGGTCAAGATTGGTTGACGATTTATCAACAATCTGCGTTATGCGGATGACACAACTCTGCTTGCTGAAACTGAGGAGGACCTGAAGCGCCTTCTGCAGAGTGTCAAGGACTGCAGCCTACAATATGGATTGAGGCTCAATGTCAAGAAGACAAAGATTCTCACCACTGGACCAATTGGCAGCATCAGGATGGATGGTGAAGAGATTGAGATTGTACACAGCTTTAGTTTGCTTGGCTCCATAGTCAACAGTCTTGGCACCAGCAGCCAGGAAATTAAAAGGCGCATTGCCATGGGAAAGTCTGCTGTTAGGGACCTCTCCAAAGTGCTGAAGAGCAGTGGTGTCTCTCTGGAGACTAAGGTGCGTCTGATACAGGCCATAGTCTTCGCAATCACCTGTTATGCATCAGAGAGTTGGACAATGACCAAGGAGGATAGAATTAGAATTGTGCCTTTGAGCTGTGGTGCTGGAGAAGAGTACTGAGAATACCATGGACTGCTAGGAAAACAAACAGATTTGTCCTGGAGAGGGTTAAATCGGGAGGCTCCTTGGAGGCAAGGATTCTGAGGCTCCATCTAACTTACTTTGGACATGTTGTGAGGAGAGGCCGGTCCTTAGCGAGGGACATCATGCTTGGGAGGGTGGAGGGAAGGCGCAGGAGTGGAAGGCCCTCTATGAGGTGGATTGATTCAGTGACTGGGATAATTGGGATGGGAGTGTCAGAGACAGTGAGATTGGCACAGGACAGAGCGGAGTTTAGGGCTGTTGTACATAGGGTCGCCATGAGTAGCAGGCGACTCGACGGCACATAACAACAACAACAACAGACAATCAACTAACTTTTCCTTTAAATTCTGACTGAAATGTCAATTCTAATGAGAAACCTTTCAGCAGAGCCATTCTAAAAAGCTGCCCTTCCCTTATTTTGTCTTCAAATGAATCACATCTGTGAGAACCCCACCCTCTGTGCTGTGGCCACTTTCTTGCACACCACTACTTGCTTCTTTAACACATTTCCTTGAGGACAAGGAGCTTGTCTTTTGTGTCACTGTGGCACCTGCTATATGAGATATGTTCAAAGAAATAATGATCAAAGAATGAATAAGCAAAAGAACAACTGAATTAAAGAATTCCACCAATGACCTTCAGCACATCTATGATGACGCCTTTTATAAACTGAAAATTCAAGCTGGGCAAGTTCCCTTTCCTTTTTCCTTATCATTAACCAAGTTTTTAATGATTGATAAGAAGGAATGGAAAACAAAATGTGAATCCTGTCCATCAAGTAAGTTTCTGAGACTGTGCTTTTCATCTTACATCATTTGCCAAATTCAGTTCATCAAGTCATGTTTTTGTTATGTGACCTCGAGTCATTTGCAACTCATAGTGACCCTATGTACAATAGCTCTGACCCCTGCTCTATCTGGAGCTAATTTCATTGTCACCCCATCACCCCAGTCACTGAGTCAATCTCTCATTTAAGGTCTTCTCTCCCAAGCGTGATAATCCCTCCTGGCCACATGCCCAAAGTATGTGAGACAGAGCTTCAAAATCTTTGCCTCCAAGGAGCAGCCTAGTTTCATACCTTTTGCAAATAATTATTAAATTCCTATTATAATCATAACATTGTGCTAAATATTATAAAGTGAGTTGCAAAGAATAAAGGACCCTCAGTGACTTTTATAATTTTTCAAGGAAACATCCACAAATTTTAAAAGTCAAATAACAAGCAAAGAAGATATATGATACTAAGTACCAAATGAATAAGGCAGAATACAAGCACTATAGGTAGACATAATACTGTAGCAATTGTTGGATGCTGCAGGATTGAAAAAGGTTTCTTTCTCTTATCCATTGTAGGAGTTAAGCTTACTAAATCAAAGGTTACTTGGATTGTGAAAATGTAATCAGCGAAAATTCTGTTGAAGAAAAAACTCTATTAAGTGCACATTGTGGAAAGACAAGAAAAACATTCCTAAATAAATGTTGATTTGTTCAATAGAACAAAAGATATAGATTAGTGGGTGAATGTTGGCATCTTAATGTAAAATCAGAATAGTCTATGAAATATGCAAGTACATGCTACCTCAGAGAAAACTTTCTCTTGCCAATTCAAAATTTATGACGGAAATGCGGTCTTGTAAACAGAGAGTATGTACAAGTAAGATAAGAAACAGTAAACAACATCTTATTTTGTGACTCTGGTCAACATGCTTTTGCACTTGTAAACTTCTCAAATAAAAGCACAGGCCAGGAGGACACTCAGGCATCAGTTCCTCTCCCCTTATCTTTTTTTTTTTATGTGGAAGTGACAAGAATTATCTTCATTCTACATTTTCCAAAATAAATTTTGCTAAATGTATGACATATGATCAACATCACATTAATCTCTCATCGCTGTCAAGACAGAACACACTCATAGCTGTCCTTCCAGCAGATTCCTGGGTACTATAAAATACATGAGAAGAGATTGTGCGTCTTTCTCATGGACAAACTGGTGGATGTGAACTGCCAGAGAAGGGTCATTTTGGCTTCATAGCACAACTCCCTGCAGACGGACTACACCACTAAAGCTTCTTCAGATAGTCACTATTATGAAAACCGTTACATCATGTATTAGGGTAATTTAAGAGCCCTAGTGACACCGTTTTATTTATTTATTTTTGTTGTTGTAGTTGTTGTGTACCATCGAATCAGATCCAGCTGGCAAAGGAGAAGATTGCCTCTCTTTCTCCAGCAGAGAGCATCTGGTGGATTCAAACTGCACTCCTTTGAGATTGCAGAGCAGCTTCTTGCCACTAGGCCACCAGAACTCCCTTGGAAGTTTGGAAGCAGGAATGGCATCCACTTCCTAAACAACATGCCTCTGGAATCTCTATGAACTTTGATAAATGATGATAGTTATAGAAAGGCTTTAGGCCTTTTGTTCTAGGGTCGCTATGAGTCATGCTCAACTCTACTGCAATCAACAACAATGAGACAGTAGTTAAGCACTTGTCTGATAAAAAGACTAATGCAGTGTAGTCTTAAGGAATTTTTTTCCATTATTTTTATTTTATGTTACTTTGTATGGAAAATCTGCATACATTGTGTTTCATTTATACACACTGTGTTTCATATGATCATTCCCATGCATTAAATTTTATAAGATAAATCATCATTGATCCATGCCCATTAATACTCTGCCTTTTCAGGTCCTGGCTTGATCTTTCCTAATTTCTTCACCCCCATTCTTTGTCCACCAAACTCTTTGACTGAGTGATTTTCCCCACTCCACCACCTCCCTACCTTCAGCTCACCTCCTTCCTACACTTCCCCCTTTGGATTTTCATATATATCTTACTAGGATTCCAAATATTTTTATAGTAATGGTCCTATGCAGCATTTGTCCTTATGAGACTTAGTTCGCTCAATATAATGATCTCCAGCCTCTCCCATGTCTTGACTAGTTCTTTCCATCACCCAGCACTTTCCTGCTGATCAGAGAGTTAGATCTAATTCTATGAAAGCTAACAACAAGGGAAATATAAGAGACATGATCACTTTGGTGATGAAGAAAATAAATTCAGGGAATTGATTGGCTTTGTTGTTGTTGTTGTTGTTGTTGTTGTTATAATGTGCCATCGAGTCGCTTGCGACTCATAGCAACCCTATGTACAACAGCCCTGAACTCTGCTCTTTCCTGAGCCAATTGCACTGTCTCTGACACTGCCATCCTGATTATCCCAGTCACTGAATCAATCCACCTCATAGAGGGCCTTCCGCTCCTGTGTTGTCTCTCCACCCTCCCAAGCATGATGTCCCTCTCCAAGGACCAGTCTCTCCTCACAACATGTCCAAAGTATGTTAGACGGAGCCTCAGAATCCTTGCCTCCAAGGAGCCACTCGGTTTAACCCTTTCCAGGACAAATCTGTTTGTTTTCCTAGCAGTCCATGGTACTCTCAATACTCTTCTCCAGCACCACAGCTCAAAGGCATCAATTCTCCTTCTATCCTCCTTGGTCATTGTCCAACTCTCTGATGCATAACAAGTGATTGTGAAGACCATGGCCTGTATCAAACGCACTTTAGTCTCCAGAGAGACACCATTGCTCTTCAGTACTTGGCTTTAGAGAAAAGAAAGTTGAAGAGATAGCATCCTTTGTTGGAATAAGGAAATGAATAAAGAAAGGTTTAGCTTTGCATATTTTCTCATCTAGTAACCTAAGAACATGAAAGCTGTCATTTCTACATTTTTATTATGCTTATTTATTTACAAAATTCAGGCACACTGTTTTTCAGACCAGATTCTTCCAATTTCCCTCACCCATCAAATTGTACAACGCCATGATTAATCCTCCCTGCCCCCACACCTCCTCAGCCCTCTACTTCCACACACCCTCCCGACCCTGGATCCTCATACTCATTCTTCAATAATGGGTTTATACAATATTTGTCCTTGTGGGACTGAGTTAGTTCACTCAGCATAATGCTTTTCAGTCCCTCCCAAGTTTGATAATAATTTACAAAATTCTTTCTACATTTTAATCAGTTTGCCACAAATATAAAATGTATAAGTGCTTATACATATGTATTTTGAATGAATAATAACAAACCTTCTGTGATTTGAGATCACTATACAAACATTCCAGCACTTGTCTGTGTCATACTGTGGGGGCTTGATTGTTTTTGTAATCCTGGAAGCTATGCTACCAGGTCTTCAAATGGCAATGAGGTCCCCTCTGGCAGTCAGGTTTCCACATAGCTTCCAATTAAGACAGATTTAGCAAAGGACCTGGTAATCTAAGTCTGACAAAAGTAAGTCAGTGAAAGTTTTACAAGTAGCAGGGAGACATAGTTTGCTATAATGCCAGAAGGTGAGTTACTCAAGTTGGAAGATGATCAAAATATGACTGAAAAAGAGGTGACTTTTCAAAGTAGAACCAGTCTTAATAATGTAAATGGAGTAAGGCTTTCTAACATTTATTTGCTGTGGCATGACTCATGAAAAAGAACAATTGCAAGGTCCGGACATTGTCATCTTCCATGTGCTACCCTGCCTCACCTGCAGATTTGACACTCCTCACTGAAGCCACCATGTTTCTTTCAACTCCTGATGAAAAATAAGGAACTTATTCCTTTGGTACTGTCTATGAGCTTATTAGCGACCAGAGACTCATCTTTTGCTGTATATTCCCTTATCAAAACTGATGTCATCATTGATTGAAAAAGAAATCCAAAACCTCCGGAAGCTGTGGATCCGACTGTACCACAGAAGCTCATAACAATCAATCAAGAGTAGAAATTATTAAAGAGTTGCAGAAGGTCCTAAAGGCAACTTGATGTCCGGACATCTCTTCTTTCTTCCCAAGAATACTCTTTGAATCTAGTGGAAACTAGAATTCTGTACTAGAATTTCTGTAAACTAGAAATCTAGTGGAAACTTGAATTCTGTATAAACTAGATTATGGATACCAGTGTGTGGAAATGCTTCTGCTACATTTTTTGCGTTTACCTACATTGTAGACTTCAAATAGGAAATTAAAGGTAGTACAATAATAACTACATAGTCCAAAATGAAAATTTCTGTTTCTTTCTCTTGTTGCAAATTGGAATTTTTCATATTGAAGTTTTTATGTTTATGATGCCTGAAAGTCTTCCTTGAGAGGTGTAAAGATTTATAAATTAAATTGTAATCTTAAAATACCATTTGTGTAAGAAAAAAAGAGAAAGAACAATTGCAAGCTAATAATTGGAACATGAAATGTACAAAGGATGAAAATTAGAAAACTAGGAAAATTTGTAGTTGTAAAAAATGAAATTAAACACTTGAAGATTGATATCTTAGGCGTTAGTGAGCTAAAGAGGACCACTATTGGCCATTTAAAACTAGGAGAACAACTAATGTGCAGTAGTATTAGTGACAAATTGAAGATCAATAATATTGCATTCTTTGCAAAAAGAGAACGTATCAGGATTTAACCTTAATTACAAAACTGTCACTGATAGGATAATGGTCATAAGCATGCAAGGAAGAATTGTGGTGTTGGTGAAGAGTGTTGATTGAATTGTGGACTGTCAAAAGAGTAAAAAAATCTCTCTTGGAAGAAATGAGCCTGACTGATGCTTGGAAGCAAGGATAGTAACACTTTGTCTCACACACTTGGAAGTATTATTAGGAGGGGTCTGTCCCTGAAGAAGAAAAAGAGCCAATAAGAAAGAAAAAAAGAGAAGATAAAGAATCTCATGCAGACGCATGACACAGTGGCTGCAGCAATGAATTCATCCTTGAATCCAAGGATAGTGCCAGATCAGACAAATTTTTATTCTGTAGTACATAAAGGTCACTGTTAGACGAGCTTAATTAATGGCAAATAATAACAAGAAAAGCTAGTTAATGCAACTATTATTCAAATTCACACACCAATATCTAAAGCCAAAGATTAAATAGTTGAAAGTATTTACCAACACTGTCAAAACTGATAATTGAAAATGTTTTTTAAAACAATATAATCAAGATCATGTTGCAAACCAAAGACTAATTATTGTAGAGACTTTTGTTCAATAACAAAAATGATAACTAAATACATGGATCCCAAAGGGCAGCTCAAGAAGGCAAAGCAAAATACTGTAATGAAATATACAAAGACCTAGGGTTAGAAAACCAAAAGGGAAGAACACCTTTGCATTTCTCAAGATGAAAGAACTTAAAAAAAATTCAAGTCTCAAGTTGTAAAACTGAAGGTGTCTATGAGCAAAACTGAAGGGTCAGATGAAGACTCATTAATAATCTATGATATACACATGACAAAACTTTATTTGTTGGAAGTAGAGGACTTGAAGTACTTATTGGTGAATATCAAAACATTCAGTATGGATTATGTTTCAACATCAAGAAAATAAAATTCTCACAACAGGGCAAATAAGTAACATGATTCTAAACATCGGGAATATTGAAGTTCTCAAGGATTTTGATTTTCATTGGATCTACTATCAACATCTACATTAAGAAATCACACAACATAGTGTATGAGATAAATCTGTTATGAAAAAACCCTTTAAAATATTCAAAACGAAAGATATCACTTTAGATAGTAAACTCCACCTGACAGAAGTTGTGGTATTTTCAGTTACTTCCTGTCACGGCAAAAGCTAGACAAAGGAGGAAGAATTGAGACAAATTAATGCTTTTGAATTAGGGTGTTGATGAAAAATTTTGAATATAAAGCAAGTTAATCACCTAAGCAAAGCAGAGTCAGACTAGTTTGTACTTGGATGGGAGAAAGTCAAACAAATAAGCCATTGAGTGAGAATGCTCATTAGAAGTAAAGATGGTGAATACTTCTGGCCGGTGATCTGTAAGGACCAGGCCATTGAGAAGAATATCATGCTCGCTAAGGAAACGACTATTTAAAAGACGGAAATCCTCAATCAAGTGGATTGACATTCTGACTTTAACAACTAATTCAAACACAGCAACAGTTATGAAAAGAGTACTTGACTGAGTAGTGTTTCATTCTATACACAGGATTTCAATGACTGAGAATAAACATGAGGTATATAGCAATAAGAGCATAAGAGATATTTAAACTACCTACGTAGTGACCCACAAAAAAAAAAAAAAAGATAAATACTCAGTCAGGTCAAGCTGTAGATAAAAGCTAGCCTGTCAGCATTCAACTGCAGATAATCTTTCCTAAAGAGGGATGTTGTTGTTGTTTGATGCCATCGAGTCATAGACGACTCATAGCGACCCTATGAACGAACAGCCTGAGCACTGTTCGTACATCGAGTTTCCGGAGGCAAGCCATTTCGGAAGTGGATGCCGCTCCTGCTTCCAAAAGAGGGATATCTACCCAATAAAGAATAAGAAGATAGAGCTATGTCTTCAGTTTTAGAAGGCATTGGCGAGAAACTGTGAGGAATTTTGACCTGAGACTGAACTTTTGATCGACTTTCTGGAATTGGGAAAAACAAGGTCTAAAGTATGAAAACTGTGTCAAACTTGTTCATGAGTTAAACGGTGTCTTTGGCTTCTAAAAGCCCTTGATCGTGAATGAGATCATCCCGAGATTGGGCACTCGACATGGGCTCCATGACTTTAGATGAGAAAATTGAATTGCTGGCCTGGGCTGAAGCCAGGCATGTCCAAAGAAAAAGACAAATTTTAAATCCATAAACTAAGGAAAGAAATATGATTTACTGAATGTCTACCATATGTGTAAGTTGGCAGCTAAGAGGTGCTTTATTCCATTTAATAAATGTTATCTAGAAGCCATAATATGAGACACTGTCTTCTTTGCGACTACAAATTAATTCATTCCACCATTAGTTCTTGGTATTTTTTATTTTAATGAGAACAAGTATTATTCTCCTATTTAAGAAAAGGATAAAGTTTCACCAGAGCATTATGGCAAAGTTACCCTAGTCCAGGAAGCCTCAATAGGAGAAGAACATGATCCTCTGAGGATGCAACATTAAACAACAAATGTAATACTGTTTCAAATTATAATATTATAAATTTTTATTTGGAAATATAAACTAAAGGAAAATGCTGGGAATATGGACTTACATTCAATATCAGCAATTCTTAGGAAAACAAGAAATAATCCCTAATGATAGCTGGCTCTGTTATTGGCATATGTGATAGTGTCTATGAGTGATCTCTTGCTGGCTGTCATAAATGAAGACAGAAGGATGCGTCGTATGTTTCTAAAACCAGACTATCTCTGACACAGATAATACTACCAGCAAGAAAGTATATTGTTGTTGTTACTGCTGTTGTTAGGTACCTTGAGTCACTACAAATCATAGTGACACTTTAAATAACAGATATGAACTTTGCCCCATCTTGTGCCATCCTCATCATCTTTAATATAATTGAGTCCATTGATACGGTCACTGTGTCTATCCATCTTATTGAGAGTCTTCCTCTCTTTAGATGACCTTTCCAAACGTGACGTCTGTTCTGAGGACTGGCCCCTCCTCAAAACATACCCAAAGAATGTGAAAATTTTCACCATCCTTGAGTCCAAACATGCACTCTAGTTTCACTTTCTCCAGAGCATCTTTGATTTTTTTTTTTTCCTTTTGGGACTGTACATTCAGTACTCTTTTCAGTACCAAAGCTAAAAGTTATCAATTCTTCTTCTGTCATCCTTATTTCAACTTTTCAGTGCATAGCAAGTAATTGAAAATGCTTTGGCCTTTTCAATAATGTTTTCAATCAAGTATCATCAGCTAGTGATCAGATGTACCTTAGTCTTCAAACTGATACCATTGCTCTTTAAAGGAAGACTGCCAGCTTTGGAGAGGTCCTTGACAGCATCTTCCCAATTCCACACATCTTTTGATTATTTTGACTGCTATAACAAGGACGTTGATTCTGGATCCAAGTACACTTAAATCATTGATAACTTCAACCTTTTCTTCCATCACTTAGGGGGTTGCCTATTGGTCCAGAGGTGAAGATTTTTGTTTTCTGGATAGTGAAATGTAATCTATATTGAAGACTTAAACTTTGATCTTCTGAAGCAAGTGTTTTAAGTCTTCTTCGCATTCAGTAAGCAAGGTTGCATCATATGCACAATGCAAAAAAGTACAGTTTAAGTAAATTTGTTTATAAAGATGTTAAAACCCTTTCTTCTGATATAAGCATGCTTCCACATTGAGCTTTCTAAGTAATAAATGGTTAACCCTCTGAGAAAAATGAGAATCCGAGAACACTTTATTATGCTTATGTAAAACCTATACTTGGACCAGAAGACAGTCATCAGGACAGAGCAAGGAAACACTGCATGGTTCAAAATTGGGAAGTGCATGTACTGAGGATGTGTCCTATCTCCATATCTTCAATCTTTATGCAGAACAGATTTTCTGGGAGATTGGGCTCTATGAGGAGAAATGTGACATCAGGATTGGAGGTAGACTCATCAACAATCTGTTTTATGCAAATGACACAACCCTGCTTGCTGAAACTGAGGAGGACCTGAAGCACTGTCTGCAGAGGGTCAAGGACTGCAGCCTTCAAAATGGATTGAAGCTCAACATCAAGAAAACAAAGATTCTCACCACTGGGCCCATTGGCAGCATCATGATAGATGGTAAAGACTGAGACAACTTCAGTTTGCTTGGCTCTAAAATCGATAGTCTTGGTACCAACAGCCAGGAAACAAGTTCTTCCTGGAGAGAGTGAAGCCAGGCTGCTCCTTGGAGGCAAGGATTTTGAGGCTTCATCTGACATACTTTGGACATGTTGCAAGAAGGGACCAGTCCTTGGAAAGGGAGGTCATGCTTGAAAAGGTGGAGGGACAGTGCAGAAGAGGAAGATGGATTGATTCACTGACTAGAGTAATGGGAGTAGGTGTGTCAGATACAATAAGATTGGCACAGGATAGAGCAGAATTTAGGTCTGTTGTACACAAGGTCGCTATGAGTTATGGGAGACTCAATGGCACATAACAACAACAACAAGGCTTAAAAAAAAGGGAGGGAAATGTCAGAGTCTTGGTCTCATAACTTTTTAAAATATGTTATTCATGTTGCCTACTCCAGTATGATTTCATGTTCACTGATAAAATATTCAATGACCCTGCTTCTAAACCAGATTACATTCACTAGTCTTCATTATATACTTTGTCCACATTTATCAACTATTTTATGTAATATTTTTCAGTTCCAACAGTAATAAAGTATATTATCAAACTATTTTGTTAATTAACAACATTCATCTGGCAGTAATGAAAGCTTAGATGCAAAATCAACAGTAGCACTTACTGTTGATGGTGAAGGTTAAAAGTCAATTTGGTTGAGATATGATTTTCTGTGGATTGGTAGTTCTGTAATGATATAATCTGGTAGTTATGTATGTCATTTTAAAGTTATATAAACCTATAATTTGACAGTAACAGTTATGTAAAAGCGTGATTTCACAATTTCTGCTAAGGCATTTTACTATATGGATCACAACAAAGTGTGGCTGATTTTGAGAAGAATGGGAATCCTAGAACACTTGATTGTGCTCATAAGAAACTTATACTTTGATGAGGAAGCAGTGGTCAAAACAGAGCAAGGAAGCACTGCGTGGTTCAAAATCAAGAAAGAAGTACGTCAGGGACCAATTCTTACTCCATACCTTTTCAATCTCCATGCAGAACAGATCATTAGGGAGGCTGGGCTTCATGAAGAAGAATGTGGCATCAGGAGTGGAGGAAAATGCAGCAACAACCTATGTTGTACAGATGACACAACCTTGCTTGCAAAACTGGTGAGGCCTGAAGTGTTTGTTGTAGATCAAGGACTGTGGTCTTCAATATGGATAGTAATTCAACATCACCGGGCCAACTGACAGATGATAGATGGAGAAGAGATTGAGTTGCTCAGATCCACAATCAACACTCCTGGCACCAGCAGTCATGAAATCAAAAGAAACATTGCACTAGAAAAATCTGTTGTCAGGGATCTCTCAAAAGTGTTAAAAAACAACAATATCAGTATGGAAACTAAGATGCACCTGATTCAGGCCATGTTATTCACAATTACTTGCTATGCATCGGAGAGCTGGACAATGACTAATGGCAACAGAAGAAAATGGAATGGTTTGAGTTGTGAAACTGGGGAAGAGTATTGAACACATCATTGACCACCAAGGAAATGAGCAGTTCTGCCCTTGAGAGGGTGAAACCAAGCTGCTTCTTGGAGGCAAGGATTTTGAAGCTCCTCTATCTCACATACTTTGGGCATGTGGCCAGGAGGACCCAGTCCCTGAAAGTGTAGAGGGACAGTGCAGGAGAGTTAGACCCCAAATGAGATGGATTGACCCAGGAACTAGGGCAATGGGAGTAGGTATGTCAGAGGCAGTGAGACAGGCTCAGAATAGAGCAGAGTTCATTGTATGTAGGCTCATTATGAGTTACAGGCATTCTGATGGCACATTACAATAACAATAATGTAGTAATCCTCGATTTTGTGATTTTATCATTCTTTATTTTCACATAACAGCTTTCACATAATTACTTAGTGAACACTGAACTATTTCAATATCAATAAACAAAGAAAGGGCATATCTCTCTGGGGGGGACAATTTAGTCCACAATAATAATTAATTTGAACATCCCTCCAATTCTTTAATATGAAATCTAAGAGTCAAGAGGTTAAGATTTACCCACGATCAAACAATGAATCAAAGTGGAGTTAATTTTCACTTGAAATTTGCCTCTCTTGAATGATAGTGTTTCACATGAGCACAATTTCAAGCCTTTATCTTAGTTGGATACACAGTCAACACCCTTGGTGCCAACAGTCAGGAGATCATTAGGAAAGTATACAGTCAAGAACCTCTTCAAATTACTGAAGAGTAATTAATCAGTCTGAAGACTAAGGTGTGCCAGATTAAGGCCATGATCTTTTCAATCACTTGCTATGTCATCTGAGAGTTGGACCATAAGCAAGAGTGACAAAAAAAGAATTGATGCCTTTTAGCTGCGGTGTTGGAGTATTGAATAGCCCAAGGACTGTCAAAACAAACAGATATGTCTCAGAGAAAGTACAACTGCTCCTGGGAGCCAAGGATAACTAAGCTTCACCTCATATGCTTTGGGCATGTTGCTAGGAGAGGCTGTTCCTTGGAGAGGGTACATCATGGTTGGAAAGGTGAAAGGTTGGTGAAAGAGAGGAATATCCTCCACTAAATGGATAGTGACTGCAGATAAGGGCTCAAGTATGTCAGAAATTGTAAGGATGGCAGAAGTAGGAAAGAGTTCAGCTATTTTGTTCATGGGGTCGCTATGAGTAATACTCTACTTGGTGGTACCTAACAGCAATAAATGATAATATTACTTAGTCAAAACTGCTTTTTTGTTTTGTTTTGTTTGAAACTGCTTTTTTAACCCCTTAAACTATCACTTAAGAATAATATATATATATATATATATATATATATAAATATATATATATGTTTTCTGTGCAATAATTCTTACAATAAATGAAATTTGAGAACTCTAGAGCTAGATGGAGAAAAGTAAAAGTCTGCAAGCAGACTGTTGATTATTCAAACCATCTTATCTGCCTTAAAGATAACCAACAAATTGTTGTTATTGTTGTTGTTTATTGCCTTTGAGTCAGTGCAACTCATAGCGACCCTATGATCAAAAGGCCTGAAGCCCTTCTACAACTATCAACACCTATCAAAGTTCATAGTTTCCAGAAGCATTTTATTTAGGAAGTGGATGCCATTGCTGCTTCCAAAACCAACAAACAGTGAAGAAGAAATAAAGAAAAGTTTTTGTTGTGTTCAAGCTTCCCTATGAGACTTTTCCCCCTATCTGACTTCAAATCAAATGACAGCTTCTATAACCTTACAACATTTCCGATGATTTGATTACTGCTGTGAAGATTTGAGGAGATAGTTCTGAAACCTCAATGTTAGTGAAATAAAGCTATACTGTGCATTCTACACCAAAGTATATATGTTGTTTCTGTTTGTTGTTGTTGATTGTCGTCGAGTCAAGCATGACAGATAGCAACTCAATGAACAAAAGACCTAATGCTTTTCTATAACTATCGTCGGTTCTCTCAGTTTATAGAGTTTCCAGAAGCATGCCATTCTTGCTTCCAAACCTATTTTACAACAAAGAGCTCCACCAAACTCTGTCCACATTGAGAAATCATTATAGTGTTTGATACCCCAAAGGCACACATTTCAACATCACAGCAAACCCAGGTTACTTCATACTGCACATTGACAAAGTGTGATGTACAAAGTGGAAGAATGTTCCTAAAGATATAACAGTACTGGTCTCATTTAGCAGTGGTTGTCATCAAGTCAAATATGACCCCTGCACAAAAGACCTAAACTCTGTTCTACAACTAACATAATTTCTGTACATACACACATACACACACACAGGCATGCACACACACATATATGGCTCCTAGTTCCCTCTTCAACACTTTGTTCCCTAACACCCACCACCTACTTATACAACAAACTCCAAATATGACTTAGGGATTGGGTGAATTTTTTCTAACAATCATTTTTAGCAGCAAGCTGGTTTGCTTGCTTCCTATTTCTCCTTTGTGTCCTTAAGTGATTAAGTTTGCTGCATAAGGGAGGCTTTTGAGAAGGCTTTTGAGTTACATTCAGTCATCTTGATTAGCATTTTTGGTAATTTTTTTCCTTCATAAACATATGGTAAAGCAGAATGTAATGTTCCAGTGATTGTGATTTCAAATCTAAAGCACTAGTTGTTCATTCCTAAAACCTGAAATAGACATCTGGTGTTTAATGCCTGAGGAAAGGAAAAAAATACCTTAGTGCATTAGTTCTATGATTCAAGATCATGGGAATAGGAACATGTAGATGAGAGTGCACCTTGGGAGCTTAAGTCAGTCCATTTGATCGAAAGAAGAATTAGGCTCTGTCTTCCCTCGAAGGGAGGCAACAGGAGAGAGACCATGTGAGAGTATTAAGGGTCTCTTCCTTTCCACCTCATTCTGCTTTGGGATATAAACTTGATCCAGCATATATCCAGGAGTGCTGAGCTAAACTGGAAAAGAGTTGTAACAAAGCTTAGAATATTCTTTCTCACATTATAAAAAAATTTTTAATGCTCCCTTTTCTCTATGTCATATGTACTCAGAATTGTCCTATTTTATGAACTTGACAAGGTTCATGATACCATCCATTATTGTTCATTAGAATTGTATTTCTTACATTAAAGCTCACTTTTTGTATTTTATTATAAGAGTTATACTTTCCATTATAAGATCACACTTAGAATAGAATTGGAAATAAATATATACTGTCCTTTTTGCGATGGTATTTATTCATTTTATAAAATCATATTTTGATATTTTTTATGAGCATGATTATCCCATTAATAAAACTCTCTTCCCCTTAAAAAGAAAAATGAAATCTTAGATAGGCAAGTGATAAAGTTATAATTTATATGTGATATCAAGTTATATGGAACATAAATTTATATGTGACTTATATATATGAGTTATCATATATAAATGAATGCACATAAAATAATTTGTACCTGCTTTTTAACCTGTCTTAATAAAACTCAACAAAGATGTAGCAAAGGTAGGCTAGCAAATCACACTTCCTCATATCTTTTTACCAGAACAATCAAAGAAAGATCCAGAGTTGGAAATCTCAGCTGAAGTTCCTGCTCTTGTATCTATTCCAAGGTCAAATCTTCAGGTTTGAGGTTTATTTTTTTTTTTTGGCAGTGTCGCTTCTGTACTTTAAACAAACCAGAGTCAAATTTATGTAGCTGATTTGTATGCAGAGTTATTGTGGTTCTTGTTGGGCTGTTGACAGGCCAGGAGTTCAAATCCACTACTGCTCCATTAAAAAGCTGGGTAGTACCTTCTCTAGAGATTTATAACCTTGTAAACTATGGGGAGGGTGGGGGAAGTGTTTTGTGATGAATTGGACCACCTCCACAATAGTGGAGACTTCGGGTTGAAAATGAATCCTTCCCTTATAATTCACTATGATCGTAATTTGGCACTGTCTCTCTCTCCACTCCAAACAGTGAAAGCATCAGTTATCAGTCAGGCTGCCTTCCCTTTCAGTGCTGTAGTGCATGTTTATGTAAATTCTATGTCAAAACATTGCAAATAGTTTTGCTTAGTTTTGTTCAGCTTTTCCCTCTTTATATCAACATCCCCAAAGCACTGCAGTCCAATCAACTGATAGTGGATCCTCTAAGGGATTTTTACTGTAAAATGCATATGGAAAGACTACCCATTTTTCTTCATAAAAGCCCCCCACCCTTTGGTTATAGCAGCACCAGTCACTGTACACACTATGACACCAGAGTCCCCTTATAATGACAGCATTAGTAAACAACAAACTGCTGCCAAAGAGTCAAGTATTAGACATTAGGTCCCTAACAACGTGGGGAAGAATCTCTCAGCCTCTCTGGGCTCAATTTGCCAACCTTTTAACATAAAGGGATTGGATTCAGGGTCTCTTTCCCCAGGGGTGCCTTCTAAGCCTTCCATTGGTACAAGTATTTGTAATGAACATTCCATTAATGTTCATTAATTATTCCTATTTCAGATTAATCCTTTTTTTTCGTCTCCAAGAATGTAGAGTTGAGATTGCTATGTAAAGTAGCCTTAAATTACTCTGGGAATGACTTTTCATTTTAAAGATGCTCAACCTAAGTACCTCTAAGCCAGAGAAAGAGCTCTTTAGTTCTTTCTACCCTATTCATCCTAACACCAGATTTTGCACACACTGGGAAATCAGACGGTGTAACCGTGAAACTACATAATAAAAACAATCTCATTGTTTTATTCCAGCTCTGTGGGTTCAAACAATTTGTTGAAAATTTGCTGAGAACGGAAGCCATCATCTTGGTTTGTGAGATTAATCTTGTTCTCTTCTGCCATCTAGTGGAACCTCGGTCGCACTCCGGCCCTCTGTTTACTATGGAGAAAAATGTCAAATACAAATTAAATGGACGAATTGTTTTATTTTTGTCATTACAATAAAAAAGGGAATTTATAGAGTGTTAAATAAATGAAATGTAATAAATGTTCATAAAAAATTAAGTATAACTCAATGGAAGACCTTAAGACTTAAACAATATAGATTAAACAATGACAAAACTATTGACTATTTCAAAGGATTATTCACCTTAGATGCTCTTCTATGACGTTAAAGGTTTACTTCGGTGTTTTATTTAAAAGATTGTCATTGCAGATAAAAGAAGAAGTAAAAATTAAGGCACTGAGTTAGTGAAGACTGTCATAGCTGTGTTTTTAACTGTTTGTCTTCCATTAAGTTAGAGCTTATGATTATTACTTATGAATGCAATACAGAGTTTAATGAATGTTACGTGACATTTAGTTTTAATGTCCTATAGTCTGGAACTTTCCTCAAATGGCATAATATTAGATTTAATTGTGTGAATCTAAATTGAAAATAAATTTCTCTAATGAACGAAATAAAATATTTCTGAAGTGTGAATTATTTCCCAATAAAGCTGTTCTCATTGAATAAGTATTATAGGAAAAACATGTTTCTGCATTTTAACATTATTCTGGCTTCCTTTAATTTTCATTTTAAAGAACAATATGATTTTGAAGTTTTCAGACCTTTCTAATCAAAGACAGAAGAGTTATCACTTTGTTTTTTAATGTGCTCAGAGGCAACTGAGGTATCTTCAATTTGTTTTTCAGGGTGGGAAAATCCCCATAAGATGGACAGCCCCAGAAGCCATCGCCTACAGAAAATTTTCCTCTGCAAGTGATGCATGGAGCTATGGCATTGTCATGTGGGAGGTCATGTCCTATGGAGAGAGACCTTACTGGGAAATGTCTAACCAAGATGTAAGTGCTGCCAATAGATAAGCAGTCATTTTTTGAGTGTAAATACATAAGCATACATAGGAACATAGACCTTTTGCCCTGACCCTATGAACCCTGGTCATTGCTTGAACATTTTTCAGATCCGGGAGGTTTGAGAAGGTAGGTAATCATTCTCACTTTTGAGCTTTCTTTTGAGTATCCTAGTGAGCCAGTAAGAAGCCCTAGTGACACAGTGGATTACATGTTAGGCTGTGAACCAAAAGGTAAAGGTTCAAATCCACCAATCAAGGCATTGAAAGAAAATTAGACTATCTGCTTTCATAAAGATTTACAGCCTTAAAACCCTTTAGGGCAGTTCTACTCTATACTCTAGGGTCTCTATGAGTCCTAATCATTGGCAGTAGGGTTAGGGTTTGGGGTTTTGAGATTTTTGTTGTTGTTTAGGCAAGATTGTTAAGAGTCTGTGTTGTGTGGTTGGCACTTTATCCATACCTTAGATCTGAGACTTTTCATGTCTGCTATCGTAAAGCAGCATGACTGTTTTTAATGTAATAGCTTTGACCTACAAGTAACACAAGAGAAAGAATAATGTTTAACTTTCCTTTATTTCTAAAGGCAATTTGAGGCACTACAATAACAAGCAGATTAATTTAGACAAGATATTACTTAGAGGAAGAGTGAATGCTTCCAGGCAATGTATTGTTATCAATATAGGTCATACAGTACAGCTCTTTTGAGATACAAGATCCTTTTGTGGAATCTTTTATGTCTATTTCATCTAAAAAAAACTTTTAGTGGTTGGTATTATAAAACAAAACAGTGAACATACATTTGACCTCTATAACTGTCCAAAGTGATAGAAGGCAGTAGTCAGAAAACATAGGTACCTTGACCATCCAAGTAAATATGCTATCAGAGCGGAAAACATACTTGAAATGTTCACTTCTTCATCTTAGAATTCAGGCTTTATTCAGTCACTTGACTTGCCTAAGGCATCTTCCATGAGAAGTCACCTGATAGGACTTTTATTATGAAAACAAAGATTATGTAACTATTCAAAAAATCCCCAGTCACACTCAGACTATAAATATAATCACAATTATTTTCTTCTAATTAATTACTGTGTGCCACCCCCCACCCTACAACTTTCTAAAATTGTACAAGCATCTCAAGGAATTACTAAGTCATAGAGGAAATTTCTCCTTTTCTAATGACAGGCATAGAGAAGATGACTTTTGTGCCATGGCTGGGGTTTCTCTCTGCCTTATATTGTTGCTTTACAATGTGAAGCTTGTCCAATCCTGTGGGTATTTACTGACTCTATGGAGGCAAGGTCACCTCGGATAACAGCAAAGGAGTCATCTTCCAGGTCAGACACAGCGAAACCCGGCGAAAACATAATCTACACAAGAGTTCTGCAGGACACGTCAACTTCCCTTGGAGACATTACAACTAAACTTAAGAGACACTGGTCAAAAGAAAAATGTCAGCAGTCAACGTTTTTGGAATCACAGAAGCCAAGAAAGCTTAAGATACAAGCTGTCAGATCATGGGTTGGACAATGGAAGATA
>NW_006399886.1:9642070-9659430 GCF_000299155.1 Elephantulus edwardii
GGTAATAGGGATGGGTGTGTCAGAGGCGGTGCGGTTGGCGCAGGATAGAGCAGGGTTTAGGGCTGTTGTGCATAGGGTCGCTATGAGTCGGAAACGACTCAACGGCACATAACAACAACAACAACATGGAGGCCACATCCAGAAATGATGCATCAGGGGCTTGGAAGATACATACATGCTGCTGCACCATTAATTAGTCTCCAAACCATAACATTAAGGTGCAAAACTAGATTAGCTAAGTCCAGCAAAGATTCTAGCTTTAACTCAAAAGTGTATCTTAAACAGGAATGTCATGTCCACTTCCTTACTGAGAGCTTAGACATTTTAGGTTGTAAGTCATAGATTTCAAAACTCTTCAATGAATTAGTTGAAGAACTTCATTGTTCTTCCTTTGCTCTGGGCCTTGTTTAAGGCAAGTCTTGACCACCTTACTAACTTCTCCTAAGAACAAGAATCGTTTACTTGGGCGAAAAGGTGATATACAGATGAAATGCATTTTCTTCTTTTTTGAAAATATCAGAAAGTAGTAGAACTCCTAGATTAAGCAACTGTTGTTGTTGTTGTTATTGTTGATTGCCTTCAAGTCAAATACAACTTATCGCAACCCTATGTACAAAAGACCTAAAGCATTCCTAAAGCCATTGTCTTTTCTCCAAGTTCATAGCATTTCCAGAGGCATATGGTTTGGGAAGCAGGTGCCACTCCTGCTTCCAAACCAGCTGTAAAGTTCCACCAAACAGTGTCCACCATGGGCAACCGTTATGACATTTGACATCCCAATGGCACAATTACCTCAGTACAGCAAATTGACAGAAGAGTTTAGTATGACTTAGAAGAATGTTCCTCTAAAATATAATAACACTTTGGAAGCAGTACTGGCATCCACTTCCTAAAAAACATGCCTCTGTAAACTCGATGACCTTTGATAAATTACTATAGTTATAGAGGGGCTTCGGGCCTTCTTGTTCATAGGGTCACTATGAGTCATGCTCGGCTCAAAGGCAGTCAACCACAACAACAGGCCCGAGTGCCTCAGACCCGACTGCCCAACTGACTTTTAAATACTAAAACATTACACTATTTGGTTGACTCTAAATAAGAGGCTGAAATAAATAAAACAACCAAACTTTCCAAATGACCCTCAACCAAAACAAGATTGCCTATCTTACATATTCTAGCCATTTCACACAGTCTCCTACATGGAGACAAGGGCTAGCCTCCAATACAATGGCCGTTCATTGAGGTTTTCTTTACTCTAAATGATTAAGAGTAAGCAATTTGAGATTAAGCAAATTAAGATTAATGATAAATATTAAGCAACTACAGATCCCTTTTCTCTCTAAACTCAACATAAAAATTGGCTGCCTGCCATACTTTGGTATAAGTAAAATGGACAATTCAAACAAATCTCCAGATTAAAAAAACTCTCCTCCAGATAAATTACAGCCTCCCTTTCAGGAAAGGAGGGGGGGAAAGGCCTGTACTCCAAGATGTTGTTATTAAGTGCTGTGGAGTTGAGCAAGACTCATAGCAACCCTATGAACAACAGATCTGAACCGTGTCCTATCCTGTGCCAGCCTCACAATCTCTGACATACGTGAGCGCATTGCTGTAGTCACTGTACAAATCCATCTGTTTGAGGGTCTTCATGCCTCTTGTCGACCCTCTCCTTTCCAAGCATGATATCACTCTCCAAGGTATAGCTTCTCCCAGCAGCCTACCCAAAGTATGTGAGACAAAACTTGTCCTCTTTGCCTCCAAGGTGCACTGCAAGTACTCTTCTTAACTGGTAACCATTTAGTAGCTCTTGCTTTAACCAGATCCTTGACAGATCCCAAATAACTACCTGAGAGAGACACACACTTTATTAATGCTATAGTGTTATCCGTAAAAAAAGTTCTTGTGCACCGTAGCTGATATGTGCACATCTGTTTATATAGTATATACAATACTGGTTTTGTTGTATACTTTTGTTGAATCAGAATAGACACATAGCTGGGCCTCCAGTGGGTATTCAGAGGCAGTAAGTTGCACAGAAGGCAAGTACCCATAATTTTTCCAATAGCAGCTAGTAAATTCAAACCACATACCTTTGCATCAGAAGCACAATTCTTTGCTACTAAATCACCAGAGCTCTCTGTGTACAATATTACTATACTAATAAACTCCCTTTAAAAAAGAGTTCTTAGATGCCTGTTCTATTCCATGTACTAGAGATATGGCATGTTGTTATTGTTAAGTGCTGTTGAGTCGCTTGCAACTCATATGACCCTATATACAACAGCCTTATATTGTGCTCTATTGTGAGCCAATCTTATTGTCCCTGAAACATCTACCCCCATTACCCTCATCACTGAATCAATCCATCTCATTGGGGATCTTCCTCTTTTGCACTATTCCTCCACCCTCCCAAGCATGACATCCCTCTTCAAGAACTGGTCCCTTCTTGCAACATGTCCAAAGTCTGTCAGAAGAAGCTTCAGACAGCCTGGTTTCACCCTCTCCAGGATGGACCTGTTTGTTCTCCTAGCCATCCATAATATAGTCAATACTGTTCTCCAGCAGCACAGCTCAAAGGCATCAATTCTCCTTCTATAATCCCTAGTCATTGTCCAGCTCTCTGATGCATAACAAGTAATTGCAAAGACAATGGCCTGGATCAGGCTGACATTGCTCCTCTGTAATTTGAAGAGGTCTCTGACAGCAGACTTTCCCAATGCAATTCCTCTTTTAATTTCTTGGCTCCTGGTACCAAGAGTATTGATCGTGCAGCCAGGGAAACGGAAGTTGTTAACAATTTCAATCTCTTCCTCATCTATTAGATGCTGCTAATTGGCACATTTGTGAGAATCTTTGTTTTCCTGATGTTGGGCTTCAATCCATACTGAAGGCAACAGTCTTTGATCTTCTGCAGCATATGCTTCAGATCCTCCTCAGTTTCAGCAAGCAGGGTTGTGTCATTTTCGTTAATGCAGATTGTTGATGAGTCTTCTTCCAGTCCTGATGCCACATTTCTCCTCATATAGCCCAGCCTCCTGGATAATCTCTTCAGCATATAGATTGAAAAGGTATAGAGATAGAACACATCCTGACATACACCCTTCCCAATTTTGAGCAGTGTTTTCTTGCTTTGTTCTGACCACTGCCTCCTGATCTAAGTATAGGTTTTGCATAAGCACAATTAAGTGTTCTGGAATTCCTATTCTCAGAGTCAGTTTGTTGTGATCCACAGAGTCAAATGCCTTTTCATAGTCAATGAAACACAGATAGACATTCCTCTGGTATTCTCTGCTTTCATCCAAGATCCATCTAACATTAGCTATAATATCCCTAATGCCACAGCCTCTTCTTAACCCAGCCTGTATTTCTGGCAATTCTCTGTTAATGTGCTGTTCCAGTGGTTTTTGGATAATTTCCAGCAGAATCTTTCTTGCATGTGATAATGATATTGTACAATAATTTACACACTGTCAGTTCACTTTTCTTTGGAATGGGAACAAATATAGATCTCTTCCAGTCAGTTGGTCAGGTCATGGTCCTCCAGGTTTCTTGGCACAACTTGATGAGTGGCATCTAGGCCAGCATCTGTTTGTTGAAATATGTCAATTGGTATGCCGTCAATTTCTAGGGCCTTGTTTTTTGCCAATTATTTTAGAGCAGCTTGAACTTCTGCCTTCATCACCACAGGCTCTTGCTCATAATGTTGTTTCAGGAAATTCTTCTGTGTCCACCAATTATTATCTATTCCAATCCTTTAATGTATTTGGTCATGAAACTGAGATATATAGCCTCTTCAGAACTGCATAGCAAATACTTTGTCAATTCGCTTTGAAGATAATTCAAAGATCCTCCTGGGGGTAAGTCATGGGTGAGGAAAAGAGAAGAGAGAATGATTGCATTGTTGTGGTGGGCTTTGGTGGTGGTGGTGGGTTTTTTTTCAGTGGTTTGGTATATAGTCCATAGAGCAACCCCAGCAGGACCAATGGTCTCTTGCCCTCATGGACAGTCCAGTGGGAAGGAGATGGACTCTAAACAAAATAAATAAATAAAGATACAGAATGTAACTTGGTTGTCACTATTTCAAAATATCCAGGCAGGAGGGAAAGAAGTGCTAGAGATAGATAGATAGATAGATAGATTCTAAGTTGTATAGCACTGATCTGTCCATTTGCTGTGCAGAGGTAATTCATGGTTGCTGTGATGTTAAACACTGTGACACTGATGTGTCAAATGCAATAATGATTACCCATGGTGGGCAGTGTTTGGTGGAGATACCCAATTAAAACAAGCTTGGAGAGGGTAGTGTACTAGGGAAGAGGGTTGGGAGGGGAGAAAAGTGCAACAATGAATGAATGGAAACCCAAAGTTCCTGTAAATTTTCATTGAAATTAATAATAAATTTAAAAAAAAAAACAAGCTTGGAAGCAGGAGTGGCATCCACTTCCAAAATAGCTTGCCTCCAGAAGCCTTATGAACCTGGAGAAACAATGAAAGTTATACAAGTGTTCAGGTTTTCATTCATAGGGTTGCTATGAGTTGTCTATGACTCGACGGCACACAATAACAAATCAGCCAGTGTTGTGTGTCATCAAGTTGTTTCCAACTCACGGAGGGGGAATAGAACTGAATCATCCCACAGGGTTTCCTAAATTGGAATCTTTACAGAAGCAACCTTACAATCAATATCTCTCTCTCTCTCTCTCTCTCTCATTGCCATCAAGTCAATATTAACTCAGCTGACCCTCCCATTTCCAAGGCTTTAAATCACATAGGAAGAAACTATCCATCTTTCACCCATGGAGCAGCTGGTGGATTTGAACCACCAAAGGTGCTCGGCTTCTGGGTTCAAAATGCAGTTTTCTATGTACCACATCACAATTTACTCTAATTTTACAATAAAATGTAAAGAGAAGCTCCTGAGCCCTGAATTATTGTTTTACCACCGAGGGTAAACATGCCCATAGTTATGTACACTCTCATTTACCCAGGGAAACCATTTACCTTCTTATGTGATACAATATCCTGACAATGAAGGAGAGTTGAGCTAGATGGATGTTTTCTCTAGCAGCAACATGCCATCATTTTGTAGATTCTGAAGAAACAGTTTTCAAATGATTCTGATTGTTCTTTTCTAAATTTAAGACTTTCATGAATACTTAACTAATTCCTCACAGAACAAGGGCCAAGAATTAGTTAGGATTTCCATGGCACAGAGCAGGTACAAGTGAAGATACTGGATTATTACAGGGATTATCGAGCAGAGAGCCTCTGTAGGAAAAAGCCCAAGTGTTCTGTTTTGAACATAGACAGCAGTATAAACTGTTCCAAGTTTTTGTCCAGAGCCATCCAAACACTACTGTCATCTCCTCCTCTCCTAAATCTTACCCAGCAGTTCATTCCAGTCATTCTGGCCATGTATATTGATGATATTTCACCAAAATGACCATTTAGAAAACAATTTTGTCTTTAAACCTCATTTGGCCATAGAAACTATATCCTGGAGCAGTAGAAACTACCATTGCCAGGAATAGATCCCCTGCATAATGATCATTCTTTCAAAATATACAGTGCACAGGCACAGGGATGAGCTAACTTTCCTTACAGCTTGGTATTTTCTTAGGCTCACATAGTCTTCAAGCTGCTATTTTTTCATGGCTTTGTAAGGGTTATCCTTAAATATTCAATAAACTACCTGAAATTTTATTTTTTAGGAAAATTTGTTAGGATAAAATGAGGGGAGGGGCCTTAAAACTTTGAGGTACTCAAATCAATACAAGACTACAGGAAAGTAAGTAGTAAGAGCTGAAATCTTTCCCGTATGTTGTGAATATTTTTTGCTGGAATAAAGAGATTCAAAATTCTGTTTAGCCTAACATGTTGGAAGTCAGCATATCTGTGACAGATCCTATAACTAGAATTTCTGTTTGGAAGCAGAAATAGCTTAATAAAATAGTTCCAAGCTGTTCTTTCTAAATACTGGCTAGTCCCTATTTGTCCTGCATTTCTCGTTTGTATGGTCAAAGTATAATCTTCTATTTTACTTTTTTACAACCAAGGTACATTTTAAATAAGGAAAGCAATATTTTGAGGCAATATAAATTCAACTATGTTCTATTTGAGTATTTCATATTTTTACTATATTTTGATAAATTTAACAAAGCTGTGGATATGGATGAAATGAAATGCTTTATGACTTTAAATAAGGTTAGAATAGTGTAGATAGATTATATGGAATAGGCTCTCCATTCTGCAGACTGCAGCATATTTTATTACAATGAACAATTCTGAGTTTGCAGAATCTGTTTTAGTGAATAATATAATGAGTTTCCCAAAGGTCAGTGGTATTGTACATCAGGGAAAGGAAATGAGAAAATACTGAGTGTACAAAACTAGTCTATAAAAGTTCTAACAAAAATAACAGCAAGGGTCATCTGCTTAGCCATTCAACTTTTTTTTTTAAACCTGTGCCAGTCACTGGATTAGGTATATATGTGGGCTAGAAGTGAAGGGTTGAAAATAAACAAACAAACAAACCAGAATAAACACACATCTAACTCAATTTTCATTCTCTAGGAGTAGATTAGTTAGATGAGAGAATGAAGGTCTGGCGCTTTAAATTTTATCTACCCAACTAGAAGGTGCAATCCTCAAGGTAGGTACCATGTATTCTATTTTTTTTTAAATAAGTACAGCATTGTGTGAATACAACAAGTTTTGGAGATACAGATGTATACATCAAAAGTATTAGAGGTTATTTTGATTCTAAATGGCAAAAAGTCAACCTAAACTAACTTAAGCAGAAATAAAGCAATATTCATTTCTAAGAAATAAGGTCACCTTGGCCAGGACTAAACTTGGGTCAATGGCTTCAAAGACAGCTCTGCTTACCACTATGCCACTATGTCTAACAACAAGAAGATGTTTACTTATATGTTATTGACTATGCAAAGGCACTTGACTATGTGGATAATAATAAACTACGGTTAAAACTGAGGAGAATGGTAATCCCAGAACAATTCATTGCCCTCACGTGAAAATGATACATAGACCAAGAAGGAATTATCTGAACTGAACATGATTCATGGTGAAAAATTAGGAAAGGTGTGCATCATGCTTATATTGTCTCTCCGTACTTATTCAGACCTTTATACTGTGCAAATAATTCAAGTCAACATGAAAAATAATGTGGCATAAGGATTGGAGTTCATCAACACTTTGTGTTATTAGATGTAATAACCTTGCTTACTATAGTGAAGAAGACTTGAAACACTTGCTTTAAAAAATTGAAAACTAAAGACTTTAATATCTATTACATCTTAACACCGAGAAGTAAAAAATCCTCATCGCCGGACCAATAGGCAGCATCATGATACATGATGAGAAGATTTATATTGTCAAAGATGTCATTTTACTTTAATCATCATCAACAACAATTGTAACACCCATTAACAATTAATAAGGAAAACTGAGGTGAAATCAGTGGCTTTGAATTCTGGTGTGAAAGATTAATGAATATACTATGGATTACCAAAAGTACAAACCAGTCTGCCTTGGAGAAAGTATATTCAGGATGTTCCTTAGAGGCAAGAACGGTGAAAGGTCATTTCAAATACTTTGAGCATGTTATTTACCAGGCAGGACAAGACTTTGGAAAAAGATATCATGATAGACCAGTGAAAGGAAGACTGTCAACAAGATGAACTGATGCAGTGACTATAACAATGGGCTTGAGCATGTTGAAGATCATGAGGACGGCACAGGATAGAGCAACATTCCAATCTGTTAAAAAGGTTACTATGAAGCACAGTCAACTCGAGGGTATCTAATAAGAACAGCATCAGCAATAAGAAATAAGGAAATGTATTGAACCAAGAAGATATTCCGGAATTGGTAGATCCACAGGATTATGCAGTGTTCCTAGTACTTCATTATACTCATTGGCCTCATTCACTTCTACTCTAAAAGGAAGGACATGTCTTTTTATTATGCTAGGGTTCAGAATCACAAACCTTCCAGAATAAGACCCTTGTTTGTATGAAAAGGCGTATGGCAATCAAAGAGAAGACAACTAGATTTGATTGTCCAACTCTACACCAAAAATATGTCACTGAAATTTATGCTATGATTTAACCTAAGCAACTTTCCATTCTGGATGAGGGTAGCATTGTAATTATCAACTATACCATCATGACATAGAATGTGGAAGAAATTGTAGTCGTGTTTCCAGAAAAGTATTATATTTCCTTTGTTATATAAATTCTTTTAAAGATGAAACGTGGCCAAGGGGTAAGAAATTGTGCTGCAATCCCAAAGGCATGCTGTTTGAATCCAAAAATTGTTCTATGGGAGAAAGATGGGCTGTCTCCTCCAGTGAGATTTACTGCTTCTGAAAATCTGATAGAGGGTCAACTATGGTTTGGTTCTGACTCAGTGTAACACAAGAACAACTATATCGGATGACACAAAAAGAGTAACAGTATGCATTACTCATTTCTAGTAAGGTAACATATCTAGTAAAGTAAGAGGTACTGACAAGACTATGGACATGACAGAAGGAATTCCCAATCTCATCAGTATTGACTTTCTTAGCTTAATAATTTTTGTTGTCAAGGACTTTCTCAGGCACCATTCGACAGTCAGTAGCATTCTTGGCCTTTACTTGCTAGATTGAATAGCATCCCTCTTCCCACAATTGTGACAACCAAAAAACATGCTCAGACATTTGCCTACTCAAGATGTTATTGTTCTAATTTTGTAGCATCAAGTAGCTTGCAACTCACAGAGACCCTATTTACAACAGCTCTGAAGCTTGCCCAGTCCTGAACCAGTCTCACTGACTCTGACACATCACCCTCCATTGTTCCAGTTATTGTATCAATCCATCTCATCCAAAGTCTTCCTCTCGTGCATTGTCCATCCACCCTTCCAAACATGATGTCCTTTTCCAAGGATTGGTCTCTCTTGACCACATGCCCAAAGTATGTGAGTCAGAGCTTTAAAATCCTATCCTCCAAGGAGAAACTTGGTTTCATTCTCTCTGAGACAGACCTATTTGTTTTCTTGGTAGTATGTAGTATCTTCAAGAGTCTTCTTCTCCAACACCTAAACACAAAGACATCGATATTTCTTCTGCCATCCTTAGTTATTGTCCAATTCTCTGATGCATAGCAAGTAATTGTTAAGACCATGGACTGGATCACGTGCACCTAAGTCTCTAGACTGACATCGTTGATTCTTAGCACTATAGAGAGGTCCCTGATAGCACATTTTCCCAGTACAATTTGACTTTTGACTTCATGGTTGTTAGTGCCAAAATTGTTGATTTTTGAGCTGAGCAAGCTATAATTCTTGATCATATGTTGTTTGATTAAGTTCTTTTGTGTCTTTCAGTTCTTTTTGATGCAGTGCCTCTGTGTACTCCTTCCATCTTCTGATGTTTTCTGCTTGTTCAACATTCTGCCCACAGCATCCTTAACTGTTGCAACTCAAGGCTTGAATTTGTTCTTCAATTCTTTCACCTTAAGAGTTGGTCCCTTTTGATTTTTCAACTTAAGCCTTTTGCACATTTTGCTTTAATACTTTCCTTTGTCTTCCTGTGCTGTCCTTTGAAATCTTCTGTTCAGCTCCTTACCATCTTGATTTCTTCCCTTTTCTTTGCCCTTTTGGTACTCTAGTGCAACATTCAGAGTCTCTTCTGACATTCATCTTGGTCTTTTCTTCTTCTTCTGTCTTTCTAATGACATTTTGCATTCTTCATGGACAATATTTTTTTATTCAATTAATTCATTTTTATTTTTTCTTTTTTTGTTATTTTTACTAGTTTATTTACAAAATTCTAATACAAATTTGAACAAATTCTTTCAATTTCCCTCACCCCCTTGGGGAGCTCTGGTGGCCTAGTGACAAGAAACTGTACTGCAATCCCAGAGGAACACGGTTCGAATCCACCAGACGCTCTGCCGGAAAAGGAGGCGCAATATCCTCCTGTACCAGTCAGATCTGATTTGACGGTACACGCACACAAAATAATAAAAAAAAAAAAATTTCCCTCACCCCCCAACAAATTATACAATCCAACGATTAATTCCCTCTTCCCCCTGTACATTCACATCTCTCTGCTTACAGCCTTTCCCAACCCTCCTAGATCCTTATACTTATTCTACAATAACAGTCTTATACAGTATATATCCTTGTAGGACTGAGTTAGTTCACTCAGCATAATGCCCTCCAGTCCCTCCCAAGTTAGGTAATAATTTACAAAGTTACTGCTCTTGCATGCTGCATAGTATTCCATTGTGTGAATGTGCCATAATTTCTCAATCCATTTGTTTGTAGTTGGACATTTGGGCTGTTTCCATGTTCTTGTGATGGTGAATAATGCTGCTATGAACATTGGTGTACAGATCTCAGTTTGTGCCTCAGTTCTCATATTCTTGGTATATTCCAAGTAGTGGAAAAGCTGGGTCATGTGGAATTTCTATGTTCAGCTTGTTGAGGAAGCGCCAAACTGCCTTCCAGAATGGTTGCATCATTTTACAATCCCACCAAAAATGTATAAGAGTTTCTTTCTTGCCACATCCTCTCCAACATCTATTACTTGCTACCCTATTAAACATTGCCACTCTCACTGGAATGAGGTGGTACCTCATTGTGGTTTTGATTTGCATCTCTTTTATTGCCAGTGATTTGGAGCATTTCTTCATGGGTATCTTTGCCATTTGAATATCTTCCTTTGTGAAAATTCTTTCCATGTCTTTTTCCCATTTTGTAATTGGGTTATCAGTCTTTTTCTTGTGGAAATCCAGGAGTATTCTGTAAGCTTTTGTTATAAGACTCTTATCTGAGATGTTATTACCAAATGTTTGTTCCCAGTCTGTAAGTTTTCTTTTCACCCTCTTGGAAAAAGGTTTTGTTGTGCACAGAGATTTAATCTTTAGAAGATCATATGCATCAATTTTATCCTCTTTAGATTGTGCATTTCTGGTTGTATTTACTTGATACCAGTTTGTCTCTTATGAATGTTATAGTTTTGGGCTTTACTCTGAGGATCTCCCTGCTACCTGAGTTAGGGATCCCACATGATCAGGCCTCACAGCAGTTTGTTCCCCAAAGTACCTGTGTGAGCATGGAAAAAGCCTGTTGTTCCCTTCTGGAAGTGGCTTCTCACCTCCTTTGATGGGCCCAGGGCCTCTCTGTTGCCTGAGTTAGGGATCCCACATGGTCAAGCCTCACAGCAGTTTGTTTCCCAAAGTACCTCAGTTAAGGGGTCCTACGTGGTCAAGCTAGACAGAAATTTTTCCCTCAAATAACTGTGGGAACAACACAGGCAATGCCATCCACTCACATGCTTCCTGTCCCCCATGGACAATATTCTTGATAACCTCTACAGTCCATCTGATCTTCACTCATTAGTATTTAAGGCTCAAATCTGTCCCTGAGATCATTTTTAAATTCAGGAGGGATAGACTCAAGATCAAACCTTGGTTCTTGTGGATTTGATTTTCTTTTCTTTAGCTTCAGTTTGAACTTGTGTACATACAAGTAGTTGATGATCTCTTCCACAATCAGTACTTGGTGTAGTTTTCACAGCTAATATTGAGCTACTCCTATGATTTTCCATACAGACTTAATCAGTCTTATTCCTGCATAGGCCATCAGATGAGATCCCTGTGAATAGTCACCATCTGTATTTCTTATGAAACATATTTGTAATAAAGAAATCATTCTGTAATTCTGTCTCCAGCCTCATTTCTGTAATCAAGCCTATATTTCCCAACTACCAATCCTTCTTCCTTATTCCTAACTTTTGCATTCCAGTCACCCATTATACTAATGGATATTGGTTGCGTGTTCTATCAATTTCTGATTGCAACAGTTAGTATAAGTCATCTATTACCTCTTCTTTGGCTCTGGTTATTAGTGCATAAATTTGAATGATAGTGGTATCAACTGATCTTCCTTATATACACATGGATATTATCCTGTATCTTAAATGTTGTATTTTGAGATGGATCTAGAAATGGTATTTTAATTATGAAGGTGACCCTATTTTTCTTCACCTTTTCATTTCCAGCATAATAGATCATATGATTGTTTGTATCAAAATGTCCCATGCCAATCCATTTCATTTTACCAATGCCTAGTACGTCAAAATTTATGTGTTTCTTTTCTTCCTTAACAATCTCCAATTTTCCTACATTCATACTTCTCACATTCAATATTCTAATGTTGTTAGATACTCCCAATTCTGTTATCCACTCATAGAAACTCTATGTACAACAAAACCCTGTCTAATCATGTGCCATTTTTATAATCTCTGCTATTCTTGAGCCCATTGTTGCAGCCAGCACAGCAATCAATTTTTTCAGGATATTCTGATTTTTCTATATGAGACAAAGTCTCACCATCTTTGTTTCTTGTTTTTAAGGTACACTGTGGCTACACTTTTCCAAGACATATTTATAAGACATAGTACATAGAATATATTTCATTAATTAATAGTAATAAAATCTTATATCTACTTTACTTATGCTAAGATAATTATTTTACATTTTTAGCTCATTTAATCTTCAAAATCTATTTTGATACAAACAATCATACAATCTACTATGCTGGAAATGAAAAGGTAAAGAAAATAGGGTAATACTATTCTCATTTTGAAAGAGAACTGAAGCTTAGGAAGTTTAAATGACTTATTAACTGGTTAATAGTAGAACTGGCATTCAAATACTCCTTTACTCTTAACTTTAGCAGTTCAAAGACACAAGTCACTCTGCAAGAGAAAGGTGTGGCATTCCCTTCTCATAAAGATAACAGCCTTGGAAACCTTATGGTACAGTTCTACTCACAGGGTCACTATAAGTCCCTTACTCAAAAAGGTGTGCCTTTGTTCACTATACCATAAAAATTTACCTTCCAAAGGAAGATTCATAACTGAAAAATTCTATATAATGAGATCAACGTATCTATGATGAAATATACTAAAAAATAGTCTGAACTGACTCACAGCTAACCCTTCAGTGGTTTTTCAGAGACTGTAAATGGGATAAAAGGATACTGTCCATCTTTCTCTCAAGGAGCTGCTGGTACATTTGATCTACCTGTCTTTGGGTTGACAGTGCAACTCACTACCCAGTAGGCCCTAAGAGCTCCATATATACTAGTACTGGCAAAAGAATGTGCACTATCCATTGTTGAGACCTTTTTCTTATAGTCTTTTGTGTTTTATGTTAAAAATGTATGGAGTGTGTGTCATATGGTTACATGTCTTAAAAATATTTTCAAATAAAAGCTTAAAATCAAATTTCAGAGAGCAACATATTTAACCTCCTCCCAGCACCATTTCAGAAGCACATGGAGTTTCATGGCTCCTTGCTTTTTTCCAACATGTGAAGTTTCGTTATGCTTTTTAAGGTGTTTCAGCATATTTTTTTATGTTATTGTCATCCACATTCAAAATAATTGTTATTTCCTGCATAGTGGGAGTTTATTTTAATCTAGAAGCTGCATAAGCTCCAAGGATGACTCCAAGGACACTGTGGTCCTTCCATCTAACACTTTACACTATGCAATGCACTTAACAGAAGAAAATAGAAGCAAAATATGAACAGCAGGCAAAATTAAATAACCAAATCCCCACAGAGCTAATATGTGGGGTGGAAACAGCACCACTTAAATGAGAGGCAACTTAGCTCAAGCTAATGATCTGAATGCAAGACAGGAGACTTCAGTTTTGTTATGTTTTGTTTTGTTTCCCTGACACGATGCTGATTTAAAAAAAAAAAAAAAATGGCCTTGAAGCAGTTTGAAACTCAAATGCCTCCTGAGAATGGAATCATGGAGGCTTATGCTGCTAAGCCTTACAATTCGTAGGTAGCTTCTGCTACTATCAGGGAGCTTCTCATCTGAGGTCTACTCAGAAACATAACGTTGCCTCAGTGTTTGGGTTTGTTGTTTTTTTTGTAATAGAGCTAGGATTTGTTTTGGGGGAGGGTTTTTGCTCATTCCTTTTAAAAAATATTTATATAACAATGGATTTTAATTTAGATTGCTTTCTGAAGCTTATCTGGGAGGGGTGGGAAAATGAGTTTGTCTTTAAAGCTCTCTCTTTGTAGGTGATGTGGATGGAAGCAGCCTTTTGACCTTAGCTGAATTAATTCTTCTTTTAATAATTTAAGAAAAGAAGAAATCACCTTTTACTGTATTTCTTGCTTGTCTTCATACTTTTTAACCTTTCACAATTATGGGTCAGTACTTCAGTTGAGAATAATAGATGAGTAGAATCCACTTACCTAGAAATGCGGTAAGATTTTATGACTCAGAGAGTCCAGTCATTTCCAATTTTTGTCTCTGATTAGATTTTCCAAACTCTACTTTATTATGTAATGGTCTTTGTGTAATGATCTGTGTAAGATACAGTAAATTGCTAAAGGCCTATTTCCATTATTTCAACCTTCCATATTACAGAGAGAATTTCTGCTTTTATTTGAATATGTATTCTACCAAAGCAATTCTCAAAATGGCCTCTTTCTCTCAATTTTTCTGTAATTCTGACTCTTGGAACATAGGAAATAGCAGCATTTAATTAAATACATGCTAATTACACTAACTCTATATATATATATCAGCAACAGAGGCAAGAATAATAGGGAATATTATGAGATGCAGTGAATCATCTATGTAAACAATTCAAATAGCTAAGCTCCAAATATAGGAAACTAGTAACCAATGTGCTATGACCATAGTGTAATTTTCATGACTTATTTTAGATTAAATAACATTAAACTCAGTACTTCAGATTGCATGTATATCAACAATGTTTTCATGTAAATATTCATTATATCTTCACTTTTCTACTTGGAAGAAATATATTTGCTATTTTTAATGCTTCTAACTTTCCATTCTATTTTTATTTTCCTTTTTGGAACATGTATAAGGAGGGCATTTAAAAATCCCTTTTATCCGTGTAATCATAAACTATTGTATGGAGGTATAATTTGTAAGGAGTTATGCTGATGACTCTAACTATTCAAAGCTCAGGTGACTCAAATCCATGAGTTGCTCACTGGGAGAGAGATGAACAATCTCTTCCCATTGCAATTTTATAGCCTCTGAAAACTATGAGTTTGTTCCCAACTACAGGTCAGTGATTTTGAGTTTTCAAGAGACTATGCTATCTAAAGTCTCCCTATTTCTTTCTAAAATCAAAACAATGCACCAATGAAGAAAAGGTTTTTTCAGTCCAAAGAATATTTGGGAAAATGGTGCTGAATCAAAAATATTAACTTCTTAAACTAGTTTTTAAAAAGTTATTTTAGAATGTACTTTCTTTTTATATTTCAAATAGTGTTATGTTTTTAAGGGTAACTTATGTAAGGAATGTCACAGTTTCCAAAATCTTAATAATCTTGATTTCTAAAGATATTCTCTGGTCCTTTTTCAATGTTTGTTTCCCAGCAAACATCTGAACACCTGGAACTTTGTGGAAACAATGCTTTCAATCAAACTCCCTTCAAATCTAGAGATGTTAGTGGGGGTTCACCAAATTCAGTAGTCTTGCATTTCTAACGATTCCAGAAAAAAAGCTTTTGAGTTTCATGGGACCTACTACAATGAAGTTCATCCTTTATATAGTTGAATAAACAAATTTCTTCAACCATAGGCTAGTTAGTAACAACTTGAGACGTCAATGAAGTTCAGATGATACTTTAATTCTTCATTCCACTACTTAACAACTGAAATTTGAGTACATAGAAGATATTGTTTATCTCAGTCTCTAGGATTCTGACTTTTAACTGCTAAAGGTAAAGATTTTCTAAATAATAGGTTGTGTTATTAACAACCTAAGTCATGCCTTTCACATGATAATGTTTTACATATTGTCCATCCATTCAACAATCCACAAGTTATTGACATACTTAAGACAAAACATTCTTCAATTCACACAGATCTTTAATGTTCTATTGTGACTTCCACAAACTGTAGTTTCAGCATTCTTACTGAAAGAGCTATAAGTAATGCATCTTAAAATTAGGAAGGAAATCTTTATTTCAGATCTTAATGATTTAAAAACAACAAATTAGCCTCTATGAAAATGTTTTCTGTCATTATTTTGTTTTGAGGGTTTTTTATTGTTTTGGGTTTGTTTTTGTCTGGATTTATTGTTTGTTTGTTTGATTGATTTGGGTTTTGGGTGTTTTGAGTATTGGGTGTTTTTTTTTACTACTGCCGAAGGCATTTAACAATAATGGTAACAGAGGCTGATGCAACATACGAGTGGGAGAATCTCACTTCTGTTCACTTTATATAAGAGAATTGTCGCCAATATTAATATCCATAGTACCAAACAAATAGCTACACTGTCATAAATGCACCTCTCATGCCCCTGAACCTATTTCTACCAATTATAGCATCCAACATTCATTGCAACTTTACTCACAGACTTTACTCAACATTTGTGAGGTTTATTAGGGAAATGGGTTGGGGAATGGGAAAGGAAAATGATATCACACAATGCAAGTCCAGGTTTAATTTAGCAGTCCCAGGCCAGATTAATAATACATAGTTGCTCAATTATTGAAAGTCCAAGTTCAGTTCAGCAGCACAAATGCACCTCTGCTTTCCTCAGTCAGTAACATGTCAGCTTTTCCTTCAATCAAGCAAAACTTTTAACAGTTTTTACCTTGCCACTGTCCCTTCACAGTAGTGCCACAGTCTCTTAATTCTCTGTCCACCACCATCTCTCTGTGGAAACTGTTATCTTCTATTACTCTCACAGCTGTTGATGACTGATTCAAGACCATGAGTCTGCAGGAAGCTGGAGACCATGCAACCAAATAGCAGCTAATGCAATGGCTAATAAAGCCAGTTTTCAAGGATTTTGACACCACACCACAACCACCTTTTCTACTTCCTTGTTTAACCTAAAGGCAACCAGTTCAATTCTACCAGTCATTCCTCATCCACCCAAAACTTGAAGTATCAGAGATGAGTCAATATGAACTCTGCACAAAAAGTTGTTTTGAGGTTCTTTTATTCAAATTACTTTCATTTAGATATGATTGCTTTTCACTAAATTATAAACTCTGCACACTGAAAAATATTGAATGAGAAAGTGAGTATGAGATTTGAGAGTGTCACTGACTTATAAGCACCCATTTATTCCAATATAGACATCTTTTACACAAACCCCAGTTGTGTTTTCAGTCTTCTTGTCTCATGACTCTAATATTATATCTGTATAAGTAATCATTGTCCCCCAGAGTGAGTGTATTTTTTGAATATTTTATTTCAAAAGTAGCCATCTGAAAAGTTTAAGAAAAAGAGAAATGCACACTAGTAAATAGAATATGGAATTTTTT
>NW_006399886.1:9659530-9721599 GCF_000299155.1 Elephantulus edwardii
TTTTATTATTAATTTTAATGAGCATTTACAGACACTTTGGATTTCCATTCATCCATTGCTGCATTTTTCTCCTTGCCCACCCTGCCCCTCCAGTTTATGGTTTTATTTTTTACTTTCTTTTAAATTTTAATCATAGTGTTATAGAAAATCTATAACATCGAGAAGAGCAGAGGTAATAAAGCAAAAGATGCACATTATTATTAGCAGTAGTAGTAGTAGTAGTTGTTGTTGTTGTTGTTGTTGTTGTTGTTGTTACATGCCGCTGAGTTGCCTGCAACTCATAGCGACCCTAGGAACAACAGCCCTAAACTCTGCTCTATCCCTTGCCAGTCTTATTGTCTCGAACATGCCTATCCTCATTACCCCAGTGACTGAATCAATCCATCTCTTTGAGAGTCTTCCTCTACTGTGCTGTCCCTCCACCCTCCCAAGCATGACATCCCTCTCCAAAGACTGATCAAGCTTTGCAACATATCCAAAGTATGTCAGACAAAGCTTCAGAATCCTTGCCTCCAAGGAGCAGCCTGGCTTCACCCTCTCCAGGGCAAACTAGTTTTTCTTCTAGCAATCCATGGTGTGTTCAATACTCTTTCTCCAGCACCAATGCTCTTTCCTTCTATCTTCCCTAGTCATTGTCCAGCTCTCTGATGCATAGCAAGAGTGCTAAAAGAATAAGATATGCAGAGATAAACATTTTTAGAGCCTACTTTGTTGTGCCCTTCTTTTGATGATAGTTAGCAATCTTACAATGTAAAATGGGATGCCTAGAGCAGCCCAAGTGTGTCTTGTTCAGCAGTACTATTGAGGGATGTCTCCGTATCTTCATACTGTCTCATCTTTATTTGCCTTGTTTAATAAAAAGGCACTCATTGCTGCTTTGATTTCAAAACCATTAGCACAATTGGAAAACTCATCAGATCCAGTGAGAGCAGAGCAGTCTGATGCATGCCTCAACTGTGCCTTATGTTGATGGTAGGCTGTTGAAAATTGCAGTGTCAGTGACAAGTAACCAGGTCTATTTAGAAAAACTAGTCACATTTTAGATAATAATTTCTGACAGAATCTAATCACTTCTACTACTGTATGGAAATTATTGTTGCAGTCATTTTCATATTTTTCACTCTAATTTTCTTCTTACATTTTTAAAATTAGGGTATCACCTTGCACAGCACTTCTTCTAGAGGATGACAGCTAATGCCGAACACAAACCCAACCGTTACACAGTTCTTGCTAGTTAATTATCACCCCTTCATAACTGACAACAGCAAACCTCAATTAGTCTTTTAGACACAGCACCCCATATGCTGCTGACTCCATGTCAGTCCTTAATTAAGGAATCAGAAAATACCTATAATGCAAAACTTCTCACAAAAGAAGTGTTCACAGAGATAAAAGTTAATGGAAGTTTTCTCACTCTGCCCCCTAAAATAGAGCTTCCATGGATCACATGTCTGTCAACTAGAATACCATTCTTTGACTTAAGATATTATGCTAGTCCTGAGAACATACAGAGAGAAAAAAGAAATGAATAGTCGTTGCACTCCAAGGAGTCAGCTTAGCTTGCTAAAAGATTACAAGATTTTTAAAATATAGATATACTTTGGAGATACTGCAGGTTCTATTCAGGACCACCACAATATAAGATGTATCTCAATAAAGCAAGGCACACAAATTATATAAAAGTTAGGTTTACACCGTGCTACAGTATCTTAAGAATGCAATAGTATTATTAAAAAGTTTGAAATATGGTATTACCAAAATAGGGAGTCCTGGCATCATAGTTCATAAAGAGTTATGCTGCTAATGTAAAGCTTAGACCTCTCTGAGAATTTTATTCCACCAGCTGCTTCTCAAGGGGGGGGCAGGGGCTTGAGCGTTTTTGTTGCCAGATGCCATCCAAGTGGCTACAACTCATAGCCACACTTTGAACAACAGATTGGAAGCTTTTTCTGTCCTGTATCATCCTCAGAATCTCTGACATGCTTGAGCTCATTATTATAGACACTGTTTCAATCCATTTTGATGAGGGTCTTCCTCTCTTTCTGTGACCTTCTGACTTTCCCAGCATGCTATCTTTCCAAGAACTAACCTTTCTTGTATGTGAAATGAAGTTTCATTATCCTTGTTTCTAAGGAGCACTGAAGTTACACTTCTTCCAAGCATATTTGCTTGTTCTGGCAGTCCATTAAATGTTCAGCACTCTTTGCCAAAACCACAGTTCAAAAGCATAGATTCTCTTTCAGTCATCCTTATTCACTGTTTAACTTTCAGATGCATAGAAAGCAATTGGAAATACCAAGGATTGATCAAGAACACTTAAGTCTTTAAACTGATATACTTGTTTTTTAGCACTTTGGAGATTGCTATTGTATACAATAGTATTACAGAGAAGTTTGAAATGTTAAGCTACCAATAAAAGGAGAGTTAAAAGCATAATCTAATATAAAAGGTGGGGGAAATTGAGGCTTTCTACCAATTTTTGCTGTCTGAAATTGAGCAAACAGGTATACAATCAACATGTAAGAATGATATTTGGTGACTACAGTACGAGATAGAAGGAAAGAATGAAAGAAATAAAAACTAGGATTTACTTAGAAAATATGGCATTGGTAAAAGAAATAAGGCTGGGAATTGAATGATAAAGTTTTTTACAATTAATGACCTTTTTTGTTGCAAGCACTGTTTTTTTAAAAAACACAAATGGCCACTATACACATAGACTTCACTTGATGGACTACACAGGAATCACATTAACTACATCTGTGCAAAGATGATGTGGAGAAGCTCGCCATCAGCAGTTAAAACAAGGCCTGTTACTGATATCAATTACACATGTGCAATTAGCTGAAGAAAAAGAAAACAAGTCCATAAAATCCAATATGTAACTTAGTCTATCCCAAATTATTATGTGACCAGTCTCAAGAACAGATTTGAGGGATTGAACAATAATGACCAAAGACCAGAGAAGTTGTGAGATTACATCACCCATGAAGAAAGCAAAAGGTCATTACAGAAATAGGAAAGACCAAAATGAATGTCAGAAAAGACTGAAACTTATACTATAACATAAAGAAGCCAAAATAAAGAGAAGAAATGCTGAAGAGAGTTGAATAGATTTCAAAGGGCAGCTCAATAAGACAAACCAATTGAATATACTAAAATGTGCAAAGAGCTGGAGTTAAAACTCAAAATGGAAGGAGATGCTCAGCATTTCTCAAGCTGAAAAAAACTGAAGAACATTTTCAGGCCTTGACTATGGACAAAATTTTGAATGATTAAAGAAGGATAAAAAAAAATTGGGGTTGATCTGGTGCAACCACTGTAGAAGGCAGGGTGGTGCTTTCTCCAACAAAAGTTACAAATAGAGATACCATTTGACTCAGCAATTCCACTACTGGGAATATACCCCAAAGATACCATAACAGACATCCAAGCAGATATAAGCACACCCATGTTTACCGTGGCTATTTTTATGCTATTGTTCACAATAGCAAGGAATTGGAAACAACCTAAGTGCCCATCAACAAAATCATATATATATACCCATCAACAAATGCATGGATCCCATCAACAAATGAATGGATAGAGAAGCTGTGGTATATTCACACAATGGAATGCTATGCAGCATTGAAAAACAAGGAACTCATGCAATATTATTAAAAATGAGTGACCCCGGAGGACATTATGCTGAGGAAATATCTCAGTCACAAAGGGACAAATACTACATAGTGTCACTGTTGTAAAACAGGACTAACACTGGGTTGAGGGGAAACTGAGAAAGATGGGTTCAATAATGTATACTGCATTGAAACAGATGAGGGAGAAAAATCTCTTAAAAGGGATATGTGATTAGCTATTATTGTCATGACAGGAGTCCAAAACAAAGGCTGCATAGTGGAGTGGACCTGGGGGGAGGGGTTTTAAAATAATGAAAGAATTTTACTTTTCAAAGAGAAGAGTGTATAGGGGGAGGGGTGGGCAGGGAGAAAATTGCAACAGTGAATTAATGGAAATCCAAAATATCTGTAAATTTCCATTAAAATTAAGAATAAAAATAACCAAAAAAATGGGTTGATCAACATACAAATGAATTAAGAAATTGTGATACATTTACAAAATGGAATATTTTCCAGCACTAAGGAACAATGACTTCATAACATACTACATGACTTGGGAGAGACTAGAAAGCATTATGCTGAGTGAAATGTCTCAGTCACATAAAGACAAATATTGCATAAGGCTACTATTGTGAACATAGGATAAGTGAGCAAGATATATATGAATGTTCAAAGGGATGAGGAGAAAGAGGGGACATAAAAAGAAGAAGGGGGAATCAAACTGAGATAACAGATGGTACTGAGTGAAAGGGGATAAAGTAATGGGAAATGTTCAATGGAGACTTGAAAAGACATCGTGATAATAGGCATATAGCAATGATAATTAATTATTTTAAATATGTGGAAGGTCAGGGACTGCAGTCTTCAGTACGGTTTGAGGCTCAATATAAGAAAAAACAAAGATTCTCACCACTGGGCCTATTGGCAGCATCAATATGGATGGTGAAAAGATTGAGATTGTTACAGTTTTGGTTTGCTTGGCTCCACAGTTAACACTCTTGGCACCAGCAGCCAGGAAATTAAAAGATGTATTATGATGGGAAAGTCTATAATTAGAGACCTCTCTAAAGTACTGAAGTGCTACAATGTCAGTCTGAAGACTAAGGTGTGCCCGATACAGGCCATGGTCTTTGCAATCACTTGTTATGCATCCGAGAGCAGGACAATGACTAGGGAGGATAGAGGGAGAATTGATGCCTTTGAGCTATGGTGTTGAAAAATAGTATTGTATATACCATGGACTGCTAAGAAAACGAACAAGTTTGTCCTGGAGAGACTAAAGCTGGACTGCTCCTCAGAGGCAAGGATTCTGGGGCCTTGTCTGACATTCTTTGGAAATGTTCCAGTCCTTAGAGAGAGACGTCATGCTTGGGAGGGTGAAGGGACAACACAGGAGAGGAAGACCCTCGATGAGATGGATTGATTCAGTCACTGGGGTAATTGGGGTGGGTGTGTCAGAGATGGTGAAATTGGCACAAGATAGGACAGAGTTTAGGGTCACTATGAGTCACAGATGACTTGATGGCACATAACAACAACAACAACATACTTAAGTATTGGTAAGGTTGTTTTTTATTTAAGCCTCTTGTTTAGAGCCAACAAGACCTTATAGAGGGCTTTTTTTATTTAAAAGTCAATTGTTATTATATTTTGGAGGAACATTCTTCTAAGTGCTACAGCACTCTTCTGTCCATTTGCTATACTGAGGTAACCTGGGGTTGCTGTGATGCTGAACCTTGTGCCATCAGGATGTCAAATGGCATAATGGCTGCCCATGGACAGTGTTCAGTGAAGCTCCTAGTTATTAAACAGGTTTTGAAGCAGGAATAGCATTCACTTCCTAAACAACATGCCTCTGGAAACTCATGAACTTTGAGAAACAATGATAGTTATAGAAAGGCTTCAGGCCTTTTGTATAGGGTCGCTATGAGTAGCACTTGACTCGATGGCAATCAACAACAACAACAATATAAAATATAATTAATTATATTAATTATTATATGAAACACAAAGTACATGTACAAAACACAATGTATATAAATTATTATACAAAAACCAATTTTTTAAAAGATAGAAGAATACACAGAATCACTGTACCAAAAAGAATTGATCAACATTGAAGCATTTCAGAAAGTAGTATATGATCAAGAACGTATGGTAACGATGGCAGAAGTTCAAGGTATATTGAAAACACTGACAAAAAATAAGGTTCCAGGAACTTAGTACCAATTGAAGTGTTTCCAAAAATAGTTGCAGTCCTGAATATATTCACTAGTCTATGTCACGGTATTTTAAAGACTAACTAACTAACTGAAAGTTATCCATATGTGTCCCCATCAAAACAACAACAATCCATTAGAATGTGGAAATTACTGAACGTATCATTGATATCACATACAAGTAAAATCTTTCTGAAGCTTATTTTTAAATGACTGAAACAGCAAATCAATGAGGAACTTCCAGATATACAAGCGGGATTCAGAAGGTGCCATGGTACAGGGGATAGTAATGTTGTTATCAGAGGAATCTTGGTTGATAGCAGAGAATAACAGAAAGATGTTTACTTGTATTTTATTGACAATGCAAAGGAATTTAATTATGTGGATAACAAATTATGACTAACACTGAAAAGAATGAGAACCTCAGGCCACTTCATTGTATTCATGTGAAACCTATACACAGATCAAAAATCAGCTGCCAAAAAAAGAAGAAAAAAAAAACCCACCCCAAAACTCAGCTATCCAAATTGCACAAGAGAACATTGCTTGGTTTAAATTCAGAAAAACCTCAGGATTACATCCTATCTCCATACCTATTCAATCTGTATCCTAAGCAAATAATTAAAGAAATTGTTCTACATGAAGAAGAATATGGCATTTGGGTTGGCAGAAGACTTATCAACAACCTATTAACATACTAGCTTGCAGAAACTAAAGAAAACTTTTACTACATAAAATCAGACTATAAGCTTCAATGTGGATTATATATCAACATTAAGAAAACACAAATCTTCACTCCTGGACTAATACATAGATGATAGATGGAGAGACGATTGATGTTAATGGTTTCATTTTAATTAGATCTATAATCAGTGCCTATGGGAGTATCAGTCAAGAAATCAAAGACATGTTTTATTGGGATAATCTAATGTCAAGACCACTCCAGAGAGAAAGAGAGGTATTACCAAATATGATACAGAGACATAAAGAAAGCATATACGCTTGGGAAAATGCTGATGATGGGCTTGTGCCTTAAAGAATTGCCACAAACTTTCAGATAGGTAGATAGATAGATAGATAGATAGATAGATAGATAGATAGATAGATAGATAGATAGATAGATAGACAGACAGACAGTAAAAGCAAGATTGGCCTGTATTTCAAGCAAAAGGTAGAAGAGGTTATCAGAGTAAGGACTGACAGTCAGCAGACAACTTGAGAAGCCTGTGTGCTGTGAGATGGAGAGTTACTGCAGACTTTCAGATATGGGAGGAGAATGACTACTTGGCTCATCTGGACACGCAGAAGAATGGCTGCAAGAGGGGAAAGGGGAAATGGGAGACTGTTACAGTAATCAAAGTGAGAAATAATTTGGATGAAGAATTTTTTAAATGGGACAGATTTTAAAATATAGCAAAGTGATAAGATCAGCGCGACTAAAATCTGGCCAAAACAGAAGACAGAGCCAGCATAACTCTGGTATCGTATCGGATTTCATTCACTAGGAGAATGAATTGCTTTGCAAGAATCATGAAGAAAAAGCTGCTTACTTTTGTACAAAATAAGTGTAAGGCACTTTTATGACACAGGAAGTTGTGTATGCTAATGATGACAGAGAAATCTGAGAGACTAGGGAGGAGTCGGAGCTGGAACTGCAGGTGTAGAAGTCAAAAGCATAGCTAAAGCACGGAGAGTGTGAGCTCTCGCAAGTGAGGGCTTCAGTTCTAATTCTGAGGAAACCTGTCTCATCTTTCTCTCAACACTCAGAAGAGACTTTCTCTACCTCTACAGAGGCTATCATTATATTTAGCCTGTTTTTCAGAAATTTATTGATCAATATGTTCATCACTTTAAACTTTGTTTTTCCCACTTGAAAAAAAGAATATAATGGCCAAATCCATTTCTATTCAGTCAATGTAAGCTCACAGCAAACACAGAGGACAGACTAGAACAGCTTCATAGGGTTTCCAAGGCTGTAAATCTTTTTAGAATCAGATTGCCACATTGTTCTTTCTTGGAGTGGCTGGTAGATTAGAACAGCTGACTGTTAGGTTAGCAAGAAAGCACTTAACTTCTGCACCATCAGGACTTCTCATTTTTACTATGTATATAACCATACAGCAACTCTGGTGACCTAACAGATCTAGAGTTATGCTACTTCTCTAAAGGTGAGTAATGAAAATCTACTAGCTGCTTCAAGAGAGAAACATGGGCAATTTCTGCCCCTGTGATTTACAGCCTCTAAAAACTTGCCAGGGGTCAGCTGTGACTCAATTGTATTCAATAGCAATGAAACAATGAAGCTTGTTGTTTCTCTATTTTTATAACAATAGGCCTCATGGTTTGTAATTATGTTGTTGTTGTTGATTGCCTTCCAGTCAAGCATGACTCATAGCAACCCATGAACAAAAGGCCTGAAGCCCCTCTACAACTATCAACATTTATCAAAGTTCATAGTGTTTCTGAAGGCATACTATTTAGGAAGTGGATGCCACTCCTGCTTCCAAACGTGTCATAGTATATTATTGTTTTTATATGCCATTGAGTCACTCGAGATGTATAGTGACCCTATGGACAGCAGCTCTAAACCCTTTCCTGTCCTGAGCCAGTCTCACTAACTCAAATACACCAACCCCCATCACCCCAGTTACTTATAGCAATCCATGTTATCCTGGGTCTCCCTCTCCTGAGTTGTCCGTCCACACTTCTGAGCATGATGTCCTTCTCCAAGAACTGATCTCTCCTGGCCATGTGCCCAAAGTAAGTGAGGCAGAGCTTCAAAATCCTAGCCTCCAAGGAAAGACTTGGCTTCACCCTCTCCAAGACACACCTATTTGTCTTCTTGGCAGCCCATGGCATGTTCAAGACCCTTCTCCAGCACCACAACTTGAAGGCATCTATTCTTCTGTCATCCTTAGTCATTGTCCAGCTCTCTGAAGCATAACAAGTAATTGAGAAGACCATGGCCTGGATTAGGTGCATCTTTGTATCTAGACTGATATCGTTGCTCTTCAGCACTCTGGAGAAGTATATGACAGCAGATTTTCCCAGTAAAATTCATCTTCTGATTTCCTGACTGCTGGTGTTAAGAGTTTTAATTGTGAATCTGAGCAAGCTGTAATTGTTATAACCTCAATCTTTTCTCCATCTAATATGGTGCTGCCAAATGGCCAAGAGGTGAGAATCCTTGTTGTCTTGATATTGAGTTTCAATCCATATTGAAGACTTCCATTCTTGACCTTTTTTTGGAAGTGCTTGGGTCCTTCTCAATTTTAGCAAGCAAGGTGTATCATCTGCATATCATGGGTTGTTAATGAGTCTTTCTCCAATCCTGATGCCGCACTCATCCTCAGAAAGCCCTGCTTCCTGAATGATCTGCTCTGCATACAGATTGAAAAGGTACGGGGAAAGGATGCATCCCTGACACACCCCTTTTCTGATTTTGAACTATGCAGTGTTTTCTTGCTTTGTTCTGAGGACAACTTCTTGGTCCAACTTTAGGTTTATTATAAGCATGATCAAGTGCTCTAAGATTCCCATTTTTCTCAAGGTTAGCCACAATTTATTGTGACCCACACAGGTAAATGTCTTTACACAGTCAATGAAACCCAGATAGATATTCTTCTGGTACTCTCTGCTTTCTGCCAAGATCTATCTAAAAAAATTTAAAAAAATAAAAAAGATCTATCTGACATTATATTCCTAGTGCCATGACCTCTTCTAAACCCAGCCTGTATTTCCGGTAGTTCTCTTCAATGTATTTTTCTAGTCTTTTCTGGATAATCTTCAGTAGGATTTTGGTAATGTGTGATATTAGTAATATTGTTCAATAATTTCCACACTTTGTCAAGAAGGGAATAAATATGGATCTCTTCCAGTCAGTTGGCCAAGTAGTTGTCCTCCAGATTTCTTGGCACAACTTGGTGAGCATATGCAGGGCAGCATCTGTTCCTGGGGCTTTAATTTTTTGCCAAGTCCTTCAGAGTAGCCTGCACTTCCTCCTTCATCACCATTGCCTCTTGATCATATGTTTTCTTGAAATTCTTCTGTGTCAATCAATTCTTTTGATACAAGGACTCTGTATACTCCTTCCATCTGCTTTTAATGCTTCTGGAATCATTCAATATCCTGCACACCGCATCCTTAAGCATTGCAATTCAAGGCTTGAATTTATTATTTCTTTCAGCTTAAGAAATGCTGAGTTTGGCCCTTTTGATTTTCTGACTCCAGCTCCTTGCACATTTCATTTATGTTTGCCTTATCTTTCTGAGCAGCCCTTTGAAATCTATTCATCCCCTTAAGTTTTTTATTTCTTCCCTTTGCTTCAGCTTCTTGGTGCTCTAGTGCAATATTCAGAGTCTCTTCTAACATCCAGAAAAAATTAACAATTGGTACATGGATGTGAGAAGCATGAATGTAGAAAAACTGGACATTGTAAAGAAAGAAATGGAATGCATAAATATTGATATATTGTGTATTAGTGAAATGAGATGGATTGGCATGGGACATTTTTAATTTCACGATCATATGATCTATTATGCTGAAGATGAAAAGGTGAGGAAAAATGGAGTCGCTTTCATAATTAAAAAGGCCCTTTCTAGATCCATCTTGAAACACAATATTGTGAGTGACAGGATACTATCCATACAAGGAAGACCTGTTATTACCACTATCATTCAAATTTTTGCGCCTGCAGCCAGAGCCAAAGAGGAGGAAATAGATGATTTCTATCAACTGTTGCAGTCAGAAATCAATCGAACATGTAACCAAGATGCTTTAATAATAATGGGTGACTGGAATACAAAAGTTGGGAATCAGGAAGAGGGATCAATAGTCAGAAAGTATTTTGGTGGCAAAAAATGATAGAATTCTGTACAATCAATTATTTATTCATAGCAAATATCTTTTATAAGAAACAGAAATGCAGGCTATCCACATGGATTTCACCGGATGGGATGCACAGGAATCTGATTACATCTGTGGAAGGAACCGCTGGAGAAGTTCAATACAGCAGGGAAAACTAGACCAGTTACTGATTGTGGAACAGACCATCAACTGATCATTTGCAAGTTCAAATTAAAACTAGAGAAGGTTAAATCATATCCACAGGAATCAAAATTTGATCTTGAGTCTATCTTCCATGAATTTAAAAACCAACTGAGTAATAGGTTTGAGGTCCTTAACACTAATGAACAAAGACCAGATAAGCTGTAGGAAGATATCAAGAATATCGTTCATGAAGAATGCAAAAAGTCATTACTAAGAAGGGAGAAGAAGAAGAAAAGACCAAAATCGATGTCAGAAGAGACTCTGAATATTGGTTTGTGATAAATAAGGTATAGGTATTGTTAAACGCCATACGATGATTGGACCCTATGAACAAATGATTAGGACTTTGGCCTATCCTGGGCTGTCCTCACAATCTCCGACATGCTCCAGCCCCTTGTTAGAATCACTGTGTCAATCATTTTGTTAATAATTTTCCTCTCATTCACTGACATTTTCTTGGCTTCATGGGCATTTGAAAGCTGATCAATGAATAAGGAAGACCAAAGAATTTGATTGTGCCTTTGAATTGTGGTGTTGGCAAAGGGTATTCAAATAAAGTATTAGCTAGGTAAAATACCTAGTTAAGAACCTGTCACATAATAAACTCTAAAAATCATATAAGTCATTTGGAACTAAAACCAAAAATCTGATGCTTATAGAAAGCTGAGCTTACTACCACACAATCCTATAATGCTTCTCCCTCTGTGGTCTCTATCCTTACAACTGAACAAACCAAGGCCTCAGTCATTCTTATCTCCTCCCTCTAGTGTCACATGTAATCACACCCCCATCCTCTACATTCGTATCAAATAGTCTATTACTGTTTATATTTTGGACATTTTGTCACTCTCTTCTTTTATAGAGCAAGCATGATGGAAGTTTGTCATGAGCAAATAAATAGTTTCTTGGAGCCAAGAAATCTAGATTTACAAGAGTTGCCTGAGAAAACAAACTTCCTAGTAGGCAAGATATAGAGGTCTATTGGCTTGGTCAAGAGGGAGAAGCCACCAGCCTTAGAGGAATATGAATTTGAGTAAAATCTTTCCCTCTTAGAGAAAGGCAAGGCCCTAATCTTACCTCAGGCATACTAGAATGAGATCATGGAATGATTTTTGGGTAATTCAGCATCGTTTATCAAAAGTTTTCTAAAAATCAATAGTTTTGAATATCCTTTAAGAGAGACCTCAAATGCTGTCTGTCGTCATTCTAAGACAATTAGTTGCTACTTCATCAAAACAAATTACATTTTTTTTCTCATATTTTTCATTCAGGGTCCATGACATTTATTAATGCTTTGGGCACCTCACTAAATTACAAGAATACAAAACCTAGATATGTGTGTAACTCCTTGCTTCAAATATATACAACATTTTTTTCTCTTTGGCCATAACATCTTCTAATTGGACTTCAGCTTTCTACTTGAATTTGAAATTTAATATTGTTAGTAAATAAGAAAACATATGACATCATGATTTCAAAATATAATCTCTGATTGAACGCAGTTATTTCTGAATACTTCTGAGTCTTGTACACATTTCTATTACATCATCTATTACATTTTATTATAATATTTTCATCTGCCTTTCCTACTGTTGTTCTGTGTCACTGGATCGAGCATGACTCATAGCAACCCTGTGAAGAACAGAAATGAACCCTGACCTATCCTGTACCACCCTCATCAGCTCTCACATACTTGAGCGCATTGCTGTACTCACTGCATCAGTTCATGTCACTGAGGGTCTTCCTCTCTTTCACTGACCCTCCAACTTTCCAAGTATGATGTCACTTTCCAAGGAACAGCCCCTCCTAACAACATGCCTGAAGTATGTGAGGAAGAGCTTCTCCTAGTCTCTAAGGAGCACGCTGGACCCCTTTCCTATTGTCGTTGTTATCAGGTGCCATTGAGTACGACTCAGCAACCCTATGAACAGAAGATCTAAAACCTATTATATCCTGTGCCATCTTCACACTTCATGACACACAAGAGCCCGTTGCAGCAGTCACCCACCGTATCAGTCCACCTAGTCAAGGATCTTCCTCTGCTTTGCCAACCCTCCAGCCTTCCTAGTATCATGTCCCTCTCCAAGGAATAGCCTCTCTTAGCAACATGCCCAAAGTATGTCAGGCAAAGTCTCATCATTTTTGCCTTCAAAGGGCATTCTGGCTGCTCCCTCTCCAAGCAATCTCTTTGTTCTTTTGGCTGTTCATGGGATGTTCTTCTCCAACAGTACAGTTTTTTTTTCATCCTTATTCATAGTCCAGCTCTCAGATGCATAGGAGGTGATTGGAAAGACTATGGCCTGAATCAAATGCACCTTAGTCCTCAAACTGACATCATTACTCCTCAGTAATTTGGAGAGGTCCCTCACTGCAGATTTCCACAGTGCAATATGTCTTTATTTCCTGATTGATGGTACCAAGAGTGTTAATTGTGGATCCAAGCAAGATGAAGTTGTTAACAGTTTAAATCACTTCTCCGTCCATCATGATATTGCCTATTGAGCCAGAGGGTCATCGAAGGAGAGGAAGACACTTGACCAGGTGGTTTGACATGGTGGGTGACTGCTGCAATGGGCTCTTGTGTGTCATGAAGTGTGAAGATGGCACAGGATATAACGGGCTTCAGAGCTTTTGTTCACAAGGTTGCTATGAGTCGTACTCAATGGCACCTGATAACAACGACAATAGGAAAGGGGTCCAGCGTGCTCCTTAGAGACTAGGAGAAGCTCTTCCTCACATACTTCAGGCATGTTGTTAGGAGGGGCTGTTCCTTGGAAAGTGACATCATACTTGGAAAGTTGGAGGGTCAGTGAAAGAGAGGAAGACCCTCAGTGACATGAACTGATGCAGTGAGTACAGCAATGCGCTCAAGTATGTGAGAGCTGATGAGGGTGGTACAGGATAGGTCAGGGTTCATTTCTGTTCTTCACAGGGTTGCTATGAGTCATGCTTGACACAGAACACAGTGATACAGAACAACAACAGTAGGAAAGACAGATGGAAATATTATAATAAGATGTAATAGATGATGTAATAGAAATGTGTACAAGACTCAGAAACATTCAGAAATAACTGCATTCAGTCAGAGATTGTATTTTGAAATCATGATATCATATGTTTTCTTATTTACTAACAATATTAAATTTGGGATCCAAATAAAAATTTGAAGTCCAGTTAAAAGATTCTATGAAAAAAAGAGACAAAATTAAGGGGGGAGGGAACCCTTTATTGCTGTTTTGAGAGACCAGACTCAAAGCTGACCTTTCATAAAGTTTCCACAATGGAAATAGAACAAGATTTCCCATTTGTCTCTCTAGAAGATTTTATTTACTAACTGTATTTTGCATTACCAGTGCAACTGCTTGTGGACTTAAAAACAAATCATTGCTGCCAAGTAAATTCTGACTCATAGTGACTCTATAGGACTAAGTAGGATGCCGTATAAAGTTCTCAAGGATGTAATCTTTATAGAAATTTCCTGCCGCATCTTGCTCCCGCAGAGCAGCTGATGGGCTCCAACCATCAACCTTTTATGTAGCAGCAGAACAGTTAACCACTGGGCCAACAGGGAGCTACTTGGCTATAAAATTGAAGAAGACGTATATAATGAGAATTCAAAAATTTTTCTCGTGAGTGGCCAGAGGAAAAGTCTGGGAATTGAAAGTTACTAAATTCAAGTTCCCTCTCTGCCACCTGCAAGCTATGTAAATTTAAGCAAGTTTCTTTAGCCCGTGTCTAAATTTTCTCATTTAAGAAATAGGGATGATAGTAGCTATCATCTTGAATTATTTTAAGCAGAAGAGGCAAAAAAATACACAAGGCTCCCTAGTGCATGCTAGATGTTCAATAAATGAACTTTTTTTTTCTCATTCTCTCTCGGATTATAGCATCACTTGTTATCTATTTTATGCATACATTTATAATTAAATAACTGTGGCCAATTCACTTTAGGGTTCTCCTAGCACAGAATTTTAAAGCTGCTTTATAATGGGATTCTATCCTATTTTTCTTTCTTACTTTTCCAAACTATCTACAGTAATTTTGATGCATTACAAGCAATTTGCATACATCCTGTTTTGCTAAAGTGTGTAGCAAAATGTCTTAAAATATATGCCTAAATGATAGGAAAAGTTTTCAGAAAATGAATGAGAAGAAAAGAAAATACTGTTCAATAATGCAACAGTAAAGGAATAGAAAAATGCTGGGCTCCTGACGGGTTAAAGCGTTCTGGTCACAAAGACACTGATAGGATTGTGAGAGCTCCTCTATTACCAAAAGAGCTAAAGCTTAGCAGTTAAGCGGTTCTTGAAAGTGTCTTATTTATTCCTTCTTACACTCTGTCTCCAGCATAAATTATGGACATTTAAGAGCTACAGCCAAAAAATACCAATTAAATACCAAATTAAAATCAAGATGTCAGTATTTTTTTTAAAAAAGGAATTGCAACCAGTCACTAGTGTATAAATAATGTTATATATTTTTGTCATAATTTTTAAAAAGACATTACAGAAACCATGTAAGTGGAGTTGTGCAATAAGGAAGTTCTGTTAGTAATACAACACTTATAGGTAGAGGAGGTAACTGAATTATGCCTGTTAGAGCTATAGTCAACGCTTTCATTTTCCAGTTCAAAAATTAGGATTATCAACCTATTACCATTGTCTTTATTCCCATATAATATAAAAATAAAGGTTCATAACAATTAACAATACTTTTGAACACTAAGGTTAGTTATGAGCTTCTCAATAATACTTTCGGAAAATGTTGTATTTTTGTTAAGTGCTGTCGAGTCAAGTACAACTCAATAGCAACCCTATGGACAAAAGATCTGAACCCTGTTCTGTAACTATCATCGTTTCTCTAATGTTCATAGAGTTTCTAAAGTCCTATTGTTTAAAAAGTGGATGTCAATTCTGCTTTCAAGGCTGTGTTAATCTGGGAACTCTACCAAACCCTGTCTGCCATGGATAACCATTATCACATTAGACACACCAGTGACATAGTGTTCAATATCACAACAACCCCAAGTAATCTTGTTAAACTGACAGAGAAGCACTATACCACTTAGAACAATACCACAGCTGATTGTTGACTAACCCTGGAGACCAAACATCTTACACAGATTGTTAACAAAACCACAAACCACCCAACAATTTACACCCAACATTCCTCTAAATCGAGAACCTAACCTCAGAATCCAACTGCTTCACATATGAGCCTCCAAACTGGAGACTTAATCAAGGCCCAACTGACCAGGCCACGGCTGATTGTTAACTAAATCCAGATGTCCAATCAGCTTACAGACTTTTGAAAATATGCTATATAAATTCAGAATCAATGTTATAGCATTATTAGGAAATTCTATGTGGATCATGTAATAAACAGATGACTGGATTGCTTGTTTTGTGTTTCACTACCTAAGAATCAAGAAAGATACTTATTGTCATGTAGTTGGTTTTCTTCATTTTTATTTCTAATACAGATTCCTCTCTCTGGAGCTGTATTGCATACAACTAATTGCATGAGTCTATTTAGATTTATTTTCCTTAATAAAAATTAACAAAAATATAAAATTCATTTCTTCAGTCATACTAACAGCATTTTAAGTATTTAGTAGCCACATGTTGGATACCTTATTGGACAGAGAGCACATATCCATCATCAGAAAATTCTAGTGGACTGTGCTGCCCTAGGAATATGCTTGATATGAAAATTTTCTATTGCTCTGTGGGCTTAAGCCAATCATTGATAGAATTTCAAGGATTAAATTAGTTTAGGATTAAATTATGAGAGGCCTTCACATACTCATGTTAATCGTTAACTAATGGGAAGAAAAAAATAGCAAATAAAAATTATAAAGGAGGAGCTCTGGTGGCCTAGTGTAAGAAGATTCCCTGCACTCCCAAAGGCATGTGGTTCGAATCCACCAGCTGCTCCATGGAAGAAAAATGGGCAGTCTCATCCAGTCTGATTAACTGCCTCTGGAAACAATGAAGAATAAAGATGGATTGTCATTATTGTTGTTATGTTCCATCAAGTCATCTGCAACTCATTGTACCCTATGTACAACAATTCTGAAAGATGGATTAGCAGTTGGAAAAAGAATATCCACTGACCCTATCATTGTTGCTGTTATTATGTGCTGTGGAGTCAGAATCAAGCTAAACTTCCAGTGGGTTTTCAGAGGCAGTAAATCTTATGGAAGGAGATTGCCTATCCTTCCACTAAGCAGCTGGTGGATTCCAACCAAGAGCCTTCGGGATTATAGTGCAACTTCTTACCACTAGGCCACCAGAATCAGAAGGATAAAAATAATTCTGAGAATGTGTATATTGTCTCAATAGCAATTTTACTTTAAATGTTTTGTCACGTGTGTTTTGTACTGAAAATATCAACCCCGTGCAGACTTCTGATGTTCTAATTGTACTTTATAATATTATAAACCAATCACACAAAAGTACCCCTTGGCAACATGATGAAATTTAGCCCGCCTTATACCAGTGTTGTTAGGTGCCATCAAGTTGACTATAATTCAAAGCAAAATTATAAACAACAGTTATGAACCTAGCAATATTCTGTGTCATCTTCAAGGCCTCTGCCATGGGCAAACCCATTATTGCAGTGAACTTGTAAATCTACCTTATTGAGAGTATTCCTCTCTTTCTCTGTCCCTCTGCCTTTCTCAGCATGATGCCTTTTTCCAAAGACTGGCCCCTCCTGACAACATGCATAAAATATGTGATGGACATTCACAAGGATGGTATACCAGTAGCACTTCTTTAATACCCTTCTTTTCTGCTTGTGAGAGAAATTTTTTTGTGGAGTTAATTGCAGTTGTTTTTGTTCACAGTTTTTGTATTTATTTTTGTCTTACCTACTAATACTCAGTAGTTTCTGCAACCTGGGTATAGAAGGAATTAAAACTAAGGATATACATTATATGTATATATTAGTAAGTAAAAAAAAATAAGAAAAGAAAAAATAACCTGTGTATGTTTGTGCTTAGGTCATTCTGTCCATTGAAGAAGGTTACAGACTTCCAGCTCCCATGGGTTGTCCAGCGTCCCTTCACCAACTGATGCTCCATTGCTGGCAGAAGGAGAGAAATCACAGACCAAAATTCACTGACATCGTCAGCTTCTTAGACAAACTGATCCGAAATCCCAGTGCCCTTCACACCCTGGTGGAAGACATTCTTGTGTAAGATGCAGCATGTTCTTTTTTCCCCCTTTAACAATCATTATGTCTTTCAAGACCTAGAGTATATCAGGCAGAGAGGAGACATTTCATCTTGATAAGCATCTAGTTGTCAACCGTTTAGAATGTTTTGTGTGAAGTGTATTTTATTTATCAACTGAAAGAGCAAATTATTAACATGAAAAGAGTGAGTGTTTTGGTTTTTTTTTTAAAAGAAAACAGCTTCCTCCTTTCTCTTCTCCATATATGATCTTTCTGTGCTCTTTATCTTATCTTTTTTTTTCTAGGGCATATCTTGACATTTATGTATCATCTCTTTATCTGATGACACTTCTTTATCATTTAATATAGAATGGGTACGTATATGCAATAGCACATGGATGTACCTGCAGCCCCTTTCATTCTCTTGTCTACTCTATGTCCTATCACTCTATTTGAAACAGCAAGCAGGACAAGGGCAATTTGTGAATCAGTCAGTAGTAAGAATGCTTCCTGCTGATATGATCACACCCAGGCTCTTGTTACTTTCCATTCCTAAAATGAGAAAAAGACAGATGACAAGACAAGAAAATGAAGGCACTCATACACGATGTTATAAAAGTCAGTAGAGTTGAGAAGATCTACTTACTTCTCTCTGAAAGGCAATTATAAGAAGTGGAGAATAAAAGAAAAATAGACTACCACCCATGCCTGTGAATATTCTATTTTAAACACCATTAAGCTGAAATATATTTTCTTTGTTTAGGTAAAACTGGGCTTAGAAGTAACTAAAACATTTCCAAAGCTCACTTACCTAACTCAGGAGATGGTCAACAGCTTATACAGACTTTCAATATGAGGTCACAAGTTCAAATCAGTGCAAGTTTTTAGTGCTGGTAAGGCCGAAGGCTCTTCAAGGACTACTTGAAACAAGTCTCCGCTCACAGCGGAGCACATAAGACTTCACCTCTAAATCACTAATTGGCAGCCTCAGTAAAGTGAAGCCAAGCATGAAATAGCTAAAGATTAAACTATCACTCTAGCTCATCTTCCCTAAAGCAGTCCAGCCCAGGAAGTAGAAAAAAGAAAGAAAAAGAGGAAGAAAAGGGGGAAAATGGAATAAAGGCATTTTGGATTTAATCATAAAAGTGATGGGCAGCCATTGAAGGATTTTAAGTAACAATATGACATGATCACATTTGCACTCCTGAAAGACTACTTTGGACATGATTTAGACTGAGTGTACAAAATAGAACACAAGACTAGAAAGAGTGCCAGTTAGATGTTTCCATCAATTCAAGCTAGAAATGTTAAGATGTGATTTATGAACTGAGAATAAGCCTGAGGTCAGACAATAAGGGGAAATTTCATTATTAGGGGAGGAAAACCCATGTATCTTAGTCATTGATTGAACAGGAAGGGAGGACGGGAGAGAAAAATTAAGGGTGTTGATTTTCTTAAGTTTCTAAAGTATATTTTCTAAAAATAGTTTATTTTCTAACATTTTAGTCTTAGACCAACTAGTTAAAGTTAATGCCATTCACTAAGGAAAAAAAAATCAGAAGAGGGACATGGTTTTAAATGTAAATGAGACCTCTGAGGATACTAAATTACAAATTCTCATAAGACATCTCAGGACATTTCAAGCAGATTATTTATAGATTGCATCTCAGGTAAAACATTCTCAGCTAGTATTGTAGATTTGGAGATTAACAGCACTTTACTGGTTACTAAAATTACAAATAGTTTATGTAAAGAAGTATAAGCAAAGGAAAAGAATACAATCCTCTGGAACACCAGGATTTTAAAAATTAATTGAATAAGAGTACCCAAAAGACTGAAAATGATGATCCAAGTAAGAAACAAGGAAAACAGAAAAAGACAGTACCTTAGATGCACAAGAGGGGAAAGTTCAAGGACGACAGTGGCCAAGGCTTCAGTAAGATAAAACTTGAAATGTGCCTTTTGCATTTAGCAAAAAGCATGTTCATGAAGTTGTCTGAGATCATCTGCAATGGAAGAGGTGAGAATGTGAGGTCAGAGAGAAAGGCAATTTTGTAGTGCTTATTTCTTTTTCCCCCTTTTTAAGAAATATGTTTGAAGAGAAAAAAAAGTAGAGGAAATGGCTGGGTTTTTAAAAAAAAAATTATTGTAGAAAGAAACATCTTAATGTTGAGGGGAAAGAACTAATAGAAAACATAGAATGAATTTATGTTAATGAAGGCATTTGTATCATGAATCATTTAATCTGAGTCCTTCATTAGGGTAACAAGACCCCTTGACCAGTGTCCATCAACAAAGCGAGTTTAAGGTTATAAAAGCAGATAGGTAAGAGTCCAATGCAGAAAGCTAGAAGGAAATATCTTAAAGGAAAGTAAATAAAACAGACTTTTCTCTCTGCATTTTGAAGTTTAGAAATAAGTGTTGTATTCAGGATATGTTAATGGAATATTAACTAAGTAGAGAAAATATGAAAATGAAAAACTTTCCAAGGTCAAGTTTATAATAGGGAAGGAAGTGTCAGAAGGTCAAAAATTCACAATTTAGTGGAATGTGCAGTTACCCATGAAACAGGCCAATAAGTGTCAGAATCTGTGACAGGGCCAGGAGTTGGGTGCTTTACATAAAGCTGGCAGATTGACTCAATTCTAACATCTAATTTCTAGGAGGTTAAATGAACGCCTTCATGACTGATTCATCATCCTTTTTTTCAACTACGTATGTGTGACTGTTATGCTATATGTTATATATATATATATATTATGCTATGTTATGTGTTTTTGTTTGAGAAACAAGAGGAATCAGAGCTCTTAATGTAGTAGACCTGAATATAAGTTCTTTTACTCAGCCATTCCTCTTGTGAATGCCTGCTCCAGTCCATGCTACTTAAAAATATTTCCACCACTCACTAGACCACAGTTAAAGCTAAACGATACTCAAAGTCATTCAGTCAATTCCAACTCCTCAGGGGACTATCCACCCATCTCCTTTGAGTGGCCAGTCATTAAATTTGAACCACTAGTATTTTTCTTATTAGCACAGTAGGCTATGCACCATACTACCAAAATTCCTTAGACTATAGTGGAGGAAATTATCATATTTTTAAGGAAGTGAAACCACCACCTTCCTTAATGCATAAAAATTAATGTCTTTTTATCTTCAGTGCCACACATGCTCCCTCTTCTCTTTTTTAATTATACTAGTTTATTTACAAATTCACATTGTTTTTCACTCCAGATTCATCCAATTTCCCTCACCCCCCTGCCCCACCCATCAAATTGTACAACCTCATAATTAATCCCTCCCCCCCGCATATCCTCATCCCTCTGCTCCCTCATCCGCCCCTCTTTGGTTCATCAATACTCATTCTACAATATGGCTTTATACAATATTTGTCCTTGTGGGACTGAATTAGTTTGCTTAGCATAATGCTCTCCAGTCCATTCCAAGTTAGGTAATAATTTACATAATCATTGCTCCTGCGTGCTGTGCAGTATTCTATTGTATGAATGCACCATAATTTCTCAATCCATTTGCCTGTGGTTGGACATCTGGGCTGTTTCCATGTTTTTGTGATGGTGAATAATGCAGATTTGAACATTGGTGTACAAGTCTCCATTTGGACCTCAGTTCTCATTTTCTTGGGATATATTCCTGAGCCTCCACAAGAGAAAGACTGATAACCCACTTACAAATGGGAAAAAGACTTGGAAAGAATTTTCACAGAGGAAGATATTTGGATGGCCAGCCAACACTTGAAGAAATGTTCAAAATCACTGGCAATAAGAGAGATGCAAACCAAAACCACAATAAGATACTATCTCATTCCAGTAACAGTGGCAAAATTTAACCGGACAGCAAGTAATAAATGTTGGAGAGAATGTGACAAGATGGAACTCTTGTATATTGTTAGTGGGATTGTACAATGGTACAACCACTCTGGAAGGTAGTTTGGTGCTTCCTCACATAGAAATTCCATATGACCTAGCTATTCCACTCTTTGGAATACATTCCCTATTCTTGATCTCAGAGAATTTGTACTGTTTAGGAGGAAGAGATTTGATGGATTACCGTGTACGAACTTAAGAATATTATTAGCTAAAGAATGACTGGTTTGTTGGATAGAGAAGAGATTGAAACTGTCAACAACTTCACCGTACTTGGATCCCCAATTAACACCCTTGGCACTAGCAGTCAGGAAATAAGAAGATGTAGTTAGGGACTTCTCCAAATTATTGAGGAATAATGATGACAATTTGAGAACTAAGGTACATCTGATTCAGGCCATGTCATTCTGGTCTCGGATTGCTATGCGTCTGAGAGCTGGACAATGAATAGGGATGACAGAAGAGGAATTGATGTCTTCAAGTTGTGGTGTTGGAAAAGAGCACTGAACATCCCATGGACGGCCAAAAGAACAAACAGATATGTGTTGGAGAGGGTGCAGCAGAATGCTTTTTGGAGGCAAGGATGAAAGAGGCTTCACCTTGCTACAAGGGGCTATTCCTTGGAGTTGGACATGATGCTTGGAAGGGCAGAGGGTCAGCAAAGGAGAGTAAGACGCTCAACCAGGTGGATTAACATGGTGACTACCACAATGGGCTCTAGTGTGTCAGGAAGTGTGAAGAGTACAGGATAGGAAGGGGTTCAGATCTATTGTTCATAAGCTCGCTATGAGTGGTACTATATATACTCAACGGCACCGAACAACAACAACAATTAAAGACTTTATTAGTTAAAGAATGTTTGTATTGTTTCCTGCTTATAAATCTGTGACACGGACTCTCCACCTCCTAAATCTCAAAGTAGATCTCCAAATGATCTTGGGTTAAGGAAAAATTAGAGTGTGAAGGAGTCTCTTTAATCCACAGTCACCGCTAACTAAAATGTCCTATGTGATCCTTTTCATCTAGTCATCCTGAACACTGAGGCTTCTCTCACACGGTTGTACTGACATAACTCTCAGCTACTAAGTCACCATGGTTTTTATTCCACTCTAATTGCTTTATTTGTTACACAAGAATTCGCCTAAGAAGGTTTTATCCTTTTTCTTGACAAAGTCTTGAAAAATGGAAGAAATGACAGGAACAAAGGAGAATGAGAAAGGCTGTGAAAGTTACAGCTTTCTGATTTTAAACCAACACATTGAAAACTTCAAATAACTTTACCTACTGGCTAGAAACAAATATTTGGCAATATCATCTTAGACAAGAGTCTCGTTACAAAAATTTATACAACATTCCTGCACCTCCAGGATAAAAAGACTGATGACCCAATTACAAAATGGCCAAAAGTCATGGAAAGACTTTTTACAGAGGAAGACATTCCAATGGCCAATACACACATGAAGAAATGTTCAAAATAACAGGCAATGAGAGAGATGCAAATAAAAACCACAATGAGATACCATCTTACCCCAGTACCAATGGTAAAGTTTAGCAGAGCAGCAAGCAATTAATGTTGGAGAGGATGTGTAGGGCTGGGAACTCTCACACACTGTTACTGGGATTGTAAAACAGCACGACTCTGGAAGACAGTTTGGTGTTTTCTCGAAAGGTTGTATAAAGAAACTCCATATGACTCAGCTATTCCACTACTAGGAATATCCCCCAAGGAAGTTAGAACTGAGGCACAAACAGAATCTGTACACCAATATTCATAGCAGTAATATTCACTATAGCGAGAACATGGAAACAGCCCAAACGCCCAGCAACAACTGAATGGATTGAGAAATTATGGTATATTCACACAATGGAATCCTATCCAGCACTCAGAAGCAATGGTTTAAAAAAATATTGCATAACTTGAGAGAGACTAGAAAGCATAATGCTGAGTGAACTAACTCAGTCTCATAAGGACAGCTACTGCATAAGACCATCATTGTAAAAAATAGAAGGATAATTAGTAAAACGTGTGGGTGCCCAAGGTGGGAAGGAGTGGAGCAGAGGACAGCTACTGCATAAGACCATCATTGTAAAAAATAGAAGGATAATTAGTAAAACGTGTGGGTGCCCAAGGTGGGAAGGAGTGGAGCAGAGGAGTGAGGATGTGTGAGAGTGAAACCACAAGGTTGCACAGTTTGGTGCATGGAGGGAAGGGGTGAAGGAAACGGGAAGGATCCAGCAGGGACCTGAAAAGAGAGTGGAATGATGGGCAAGGCACAATGGTGATTGATTTTACAAAACATGGGAATGATTTGAAACATTTTTGTTTCATGGGTATGAAACATAATATGAATATAATATTATTGATTTAATATATTATTTCATGTAATAATCTGAAAATAGTGTGAAATGCAATATATACAAACTTTGTGAGTAAAGCAATATAAAATAACATTTTGGGTTTTGGGGTTTTAAAATTTTTTTTAATAATTTTAATGAACATTTACAGAGATTTTGTATTTCTATTCATTCATTGCTGCTCTTTTTTCCCGGCCCAGCCCTCCCCGCCACCACCCCAGTTCACTCCTCTCTTTGAAAAGTAAAATAAACACTCTCTCCCTGGTACACAATCCCCCCACACCCCTCCCACGGCCCCAAGTACAATCGACTATGCAACCTTAATTGTGGACTCTTGTGATAACCATAATACACTATCACACATGACTTTTAAATTATTCTCTCCCTCATCTGTTTCAATGCAGTATACACAATTTATCCAGTTTTTCTCAGTCTAACCACAACCCTGATATCAGTCCCATTTTACAGCAGTGGCACCATGCAATATTTGTACTTTTGTGACTGAGGTATTTCACTCAGCATAATGTCCTCCAGTGTCAGCCATTTTTAATAATATTGCATGAGTTCCTTGTTTTTCAATGCAGCGTAGTATTCCATTTTGTGAATATATCACAGCTTCTCTATCCATTCGTTTGACGGGCACCTGGGTTGTTTCCAACTCCTTGCTATTGTGAACAAAGCCGCGATAAACATCGGTGTGCATGTATCTGCTTGGATGTCAGTTATGGTCTCTTTGGGATATATTCCCAGTAGTGGAATTGCTGGGTCAAATGGTATCTCTATTTGCAACTTTTTGAGAAAGCGCCATACCGCCTTCCACATTGGTTGCACCATTTTACACTCCCACCAACAGTGAATAAGGGTTCCAGTTTCTCCACAACCTCGCCAGCATTTGTTGCTTGCTGTTCTGTTAAATTTTGCTGTTCTGACTGGGTTGAGATGATATCTCATAGTTGTTTTGATTTGCATCTCTCTTAGAGCTAGGGATTTTGAACATTTCTTCATGTGCTTGTTGGCCATCTGAATGTCTTCTTTGGTGAAGTGTCTGTTCATATCCTGTGCCCATTTTTCAGTTGGATTATTTAACTTTATCTTGTTGTGGTGCACAAGTATTTTATAAATTCTGGATATAAGTCCCTTATCTGACATGTCATTACCAAATACTTTTTCCCAGTCTGTGGCTTCCCTTTTTACCCTGTTGGAGAAGTTTTGGATGTGCGTAGGGATTTGATTCTTAGAAGGTCCCATTCATCTATTTTATCTTCTCCTGGTTGTAGATTTTTCAGGATACTTGAAAGACTGTTTATGTTGTGGATTAGGACTACTAGAGTTCTTCCAAGCTTTTCTTTAAAGCAAAAAAAAAAGTACACTTAACAAAAAGGGGAAAATGTTAGGTCAAAATGACAGCAGAAAAATCTTTCATTGTCATTGGATAACATTTCTCACTTTTTTCCTTCTTCTGGTGACCTTGCTCTTAACACACCCCCAAGTGAATATCCAGGGTTTTGTATCATTTCCATTATGTTTTAATTTCTTATTTCCTATTCAAAAACATATGTTGTTGCTGTTGTTATGTTCCATCAAGTCAACTATGATTCATAGCAACCCTATAAACAATAGAACATTTCGGAAGTTAAAAGTGAAAGCTTTGATATTTTAACTTTAAATCTACTCAATAGTAAAACTTCATTTTCAGCAGTAATTTATTAATATAGGTGGTCAATCATTCATAAATATTAATATAAACTAACTTCATGTTCATTCATCTTATACAGATGGCTTACAAACACCTTTCAAGTAATTATTTAGACCTGCTACATGATGTGCTGTCTCTGGGAGAAAAAACTAGACTTGAGACCAAAGCTGTTTGTAGAATATTTTTGGAGGGGGTACATTGCTATTCCCATAGAGACATTTCTGGATCCCTTTTCCTCAGTGACCAGAACCAGTCTTGCAGCTGCTTACAACCTCAGTCAAGAAGGCCCCCATGCACCAAGTGGGTCAATGATTTTATGAATGAAGGAACTTTCACCTATCCCTAACCACCTTCACCTCACTCCTATTGTGTCCTGCACATTCGCTCTCCAACCTCATCAACTCTCAACTTTGCATTTCCACTTTCTTCAGAGAGTATTCTTTCAGTCCATTAGCTAATGCTCTTTTGGACAAAGCTATAGTCTATTTGTCTATTCCACAATCAGCTCCTGTCCTAGTTTTCACAGCTGATATTGAGCTTCTCCAGCGGTTCTTTCCACAGATGTAATCAATCTGATTCCTAAGCATACCATCTGGTGAAATCCATGTATTTAACCTGTGTTTATGTCTCTTAAAAAAGTATTTGTAATGAATAAGTCATTGTGCAAAATTCAATCATCCTCTCTCCAGCTCCATTTCTGTCACCGAGTCCATGTTTTCCAACTACTGAATCTTCTTCTCTGTTCCCAACTTTTACATTTCAGTCTCCCATTATTATCAATGCATCTTGATTGCCTGTTTGATCGATCTCTGACTGTTGATAAAAAAAAGTTGGTAAAAATCTTCTATTTCCTCTTCCTTGACTCTGGTTGCTGATGCATATATCTGAATGATAGTGGTATTCACTGGACTTCCTTATATGCGTATGGATAATATCCTGTCATTCACAATACTGTACTTCAAGATGGATCTAGCAATGGCTTTCTTAACTATGAAAGTCTGCTGTTAGGGACCTCTCCAAAGTACTGAAGAGCAATGGTGTCATCCTAGAAAGGGTCAAACCGGGTGGCTCCTTGGAGGCAAGGATTCTGAGGCTCCGTCTAACATACTTTGGACATGTTGTAAGGAGGGGCCGCTCCTTGGAGAGGGACATCATGCTTGGGAAGGTGGAGGGACAGAGCAGGAGGGGAAGGCCCTTTATGAGGTGGATTGATTCAGTGACTGGGGTAATCGGGATGGGTGTAGCAGGGATGGTGCGATTGGCACAGGACAGAGCAGAGTTCAGGGCTATTGTACATAGGGTCACTATGAGTCACAAGCAACTTGATGACACATAACAACAACAACAACAACAGTCTATTGGAGAAGTAGTACTTTCTTCTAACCCCTGATGCAGATCCTTAGAATGCCCCTGCCAAAGTATTTTAGATTGTTTGACCATCAGCTAAAAGGTGCCATCCAGGGATGGCTACCTGATGCCCAAATGGACAATGTTAGTCTGTCCTGGAGAGGGTAAAATCAGGTTGGTCCTTGGTTGCAAGGATTTTGATCCTCTGTGTCACCTACTTAGGGTATGTTGCCAGCAGGGACCAGTCCTTGGAGAAGGACTTCATGAGATAGATTGACACAGTAACTTGGGTAATAGGAGTAAGTATTCTGGAGGCAGTGAGATTGGGTCAGGAAAGGGCAGGCTGCTGACCTCTTGTATAGGGTCACTATGAGTCACAAGCTAATCAATGGCACTTAACAACAACAGAAAAGTCACTGATATTGCCTAAGTAAAAAGCCATATGTTGCCCAGGCCAGGACTCTTACGAATATTCTCACAACACATTGGACCATAGTTAGGGATCTTATAATAGTCTAGCTCTCAGGTAACTGGAACCACCATCTTCCTTAGCTCATATGAGTCTGCCCTTGAGCTTCCAGTCGTTGTTCTTCCACAAGTAAGTGATTCATGAAGACCATAGAAACCTCATACCAGTGTCCCAATAAAGAACCTTGGTATTCAAGAATTATAAATAACTGTTCCAACACTGAATAGTATTACTTCCTGTCATCTAGTTTATTAATCACCTTTAGTGCTACAGTTGAGGAAATTGCCATCATTTATGGAGAGCCTAATAAGTGCCAGTCATTGTTCTAGGCCCTTGTAAAAGTTATGCCATTTAATCCTACCTAAATTTATTTCCCAAGTCCCTATGGAGAAGTGCCTATAAGGAATTTCCCTAAAGTTACTGAATAAATAATAAGTATTTGAACAAGATCTACTAGCTCTAAAGTCTTTAATGGTTTGACTACAAAGTATAGAATCACAAGAAGGGAAAAAATATTTCCCAATGTAGTACTATTTTAGAAACACAATTTTAGGAAAAGAGGTACATTTTTACATTTCCAGATAAATAAGAGTTTCTCTGGGTTCATCATATTTTTTAACGAAGTTGATTAAAATCCTAAGAAGAATTTTTAGTGAGCCTAGTGTTACAATGTTATGTCCCTCTAAACAAATATGAGGATGTATTTGCCAGTCCTGGGAATAGTCAACTCATCATGTGTGCATCTCTTCAATATCCACGTACAATGCCTAGCCATTCAAAGAACATTACTTGAAAAAAGAAGGTAGTTAACTACAGTGAAATAAAGGAAATGTTGCAGTAGTGGAGTTCTAGAAACACATCCTCAGGCAATTCTGTAGATTGAATTTTTACAGTGCTATCAAACAGATGCTTTGTGTCCTCTCCCCACCCCATATGTCAGGTATTACTAATACAGCACTCTCCTATGGAGCCCAGATGCTAATTTCCTACCTTTTCAAGCCTGCATCTTGACAACCATTATCAACAACAGGTGGCATAATAATAAGAAATTCATTTTCTGTCCCTAGATTTTTTTCTCAAAAAAGAGACTTTCCTTGAGATTCAGTGATCTAGTACACTAGCTATAGGGACCATGCACAGAATGGTATGAAATTTTTAACAAGTTTTACTCTTGCTCTGCACTTATTCTTCCTATTGCTCACTTTTCAAAATATATGTTGAACTTCATTCTTTCAGATCTTCATTTAGTGTGAGAATTTAAAGAAAAACTTATAGCTTTACTAAGTTGACCTCCACAGAAATTTATCCTTAAAAATATAATGCTGTGTCCTAGAAAATCTACAACCAGGAGAGGATAAAATAGACGAATGGGACCTTCTAAGAATCAAATTCGTATGCACATCCTAAAACTTCTCCAACAGGGTAAAATGGGAAGCTATAGATTGGGGGAAGAAATATTTGGTAATGACATGTCAGACAAGGGACTTATATCCAGAATTTATAAAATACTCAAGCGCCACAAAAAGATAAAGGTAAATAACCCAAATAAAAAATGGGCACAGGATATGAACAGACACTTCATCAAAGAAAACATTCAGATGGCTGACAAACACATGAAGAAAAGTTCAAAATCCCTAGCTCTTAGAGAAATGCAAATCAAAACAACTATGAGATATCATCTCACCCCAGTAAGTACAGCAAAATTCAGCAGAACAGCAAACATCAAATGCTGGCAAGGTTGCAGAGAAACTTGAACCCTTATTCACTGTTGGTAGAAGTGTAAAATGGTGCGACCCCTATGGAAGGCTGTATGGCGCTTTCTTTAAAAGGTGCAAATAGAAATACCATTTAACCCAGCAATTCCACTACTGGGAATATACCCTAAAGAAACCATAACTGGCACCTAAGCAGATATATGCACACCCATGTTTATCACGGCTTTGTTCATTATAGCAAGGAGTTGGAAACAACCTAAGTGCCCATCAACAAACGAATGGATAGAGAAGCTCTGGTATATTCACGCAATGGAATACTATGCAACACTGAAAAGCGAGGAAATAATGAAATATTATGCAAAATGGGTGACCTTGGAGGACATTATACTGAGTGAAATATCTAAGTCACAAAAGGACAAATATTGCAAAGGGCCACTGTGGTAAAATGGGACTGACATTGGGGTTGAGGGAAGACAGAGAAGGAGGGGAGGAATGATGTATACTGCATTGAAACAGATGGGGGAGAAAACTGTTTAAAAGGGATATATGATTGGGTATTATTGTCATAACAGGAGTCCAGAATGAAGGCTGCACAGTCGAGTGGACATTGTAGGAGGGATTTCATAACAATGGAAGAGTTTTTCTTTTACTTTTCACGGAGAAGAGTGAATTGGGGAAGAGGGGGTGAGCAGAGAGAAAAGTGCAACAAAGAATGACTGGAAACCCTAAGTCTCTGTAAACTTTCATCAAAAATAGTTTTAAAAATTTCTAAACAAAATAAAACATAATTATGTGGAAAGACAGACTATCTGAAGTTGATTATTTCTTGGGAATTATTTGTAATTGTGAAATATAATTTCCAACATTCAGAACACCAATCTCATCATGTTTAATTATATTTATAAAAAATTTTAAAATGTAACTACTGAGAGTTTCATTAAAATTCCAATAAATACTCACAAGTATGATATATTCATATTCAGCATAGTTACATCCATTGTAGGTTTTGCAGTTTTTTAGTAAAATTCTACTCTAAAATCTTCAGGAATTTCAAAATTCTTTCAGAAACTTGCATTTAAGTCAGAAGTTGATTTAATTTTATTGTAAGGTTTTCTTTAACTTTATAGCAGTTTTGGGGGTTTTTTTGGGTTTTTTTTATTGATTGAGTAAAATTTTCCTTTAAAGGACACACCCACTGAATTCCGACTCAGTGTGGCCCAAAAGCACAGAACAAAATTACCCCACCGTGTTTCCGAGGCTGTATTTCTTTATAGAAACAGCATCGTTCTTAAAAACCCTGACCTTTCTATTAGCACTTGAACACTTAATTACTCGGGTTCATAGAGGTCAGGTAGGTAGTGTATGTTGGGAGAAGAATTTGTGTACCAATGAGGGAGTTTTTCTTTTGCTTTAGCAAATGGGGGGGGAGGGGGGAGGGGTTTGTGCGGGGAGAAGGGTGCAACAAAGAATGAATGGAATCCCAAAGTCTCTGTAGATGTTCATTGAAATGAAAAATAACCTAAATTTAAAAAAAAAAAAAGAATTTATGGACAGAGTGGTGTGAAGTGTAATGTGAACTAAATGGTGTGAACTGGCTCTCATGAGATGAAAAATACAAGTAAAAGCAGTGGAATTGCCGTTGGTTCTAGTGTAGCTCTAAATTCAGCTAAACTTATGTATGATATCCTTAACCAGTGATGCTGCTACATCATTACACTTTTACACCTCAGCATCCACTTTGAAAGCTACAATGTCGAAGATTAAAATGTTCACAATACAAGAACTGCCTCAGAAAAATCTTTCCCTAAGGCTGGGATTTGAACGTAGAGCCTCCTAAACTCATGAGAGACTGGCAGCAGTGTGAGAGACCAGTAGGAGTCCAAGACACTAGGCATCATGGAAGTGACTTGATGCCAGAGTCATCATATCAAGGATTGGCTGGAAGGAGGGAGGTGCTTGCCAGGCTACCAGGTTAAGTTGGAAGGAGATTCTGGTGGAGCAAGAGGAGAGTGTGAAGGATGGGACCAAGATAAATGTGCCAAAGGGGCAACTGACACTCACTATTGGTTACTTCCATAACCGGGAAGTGTCTTTCATCTGCTCCTTTTAGTAAAACACTTGTCTGTCATATATTTTTTGAAAGCTGAGCATTCAAATTAAGTCAAGAGTATGAAGAAGATTTGGCCATCGACCTCCAAAATAACATGTTTTCAAAAACCTGATGGACAAGAGATCCCATTTAGAGTACACTAGCAGATACGGCAAGGGAGGCTGAGCCCTTATATTGTAAAACACAAATGAAGAGCAACAGTTTTAAGCAGATACTAATGATTGCACGTGGAATGTGGGAAGTATGGATATAGGAAAATTGTTAAAGAAATGGAACACACAAATATTGACATACTAAGCACTAGTGAAATGAGCTAGATTAGTATGGGACATTTTGAATCAGTCATATGAACTACTATTCTGGAAATGAAAATGTGAGGAAAAATGCAGTCTCATTCATAGAAAAAGCCATTTCTAAACCCATCTTGAAATACAATATTCTTAGCAACAGGGTAATATCTATACACATACAAGGAAGCCCAGTTAATACCACTATCATTCAAATATATGCACCATAAACCAAAGCAAAAGAAGAGGAAATAAATTCTTTCTATCAACTTTTCCCATTGGAAACTGATCGAACATGCAGCCAAGATGCATTAATAATAATGGGTGTGTGGAATGCAAAAGGTGGGAACAGGAAAGGGGGCTCAGAATTCAGAAAACATGGACATGGTGACAGAAATAAAGCTGGAAATAGAACGATAGACTTTTGTACAATCAATGATTTATTCATTGCAAATACCTTTTTATAAGAAACACAATGGTGACTATACACATGGATTCACCTGATGGTCTCCACAGGACTCAGTTTGATTATATCTGTGGAATGAATTGTTAAAGAAGCTCAATTTCAGCTGTGAAAACTAGGCCAGGTACTGACTATAGAACTACTCATATGCAAGTTCAAACTAAAGCTAAAGAAAATTAAATCAAATCTCCACAAGAACCAAAATTTTACCTTGAGTCTATCCCACGTGAATTAAAAAAAAAAAATCTCAGGAACAAGTCTGAAGCCTTAAACACTAATGATTGAAGACAAGATGACCTGTGGGAGGATATTAAGATCACCCAGGAAGAATGCAGAAGGTCACATAACAAAGACAGAGGAGAAAGAAAAGACTGAGATGGATGTCAGAGGATGTCAGAGAATGAATATAGGACTAGAACACCAAGAAGCCAAAGTAAAAGGAAGAAATCAGGAATTTAAGGAACTGAACAGAAGATTTCAAAGGGTAGCTTTGAAAGACAAAATATTATAATGAAATGTGTAAAGATCTGGAGTCAGAAAATCAAAAGGGATGAACTGGCTCAGGATTTCTTAAGCTCAAATTCAAGCCCAAGTTATAATACTTAAGGCTGCTATGAGCAGAATATAGAATTATCAAAGAAGCATTAAAAGAAGTTGGAAGGGGTTCACAAAATCATTGTGCCAAAAAGAACTGATTCACACAGAAGAATTTTATGGAAAAACATGATCCAGAGGCAGTGGTGATAAAGGAGGAAGTCCAAGCTGCTTGGAAGAAACTTGCAAAAAACAAGGGTTCATTAATTGATGGATTCCCAAATGACATATTTCAACAAACAGATACAGCCCTTGACCTGTTCATTAGGTTCTGCCAAGAAATCTGGTGGACAATTAGGTCAACTGACAGGAAGATATCCATATTTATTCCCATTCAAAAAAAAAGAAAAAGTGACTCAACAGAGTGTGTAAATTATTAAACAATATCACTACCACATTGAGCAAAATCCTGCTGAAGATTATCCAAAAATGACTGGAATAATACATCAACTAACAAAACTAATAGGGAAATAACAGAAATACCAGCCAGATTTAGAGGAGACTGTGGCATTAATTATACTATCGTCAATATCAGATGGATCTTGGCTGAAATCTGAGAGTACCAAAGAAGAGTTGTCTATCTGTGTTTCATTGACTTTGCAAAGACATTTGACTGTGTGGATCACAACAAATTGTGGCTAACTCTGAGAAGAATAGGAATCGTAGAACATTTGATTGTATGCATAAGAAAACTATGATTGGACCAGGAAGCAGTTCTCAGAGTAAAAAAACACTGAATGGTTCAAAATTGGAAAAAAAAAATAGTGTGCCAGGAATGTGTCCTGTCTCCATACCGTCTCAATCTAAATTCAGAACAGATCATTCAGGAGGCTGGACTAATGAGGAGGAATGTGACATCGGGATTGGAGGACGATACATCACAACCCACTTTATGCAGATGCATATCCATAACCTTTCAGAAACTGGAGGACCTGAAGTATTTGCTGCAGAAGTTAAAAGACTGTAATCTTCAATATGGATTGAATTTCAACAAGAAGACAAAGATTCTCACCACATGGTGAGCCAATTGACAGCACCATGATAGTTGAAGATGAGATTGAGGTTGTTAAACAGTTTCATCTTGTTCAGTTATACAATCAACACTCTTGACACCAGCAGTCAGGAAATCAAAAGATAAATTACATTAGAGACATCTACTGTCAAGGTCCTCTCTAGAGGGCTAAAGAAAGAAGATCTCAGTCTACAGACTAAGGTGCTCCTGATGCAGGACATGGTCTCTGCAATCACTCACTATGCAATAGAGAGTTGGACAATGACTAAGGATGATAGAAGAAGAATTGATGTCATTGGGTTATAGTGCTGGAGTATTGACCATACCATGGACCACCAAGAGAATAAACAGGTCTATTTTGGAGAAGGCAAAAACAGGCTTCTCCTTGGAGACAAGGATTTTTAAGCTGTGGCTCACATACCTGGCATGTTGACAGGAGGGACCAGTCCTTGATGAAGACCATCATGCTTGAAAGTGTAAAGTGATAGTGGAAGAGAGAAATATCCTGGATGTGATGGATTGACATAGTAAGTGGGGTAATGGAGGTAGGTGTGTCAGAGACAGTGAGACTTGCTCAGGATAGGGCAGGGTTCAGAGAGCTATTGTACCATGAGTCTGGGGTGGCTCAATGACACATAACAACAACAACATAGTTTTATTATGATTTGAAGTCAATTGAATGGCAATAAGTTTGATTTGGCTTTAAGAACAGAAAAGCTTTTATCATATAATGGTTTCATGCCAAAACAATCTCACTTGAAACACTGTTTCTCAAAATAGTACTTTTTAAAATATAAGTCCTAATAGATCTGCTGTTGACATGTCCTGTAAAGTGGAAACTGACTCATAGCTGACCATGCAGTGGTTTTAAGAGGCTCTAGAGAATCTGATGAATTTGAACTATGTGCCTTTGGGCTGGCAGTGTGACTTTTTACCACTAAGTCACCAGAGCTCTCAGACAAATATACTGTAATTATATTTACATGTTTAACATAAAGCATGGGAAGCTTCTAAAAGTTAAAACCTTCTTGCTTTTGCTTTTCTATGGCCAAATGACTGCTATTGCTGACCTATTTCAGAATCTTCTAAATTAAAAGAATAAATCAAAGGATTCATTATGGTAAAATTGTATTAGCTCTACCCAGGCTGTTTATTTTTACATATTCAGATATATGTTGAGTATATATTTATTACAGCTTAAATGTGATATTGCACATTAATTATAAGCTCTAGCCCTTTTCCCTGATCTAAATTAAACATAATTTGTATGTAGAATTTTCTAAATTTTACTCCTTCCTCATTTTTCTGAGGGAAAGAATAGACTTTTGACCATTTATTCCACAGTATGTCCTTTTTCATTTTTCCTGTACAAGCTGCAGGGTTTGTTGTAAAGATAATTTCTCAGGTAGGCAGCCACCACTAATCACCAAATAGAAATTTCTATGTGTTCAGCGAATAGCAGACTGAATTTATCATTGTACATGCTTGATAAGAAAGGGCATTTATTGTTTATTAGATAATATTCCAGAGAATTCATGTGAGGGTGATGGTACCCAGTCCTAGAAACCAGAAAATAGCAGCATTTTTCAACTTCGTTATAAGATAAGGTAGAAGAAAAGTTATTGCACAGTGCCTGTGAACAATGAGGGGCCTTGACCTTACTAAATCAACTGCCACTGTAACTGTATAAAGGCCAAAGAGTAACTATGTTACTAAAGATGTGTGGAGAAAAGAGAATAATGTATTGCAACATTCAAGGAGGAAATAGTGAATGCTATTCAACAGGGAAATAAGCATTAAGTTTACAGGCTGTCCTTCCATGACCTTCTATAGTAAGAATATAAAATTAGCAATTACATTTCCACTCACCAATTATATAAAATTGTGAGAGTGTAAGAGTTATTCTAGTGTTCTCTTAGGAAAGAGAAGTCCTCTTACTATGTGGATTTCTCAAGAATGGGACAGGTGTTTAAAGGGAGGTCATTTAAAGACATTCTTCTGATTTTTGTTCAGTGTCAACAAACTTTGACAATAATTAAGATATCTGTATTCTTATTTAATAGAATACTCATTTTTAGTATATAAAACTTTATTTACTAACTATCCACATTCTTCTTTGGAGGTTGTTATTTCAGAATTGGATGACCAATCCTGCTTCCTTGTATTTTTTCAAATTTTTTATTTGTTTGTTTGTTTCTTTTGTTGTTGTGCATTTTCCTCCCTGCTCACCATCCCCACCCCCAGTCTCTCTTAATAGGGAGTTCTACTAAAACCAGCATGGGTAACTCTTGTGGCATTGACACACCAGTAGCATAGCTTTCAGTATTACAGCAATACACAAGTGTTCTCAATACAGCAAACTGACAGACAAGTGTTGTACCAATTAGAACAATGTTTTCCTGAAATACAACAGACTGGCAATATAGTTTATATCTCAAATAGCAAATCAGTCTTCACTTATTGCCATGCATTTGGAACAAACTCATAGCTGGACCTCCAGAAGGTGTTCAAAAGCTACAAATCACAAAATATGATACTACCATCTTTCTCCCAAGGAAAAGCTGGTTGCCACAAACTTCTTGCTTCTGGGTTGGCAACACAACTCCATTGGTCTACAGTGGTATGCTAGTTACTTTGATATTTGATATTTGAACTTAGTCAGTGAAGTATAACGGCCATTATAATTATATAGAAATTATATAGAAGCTATTTTGAATCCTTCTGGTCACAACCACTTTTTAGTAGTAAAGGTTTGGAGAAATGTGGCAGCTATAAAAACAAAAAAACCACAAAAACCAAACCCCAAAAGACAATGCCACTGTAGTTACTGTAGTGATATTTACCATTTAGTGTTTTATATATTCATTTTTATTTCTTTGATAATACTTATTATTATCTTGGTGTAGTCTATAGGGAGTTGTGCTGCTCTGGTGGCCTAGTGGATAAAGAGTCGCACTCCCATTTCAAAGGCACATGGTTGAACCCTATCAGCTGCTCCTCGAGAAAAAGGTGGACAGTCCCCTCCTGTGCAATTTACAGCCTTTGAAAACTCACTGAAAGGTCAGCTATGAGTCAGTCTGGCTCCACTGGAATGGCTTAGACTTTTGACTCTCTTGAACAATTCTCAAGTTTGTGGTATCTGACTTCTATGCCCATTCACATAAACAGCCCTGGCTTTTTTATTCTAAAAACATAGGTGTGCATATATCTGCCTGGATGCCAGTTATGGTTTTTTTAGGGGATATCCCCAGTAGAGGAATTGCTGGATCAAATGGTATCTCTATTTGCAACTTTTTGAGAAAGTGCCGTACAGCCTTTCATAGTGATTGCACCATTTTACACTCCCACCAACAGTGAATAAAGGTTCCAGTCTCTCCACAACCTCGCCAGCATTTGTTGCTTGCTGTTCTGTTAAATTTTGCTATTCTAACTGGGGTGAGATGATATCTCATGGTTGTTTCGATCTGCATCTCTCTAAGTGCTAGGGATTTGGGGCATTTCTTTATGTATTTGTTGGCCATCTGAATGTCTTCTTTGGTTAAGTGTCTGTACATATCCTCTGCCCATATTTCAATTGGGTTATTTACCTTTATCTTGTTGTGTTGCTCAAGTATTTTATAAATTGTAGATATAAGTCCCTTAACAGACAAGTCATTACCAAATATTTTTTTCCAAATCTGTGGCTTTCCTTTTTACCCTGTTGGAGAAGTTTTTGGATGTGCATAGGAATTTGATTCTTAGAAAGTCCTGTTCATCTATTTTATCCTCTTCTGTTTGCAGATTTTTCAGGATGCTTGGAAGACTGTTTATGTTGTGTATTAGGACTTTTAGAGTTCTTCCAAGCTTTTCCTTAATGAAATACACAATTCTTGGTTTTAGTCCTAGGTCCATGGTCCTACATATTTTTAGTAGAATGGTACTTGGCTGCTAGCATGCAAATTCCTTTGCTTCACAGGGCAGAAATATTTCCTTCTTATGGTTTTCTCACATGGGTTCATATGTTACCTGTTAGATATGCTGAGATAGTTCAAATGTGATAGTGAAAGCTTTGCAATAAAAATTTCCAAATATAAATGTAAAAATGTGTGGCACTAGTTAAACTTTAACACAGTCTTTCATAATTTAAATTTGTAAAAACTTAAAAGGAGAGGAAAATTGTTTTTACTAGCATATTGAAAGTTAATCGAAGTCAATGGTTCATTTCTAACAGGAAGGATTTTCAGTAAAATTATGCTAATTTGACTCCCACACTAAATTTTTTAAAAAACAAAAAATATTGTTACTGTTTATTAGTTGGTATAAAAAATCTTAGCTATAACAATTTTTAAATAATATACTTATAACCCTAGAAGTGCATTTGTCATAATAAAAGTACTTTAAATAACAATTACTTTGTGTGAGCAAAAATATTTAAACACTAATTTTTATTAAATATTAGTTTTATAGGAATAATAATATTGCCAGTTTCTAGAATATATTGAATGCTCAATTCTATGTTCTTTCTACTAAATTTTCTCAGATTAACACCACTTTTATTCTTTCTGTGTAACTTTGACTATTACATGCAAATGGATAATATATGGTTACACACATGTCTTTCCAAAATAATACTTTTGTTATAAAGTGATGCTACCAAGCCAAAGGTGAGTGACTTTAATTCATGGCCCTCAGTCCTGGTTTTAATTGTTTTCAGTCAAACATTCTGCTAGGTCGTATAGCCCCGGTCTGTTCACTTGCTGTACAAAGGTAACTTGTGGTTGCTGTGAAGCTGAACACTGTAACACTGATCTGTCAAATGTGATAATAGTTACTCATGGTGGACAGTGTGGCATGGAAGCAGGAGTGGCATCCACTTCCTAAATAGCTTGCCTCCAGAAAGCCTATGAACTTGGAGAAATGATGAAAGTTATACAGGTATCCAGGTCTTTTGTTCATAGGGTTGCTATGAGACGCCTACTACTAGACGACACTTAAAAACTACAACACTTTTATGTTAAAGCTATAAATGTCCCCATCTGAAGTAGATCTTCGGTTTTAGAAACCAAAATAAAGTTCTACCAATGATGAATTAAGGAACCTTGATTGCTTAGTGAGTTGTGTGTAGGCTGCTCACCTAAACCTTCATGGTTCTAATCCACCAGTCACTCCTTGGAAAGATGAGAATTTTCTTCCAGTAAACACTTAGAGCTTTAGAAACCTGATGAAACTGACTCAGCACAGTGGACACTGGTGACACCAACATTAAAACCTCAGCTATTAAAAACTGGAAGTTAGAGCCCCTTCAGTGGATTCATAAGAGAAAGACCAGGAGATCAACTTCTGTGAAGATTATTGCTCTTGTTCTTGTGTACTGTAGAGCTGGAACCAGCCCATAGCTGACCTTCTGGTTGATTTTCAGAGGAAGTTAATTGCATGGGAGGGGATTCCCTATCCTTTTCCCATGGAGCAGCTGGTGGCCTCCAACCAAGTGCCTTCGGGATTGCAGCGGCAGCTTCTTGCCACTAAGGCCACCAGCATTTATTGTTGTTATGTGCCATTGAGTCGCCTGTGGCCCATAGCAACCCTATGCATCACAGTTCTGAACCCTTCCCTGACGTCAGCCAGTCCCACTTATTCTAACATACCAACCCCCTTCAACCCAGTTACTGTAGCAATCCATCTTATCCGGGATCTTCCTCTCCTTGGCTACCCCTCCACCCTTTCAAGCATGATTTCCTTCTCCAAGGATCTTCTCCAAGGTTTCTCCTGGACACGTGACCTAAATACTTGAGATAAAGCTTCAAAATCCTAGACTCCAAGGAGAAACTTGTTTTCACCCTCTCCAAGACAGACACATTTATTTTCTTGGCAGTCCATGGTGTGTTCAAGCCTCTTCTTCAGCACCACAACTTGAAGGTATCTATTCTTCTTCTGTCATCCTTAGTCATTGTCCAACTTTCTGATGCAGAACAAGTAACTGCGAAGACCGTGGACTGGATTAGGTGCATCTTATTCCCTAGACTGATGTCGCTTACCAGCACTCTGCAGAGGTCCCTGACAACAGATTTTCCCAATGCAATTTGTCTTTTGATTTTCTGACTGCTGGTGTTAAGAGTTTAGTTAGTAATAAAACATGATATTTATTTGAAAAAAAAAATTATGACTGAACGCCTCTAAGTCAGAATCCCGCCCAGGAGGAACGATACGTTTACCCTACTGATGATGTGTTATTTGAAAAAAAAAAATCCAAGCAAAATCTGCATCTCACACTTCAAAAAAAATATTAATGTAAGAACCTAGGCATACATTTTAGTATTATGAAGGTCATCAATCAAACTCCAGTGACTTCGTGATAAGAAACATACTGCCAACACAAAGGCACACAGTGTGAATTCACTAGCTGCTCTACGAGGGAAAGTGGAGCTGTCTCCTCCCGTGGTATTTACTGCCTCCAAAAATCCACAGGAGTGTCAGCTATGAATCAGTTCAGACTGGTACACAACAACAACCATCTACAGCATGGGGAGCTATGGTAACATAGCCAATAGCGAATTGCGCTGCTGACCCAAAGACCTTGCTTTTCCAGTATTTACAATTCACCCGCAGCTATTCTGATTGTGATTTACAGCCCTGGAAATCTGATGGAGGATCACTGTCAATCAAAATTGACTTAATGGCAGTGAGTTTCAGTCCATGGTATAAACAAACTATCAAACATTTAAAAAAATGTGAAATCAGCAGAGTATAAACTAGATGATTGAGGTGTTCTAAAATGTAAATCTTTTGCCTGTCAAAAACTCCTCCAAAAGAAAAAAAAAAGATAATTTACAGATTGGGAAATTCTTTTCCCAATGATGCATCTGACAATGACCTCATCTCTAATATTTATAGAAAATATCAACACTTGAACAAGAACAAGACAAAAAACTCAATTACAAAATGGGCAGAGGATATCAAAAGACACTACACCAAGAATGCATGGAAACAGTCAATAAATTAATAAAGAAATGCTCTCAAGATAATTAACTATTAGAGAAATGCATATGAAAATTATATTCCAGCAACAATAGCAAAGTTCAACAAGACAGCAAACAATCAATTCGAGTAAGGGTGTAGAGAAATTACAACTCTCACACACAACTGCTGAGAATGTAAAATGGAACAACCACTATGGAAAACAATTTAGTGCTTCCTTAGAGAGTTGAGATTAGAAATACCATTTGGCTGAGCCATCCCATTACTAAGTATGTGTACCAAGGAAATAAGAGCTGTCACATGAACAGATATATTTATTTGTTTAATAAACTAATGTTTATTGCAGCATCATCTACAACAGCCAAAGATGGGGTCAAGTGTCCATCAGAAGACAAATTGTTAAAGACAACATTCACCCAGGGAAGATGAATGGTTAAAGAAACATTCACACAATAGTGTATTACACAACACTATGCCTCAGGAAATACTATGAACTTTGAGAAATTATGATAGTTACAGAAAGGCTTTAGGTCTTTTTTTCATAGAGTCCTTATTACTTATGCTTGACTCGAAGACAATCAGCAACAACAACAAAGAGCAATAAGGAATTTTTTAAACTCTACGCAACACGGATGAATCTAGAGGGCATTATTCTGAACAAAATAAATCAGACATAAAAATGACAAGTATTCTATACTAGAAAAGATTAATGAAAAATTTTCACATGGAATCATTTTTAATGGCGATCAGGGGTGGGAAGGACAGGACTAGGGGTTAGTAAATAATAAATAGACTTATTAGTCAAATTGTTACTGTTGTTGTTATGTGACATTGAGTCAGAACTGATTCATAGCTGATCACCCAAAGGGTTTTCAGAGGCTGTGAATTACACAGGAGGAGATTGCTCATCTTTCTCCCGCAGAACAGCTGGTGTACCAGCTTAAACTCTGCACCTTTGAGTTGGTAGTACAGCTCCTTATTAGTGAGCCAACAGAGCTCCTTAATGTTAAAATCAATAAATATAAAATAGACACAGTAGGAAGGGTGAACAAGAAGGCAATATACAATAATATGATTTTTTCACATAAGAACGGAAAGATACTGAGAGGTATTAGAAAAGTTAATGGAAATCAGAATTACAGAGAGGAAGTGGAAGGTGGTATGTTTAAATTGTATATATTGAAATTCATGTTATAGAAAAAATGTGCATGAATTGTTGAATGAAAAATGAATTTGCTTTTAAAACTTTCACTTAAATTACAATTAAAAAAGATTAAACCTCAGGAATATTCTGTAAACTTTCGTTATAAGACTCTTGTCCAAGATGGTATTACCAAATGTTTGCTGGTAGGTTTTCTTTCACTCTGTTGGGAAAAGGTTTAGAAGTGCACAGGGATTTAATCTTTAGAAGGTCTCATTCATCAATTTTCTCCTCTTCAGATTGTGCATTTCTGGCTGTATTTGGTAGTCTTTTTATACCATAGACGAGGCCTTCTAAGTTTGGTCCCAGTTTGTCTCTTATGAACTTTATGGTTTGGGGCTTTACTCCCAGGTTTCTGATCTACCTTGGGTCAATTTTTGTTCACGGGGTAATATGTAGATTCCAGGCCTCCACAAGAAAAAGACTGATAACCCAATTACAAAATGGGCAAAAGACATGGAAAGAATTTGCACAGAGGAAGATATTTGGATGGCCAACAGACACATGAAGAAATGCTTCAAATCACTGACAGTAAGAGAGTTGCAAATTAAAGCCACAATGAGATACCATCTCACTGCAGTACCAGTGGCAAAGTTTAATAGTATAGCAAGTAATACATTTTGGAGAGGATGTGGTGAGACAGGAACTCTTATACATTGTTGGTGGGATTGTAAAATGGTACAACCACTTTGGAAGGCAGTTAGGCACTTCCTCAAAAAGCTGAACATAAAAATTCCATACAACCCAGCTATTCCACTATTTGGAATATACACTGAGAAAATGAGAACTGAGGCACAAAGAGAGACTTGTACACCAATGCTAATAGTAGTGTTATTCACAATCGCAAGAACATAGAAACAGCCCACATGTCCAACCACAATCGAATAGATTGACAAATTATGCCATATTCATACAATGGAATACTATGTAGCATGCAGGAGCAGTAATTTTGTAAATTGTTACCTAACTTGAGAGGGATTGGCGAGCATTATGATAAGTGGACTAACTCAGTCCCAAAAGGAAAAATATTGTATAAAACCAGTATTATAGAATAAGTATGAAGATCCAAGGAGGGGGGAAGGGGGAAGCAGAGGAATGAGGCTGTGTGGGGGAAGGGAGAAATTAATCATGGGGTTGTACAGTTCTGGGGGGGGGTGAGTAAAATTGGAATAATCTGGTGTAAAAAATAATGTACTTGAATTTTGTAAATAAACTAGTACAAATTTTTTAAAATATTAAATCTAAAGAAACCTTATGGGAGATTTCTACTCTTTTTCCTATTAACCTAACCATAAATTCATTTTGTTTTGCTCTTTCCCTTACTAATATCTGAAGTTGGGGCTACTCGTGTACTCAGTATTTTGATATATGTAAAGTTTATCCATTGTACAGGATTTCTGTATAAATAGAGATAACTTTTAAGATATAATAATGCTTATTGAATGCTTGAGAACAAATAAATGAAGTCTTCAACAGTAAATTTACTTCTTTTTAAGGTAAATTCACTGAAGACTTCATTTATTTGTTCTCAAGCATTCAAAGGGATCACTAGGGCCTCATGGTAAGAAGCTGCTCTGCAATGCCAAAGGCATCAGTTCAAACTCACCAGCTGCTCAGTGGTAAAATAGGCAATCTCCTCTCAAACGACTCGACGGCACATAACAACAACAACCTCCCATGTGATTTATTGCCTCTGAAACCTGCTGGAGGGTCTTAGAGCAAATGAGAAAAAGGCAGTTGGGAATGGAGTGACTGCAGGTCAGAAAGGGTTTAAATAAACAGCCTGTGGCTAGTGGTTCTCCAAGTGGGTCTAAGGGGCGGCTATTCCTTATGTTTGAAAATAACAACTTTATGCAGGAGGAAAAAAATTAGGAAGGATTTATAAGATGTGGATTTTTCTTAAGATCCATCAAGTATAAGACACAGTAATGACAAAGGAAAGAAAAAGGACAAAATAAATTAACTAATGGATAAAACAAATAGATGAGTGATCACTTCAAACAAAATTGAAATTCAAGATTATTTAAATGCAAGATAAAAAGCATTTGATGTAGAAGGAAATTGTGTCATCTTGGCTTTGTTGGACATAATTGGTATTCATTTTTCTTTTTGGTTTCTCCTCGCAGAATGCCAGAGTCTCCTGGTGAAGTATCTGAATATCCCTTGTTCGTCACAGTTGGTGACTGGCTAGATTCTATAAAGATGGGACAGTATAAGAATAACTTCATGGCAGCTGGCTTTACGACTTTTGACTTGATTTCAAGAATGAGCATAGAGTAAGTAGTACTAGAATTTTTGCTATAGTTATATGCTTGACTCAGAGAGTTAAAAATTAAATCAAATTATAAAATTAAATTATTTCTTGAAATTAAAATATTATGTCAAGAACACATTTAATCTAACTTTCTTAAAGCTATTATGGCCTTTCTATGTGTTTTTTTCTTCTACGTGGTTTTTAAAAAATATTTACTGTAGTGAAAGTTGGATGAGATTATACTTTCAACTATTATTTCATAAAAAAATGTATTTCATTCAGTCTTCTGAAATCTTTGTAATTGTTTTCTAAAATTATTCTCATTTACATCATAGAATTTACATTAACATTGATTTACTTTGAGAATTAGTAATTTATGTCTTTCAACATTGCATAAATTGTATTACTTTCCCCAAATTCATATAACATTATTATGTCATTTCAAGGCTCCTTTGCATCTTATAATAGCTGGGCATTTTTCCACTGTTTCCATAATTATGCTTGTTGCCTAAGTGAAGTAAATGTTCAACACAAATATAAAAGACCAGATACTGAAACTATTTGATTAAGTCGTATGAAATTATTATTGCTTTTAGTAATGACAATTTCATGTAGGTCAACAAAATATATTTTTTTCCATTATTAAAGGATCAAAAGAATCCAAAAGGAGTTCACATTATACTTTGCATCCTACACATTCACTGTTGTTTTCAATTAATATAACAACAAATTACATAATCTTTTTAAAAATAGGTAAAATTTATTTGTATCTCAACCTTAGTTATTTGTGTTTGCAATATTTTCCTTGTTGCTTTAAATTTGAGGTTAAATAGATTTGTTCTTTGATACCTGGCAGAAGGAAAAGGAAGAAACCTTCAATACTATGGATGTATCTGCTTAAACACTTATTTTACCAATTATATACTTTCTGGAACATTCTTAGATCATATCTTACATGGTACATAGTGGATCAAATGTTCACTTCTTTTCTCTCATATGTCCTAGATATAATTGTCATATGTCCATAACCCTTATCTTTTCTCCCTCTTTCCCTCTCTCTGTCTCTTTTTTTCTCTCTCTCTTGGCCTGCTTATATCAGCGACATTAGAAGAATTGGAGTCATACTCATTGGACACCAGAGACGAATAGTCAGCAGTATACAGACTTTACGTTTACACATGATGCACATACAGGAGAAAGGATTTCATGTATGAAAATACTACAAGCACCTGTGTTTTGTGCCTCAGCATTTCTAAAAATGAATGATAACCTCTATACTACCCTCTCTTCTGTTTCTCTGAACATCACTCCATGAACTGCAGTTTCCTGTTCAGATACTGGATACACACCTTAGGTTTTTGCTTCTAGCTTGGATTTTAAAATATGCTACATAGTCCCTCTCTCAGTAACCTGCAAATATAATCATGGGCCAATGCAGATTATTGCTACACAATGGTAAATAACTCAGCATGGATGTATAACTTTGCATTTGGCAAGTGTTCATTGGCTTATTGGAAAATAATTTGTCCAGGTGTGACTTCGTTACAATTTCATGGAAAATGAAAAAGAAATAACTTCCTTTTTTTATGTTTTGTGATCATGTAACATTCCAATTGATATATTTATTTTTCAGAATGTTATGTTTACCTCTATAGGTTGCATTGTTACCTTATGTTAAAATGGTTTAACCGTTGGTGCCTGATCTTGTTGGGATTATTTGCAGAAATGACCAATGATTTCATGTAGAAAATTCTTGTCATGTGTTACTGTGGGGTGAGAAGGTATTGGGGAGGAAAAGGAGGGAAAAAAGCTTTTAAGTTTTTTAAGGCTCGGTTTGCTTATTTTATTTATATTATTTTTTTAATATCCTAAACATTTCACAGTACATGATTGTCTACAGGCTTTTTTCACTCCACTAATATAGGGGTTTTTCCTCCACTATTTTATGAGGATCACCCCTGGAAAAGAATGAGTCCATTTCTCTAACGGCCTCCAAAGAGTGAAGAATGGGATAAACCCATGACTGCTCCCTTGGCTCATCTTTATAAGCTTGCAAAAGTAATTATCAATGCACTGAGAAAGTCAACTGTTCTCAGTAGAATTACACAGAATAAAAATCTAAGATTATATGCTTAGATTTAATGCAAAAAGATTCATTAATTTAATTAGCCAGGATTTTAGGATAGCTATATGGAGGATGAAGAAAATAAACACACTTAGCTAACTTGTCTGGTATCGGTGCATTTTGCAAGTTTCCAAATTTTTGTTTTATTAAAAGAAAATAGGTTGCATGGACATGCTGAGCTGTTTCCCAAACATTCGAAACGACAAATGTGCCATTGCATACTCCAAAGAAAACGTGAGTATATACAAACCATGTGTCAGCCTGGATACAAAACTAACTAATACAAAAATGTGAATACAGCTATTATGTATTGTCATAACCTTCTGCTTTCCCCAGGATAGGAAAATATGTTTTTCAGTGAGTTAAGCTGAGTCAGTTTATCAAACTACTGCTACCTTGAGGATTAATTCAATTATATTAACTGCTCTCCTTGAAGCTGGGAAAAAGGAGTGCTGTGCTCAGTGTAAGAGTAGAGAACATTTATTAAGAAGAAAAAAGCACAGAGCAGATTGTCTAAAGATGTTAATTTAATAAATAGGTTTTGATATGATCTCAAAGGTAAAAATTCTCTACCCACATTTCCAAATTTCTACTTAACTAATATTTTTGTGTATGTTAATAGTGTTTTCAGTATGTCTTTTTTTCCCTTCTCTTAAGATGCTGGTAATTCCCTATGAGACTAAACCATTCTGCATATTTTCTTTTGTTGATTTATTGCCTAAATGTTACCTACCAAGGCCAATTTTTCTCACTTGAAAAAAAGTATATAAAGCTAGATGGAGTTTTTTATTTCTTAAAATATACTAAAAAAGGAAAAGTGGGAAATTCATCATTATTTTAAATAAGTGTGTCAGATAGTTGGCAACAATTTCCAGCCAAAACCTGCATGGCTCTGCAACACCCATAGACTATCTACAGTTTGCTTGATACATTTACACAAATCTGGATACATTTAGAGGAAATATTAAATTCCGTATTTATTTGTCTTCAAATGTATATTAAATAAGAACAGATATAAAACAGATTAAATTTATTAACCATATATATTTATTTTTATAATGCAAAAAATATTTAGAAAATAAGGAATAGAATAATTATGGTCTTCCATAGGATGCTGTCAGCAACTTCTGTATACCTTTATGAAATAATTTCCTATTCAAATTCTTCTGATTCTATAGGATGAGCATTTAGTAATTGCTAAACAAACGTTCTCTGTTAAGGTGGCTCGGGTTTTTTTCCTAAAAGATTCTCATATTCCCATTATAGATCTTGTTAATTTATCCCTCTTTCCCCTCCCCTCTTTAGCATCTTTCCCTAGTACTATACACTAAATTTTCACTTTGTCATTCTCTATACACCTTGTTTGAAGTTCCTCTGAAAGTACATTTCTAGTTTTCACAACTTTAAGCATGATAATTTTAGGTGTAATTTTAAACTTCATTGTAGTTAAAGGAAGGTTGAATTATGTGTTCAAAATTAAATGGAAATATTAAAAAGTAATATATTTCTTTACGAACTTATCATTCATAGACTTTATTATATTAATAGCTAAATAGCCAAACATATTTGGGCATATTACAGGAAACATATTGAGATCTGTTGGTGCATATAATTCCATAATCAAAACTGTTTAATATTCATAAGCATAGAACTTAATTGTAGAAAGAAAATTAAAACTTCCATAATCATCAGCCTTCAGAAATAATCTTTGATAAGTAAAATATGCATATATATTCATGTCCTTGCTTTATTTGAAATTATGTAATCCATGCTATTGGATATTTATTTATAAAATGTTTACAAACAGGCAGTTGAAGAAAACCATTTTCATCTTTTTTTCTGTGATGGTCAATTTGCAGTCTATAGACAACTCATTATCTCAAAGTAAAATGTATATTTGAGAAGATGTAAAAACAATGCACAATCAAGGAAAGAGATGAGGTATGCAAGTTGTTAAATTAAGACACATTTTAAATAGCACTGTAAAATCTTGGCTTAACAAGAATGAAGAATTACAATATTCTTATGCTGAGTTGTCTTATATGTATTGGGAAATAAATATAGATGGCATAATCAAAAGATTTATCTTTTCTCATCCTCTCTTACTCTTTAAAATCTATCCAATTATATCCTAAACAAAATAGTTTTCTAACTACAGGTTTGACATTTATCTCAGTCCTTGAGTGAAGAAAAAAAAAATCCAAATCCATCCTTGAAAAGCAAATTCTTTACAGAAGATCTTCTGAAAGGTGATGAAAAATTAATTAGATGACATATCATCCAACTGAAAATTATTTTGGCATCTTCCCCTCTCAAATTTCTGCTCTACAAAGAGAAACTGTGTGGCACAATTATTTATTATAAGCACTGGACTGCTAATCAAAAGATTGTAGATTAGACCCCCACCAACTGCACACCTGCTTAGAGAAAGATCTAGAAGTTTGCTTCAGTAAAAACATGTGATTTTTATTGGATGCCATAAAGTTAGTCCCAACGCACAGCAGCTCTATGTGCCACCCTCACAACCACTGCAGTTTGAACCCACTGTTGCAGCCACTATTCCACCTTCTTTTAAAGGCCCTCTACAAACATTATGTCCTTCTCCAGGGACTTATCACTCCTGTTAACATGCCCCTCAAAAAAAAAAATTAGAGAAAGATAAAGTCTTGCCTTTCTCGTTTATAAAGAACGTTCTGGATGTACTTTTCCCCAAATTTGTTCATTTTTCTGGCAGACCATGGGACATTTAATATTCTTTGCCAACACTGTAGTTCCATAGCATGGAGTCTTCAGTTCTTTTCTTCATTGTCGGGATTTCCCATCTGTATGAGCGTTCTTGCCTCCAAAGAGCACTCCGACAAAAAATAGTTCTCCTCCTCCCCCTCCTCTTTGATTAACATTTCTAAAACTTCTTTCCAGAGCCTTTATATCACTCTCCTATTTTACCATTCTACCTCATCATTTCCTAGTTTCTATTACTCGACCCTTTAACTCTATCAGCACAATATAAAGATAATAGAGAAAATCTTCTTTTAAAAACCTGTCTCCTAAGATGCAAATGATGAAGGGAAGAAAAGTAGGTTACAAAACTTATACTTTATTATTTGGGGTCCTTTCACTTAAATAGGAGTATACAGAGAAAATTATCAACTTTGGAAGATAGTCTTTGGAAATTTTGATGGTCATCTTTTTCCATCATTTTAACTGAAGTTTATTATGTTTGGTGTTCATGTCATAACAAAGAGATCTGAAGCAGATGCATCATTTCTTTGAGTCTTACGTTTTCAAGCTGAAATGCAACAGAACATTGTTCTTTTCCTTATGTCCCATCAAGTTGCTTTCAAGTAATTGTGTCCCTATGCACAACAGCTCTGAGCACTGCTCTATGTTGAGCCAACTTCATTGTCTCTGGCACACCTACTCATATTACCCCAGTCACTGAGTCTCAATCCATCATATCAAGGATCTTTCTCTCTTGCTTTCCCTCCACCCTTCCAAGGACTAGTCAGTCCCTCCTTGCAACAAGCTCAAACTATGTCAGACAGAGTTTCAAAATTCTTGCCTTCTAGCAACAGCCTGGTTTTACCCTCTTGAGCACAAACCTGTTTGTTCTCCTTACAGTCCACAGTATATTCAATACTCTTCTCCAGCACCACAACTCAAAGGCATCATTTCTTCTATCATCCTTAGTCATTGTCCAGCTTTCTGATGCATAGCACATAATTGCAAAGACCGTGGCCAGGATCAGGACACCTTAATCTCTAGAATGACATCTTTCACAGAAAATTTTTGCAATTCAATAGGACAAATTTGTACTTCATGCTCAACTCAGGAATACTTCAGTTCCTCCTATATTCAGATTCCATTAGATAGAGAACTGCACAGGGTGAAACTGATGGTATTCTTCCATGAGGACTTCAGGTACTAAAGTCAATGTTTTCAACAAGTTTCCAGTCTATATAATGACTACTGTCTGTGGTGTATTTATCCCATATTTAAAACTGTTTAAGAGGAAGATAAGTTTTATTTTATCACTCTTCCTTTCATGTATCTCTCAAAACACATGAAAATTTAGAGTTGAAAGACTACCTGTTTACTGTAGTTACCATGTCACTAAAACAAAAACAATTAACTAGAAATTGGTGCAGTGTAGACTGGATATGCAATTTTTTATGGGGAGGGATTATAGCCTTGAATTTCAAGTTCATCCAGTTTTCTTTATAAAACTCCATGTGACAGAAAAACACCTTTGTTGTTGTTGAAAACAATCTTTATTTTGTGAGTCACGGATTTTTATTGTCCGATGGCAAACTCTTCCGTTCATGTATAGACTCACTAACACACTGCAGAAGTAAATACCTATGCCTACTTTTTTCAGTACTGTTGTCTTAAAAAGTAAAGTAATAGAAAGCTATTTCAAAGATTTCTTAGGATAAAAACTGCATTGTTTATATCATAAAGGGATGTGAGTCTATATGAAGTAGGGGTGGTCCAGAGGAATATAAAAATTGTCAAAATTGTGCGTTTGACACTGTAATTAGCCACTGTAAAAAGTCAAGCAAAAGCTTATCTTTGTTGTATTATTTATGAAGAAATAAAGGAAGTGCAAAAAATAATAAAATGCAGGTGATCTGGTATCACTAAAAGATACATATATTTTATATTTGCCAAATTTTGAAAATATGAGATATATTCACTTATTGTTCCTTTGCCACCTTAATATTTGAAATATTTTCCTTTTAAATATTGTTTATTAACTCTGGTAAGCTAAACGTAAACTACATTAAATCTTTGCTTTAAAAGGTGGGCAATCTCCTCCCATGAGATTTGCTACCTCTGAAAACCCGCTGGAGGGTTAACAACTATGAGTTGGTTATGACTCGATGATACACAATATTAACAATTTTAACTAATGTTTCTTTTCATGAGAATAATGAAATTTAAATTAATAATATAAAATGTATAAAAAGAATATTTATAACATAAATGAAATGCTTGAGTCCTTTGCTCTTAAATTAAAAAAATTAAGATAGTTTTTCTTTTTTATTGTATTTAAAAATGAAAACTAATCTGCTATTTTCCTATTGCTAGCAGTTGCAAAGCAATAGTAAGTGAATAAATGTCATATTTTAAAAATTTGGTAAGTATAAAGTTATTAGTATCCCTAAGTGATGCTGTTGTTGTTCTACACCATTGAGCCAGAACAGACTCATAGCTAACCCTCAAGGGGATATTCAGTGACAGTGATTTGAACCGGAAGAGATTGCCTGTATTTCTTCCAGGAAGCAGCTGGTGAATTTCAGCCAAATTCTCCTGGGTTGGCAATGCAAAACAACTCTTTACCACTAAGTCACAGAGCGACCACAGTAATGCTAGGGCATGTACTGTTTTGTTTTGTTTGTTTGTTTCATTTCCCTATGGATGGCAAGATTTCTTTCTAAACAAAATAGTGTTTGCTTGAAAGAAAATTTCAAAATGTTCTACTATACTAGATAAACTAATTCATACTTAAGAATGTTGAAGACATTAAAGAAAATGACCTGACAGATGAGCATGAAAGATTTTCTTCGATACAGTATGGAGATGTGGTTTCTTCTTTTGTTTAGAAAATAAAATACAAATTAAAAATGTGTTGTTCCCAGGAATTACAAATTAGAAAATGATCAGAATTAATGAATGTCTTAAGTAGAACAGTCCTTATTTTTCATTCTTCATTATTCGAAACTTCAATGTCTTTATTTTGTCATAATAAACAGTCTTCTTTAAGATAATATTATCAACTCAAAGAGCAAAATCAGAAGATCTACGATAAAACTGTAGAGTGTATCTAAAATAATAAAAGGAAAACAACCTAATTTCAAGATTCCTATTTTATTAGCACCGTAGTCTACATTCCATTATTCTTCATTGAAGGGAGAAGTATATTTATCCTTAATTAATACATCAAGAACAGTCAAGAAACCTTCATTTTTCAAGAACATAATTAAAATTTTAAGATTTTTTTTTTAAAAAAACATATGGAATAAGAGTTGAATGAATAAATGGTTGCTTGGCAAAGATATTGAGCGAGCTTAAATATCAATAACTTTTAAGATAGCCCTATTGTTTTAATGAGTAAAATCTGCACTTACAGGACAACTATTATTAATATATGCATGTCTATATATGTTTTACCACATTCATCATTTTTCTTTATAAAAGTCTTACTTATCCTCTATCCTACTAAGATTTAACATCATTTAACTTTTTAAACCATAATACATGAAGTGTGTAATACAAACTCATGAAAGATAAGTAAATAATATACTTTCAAAATAATATCTAATTTAAAATAGTTACTTCTGCTTTCATAATAAAGAATGTGTTCTACATTTAATCATTTATTACAAAATAAATATATGTGCTTTTATGAAATTGTTTTGTTAGATTTTCATGTAAACACATCCTCATTCAGTACAGTATGGAGATGATAAAAGCAATTCTATTCATTTGCTTTTCACACACTGTAGCATAATTCTGTTCTTTATTTTTTTACACAAAAAGTAGCATTTCTGCTGTTTAGAATTCCTAAATACTCAATAAATTCATTATTAAAGTTTTTATTAAATGTTCCTTTAAATATTTATGCTTTGTTTATTGCTATGTATTATTTTTTTCCTTTTAAAACAAGCTAAAAACTGGAAATTAGAAGCTTTCTGAGAAAATCATTGAGAGCTATTTTTCTAATGGGCTTGTAACTGTTCAAGCTATATTTTCTTTTGTCAATGCAACTGATGTATTGCTACATCTAACCTATTAAAAAATCTGAATGTTATAATACTGTAAAATTCAGACAGTATTATGATAATGATTTAAGCTTTTCAAAATTCATGGAAAATAAGGTTTAATATGCAGAAATATTTCTCATTAGAGTTTTAATATGCTTTAATATAGACTTATTTTTACTGCTATATATATGTAGTCAAAGAAAATGCTATCGTTATGTAAATACATTTGCACTATGCAAAATGTCATTTTCTTCATAAAGGTATTGAGTTTGGATATAATTTTACAAAAAGAAAAAAATCAGAATGTGAAATGGAGTTTTTTGGCTTGTTTTTTGTTTACTTGAGCAATACTATCAACTATAAGTAGGAGAAATATTTGATTGTAAATACCATTTTATGTATTTGGCTCAATATCAATTGTTTTGTTAATTCTCTTAAACTTAGGTTGTACCATTAAAAACTCTAACACCTGTACTATATAAATGCCTTTTTGGAACAATTTTAAAAACTCTTCTAGGGAGCTCTGGTGGCCTAGTGGTAAGAAGCTGTGTAGCAAACCCAAAAGTACACAGTTTGAATCCACCAGTTGGTCTGTGATAGGAGGATGGGCCTTCTCCTCCCACCCAATTCACTGCCTCTGAAAACCTGCTCACGGGTCAGCTATAATTTAGTTCTGACTTGACAGCACACAACAACAGCAACATACTGAATGCAGTGTAACCACTGATGGCTTAATTTTAAATTTTGAAAGAATAATTGTTTATTAACAACCTAGACTATTCTATCTTCTCTAATAACCCCACTTCTTAAAAATCAAAAGCAGAGCATGAATGTAGAATATAGTAACATGACAAAGTTCCACTAACATTGAGAAGAAGATAAAGAGGGATACAAAGACAAGTGTGTATTAAAACTATAGCTTCCCCCCACCCCAATCTCTTTAATGTCTAGCTTAATAGAAGACAGTCAGATTCTCAAAGTTGTTTCTGCAGTCTGTTTTTTTGACATTTGGACTCTAAAGTGGTTGGAGGGGAACAGACAAAGTTAGTGGCCGGGCTTCTCTGGAAGATACTGCAGGCCTTGTAGCTCTCTTGGTCCCTCGAGCAACATATGAGTATGGGCCTTAATATTCATGGGAGTTATTAGTAAGGCTATTTCTGAGTTCTGTAAGGAAACAGCGCTTCTGATCAATGAACTTGAGAGCTTCTGCCAGTTTCAGCTCCAGTAATAAACCATATCCAAGGATCATGCAGATGCATGAAGTGTCTAGGGCCTCTTGTCATGATGGCTCAGGTCCTGCTTTTGGCAGATCCTGCTGAAGGACATCACTGATGAAGCCTTCATAGTACAACACTTTCTCTTCCAAGACCTCTACATTCCACAAAGACCATGGGATGTTCAGTACTCTTCTCCAACACCACAGCTTTTAAGCATCAATTCTTCTACTGTCATCTTTATTCGTTGTCTAGCTCTTAGATACATAGCAAATGATCAAAAAGACTATGGCATGAATCAGACTCCCTTAGTCCTAAGACTGACATCATTGCTCCTCAATAAAATTACTATAAACAAGTCCATACTTTCCAACCATAATTCCTTCTTCAGTGTTTCCAACTTTTACATTCCAGCTACTATTTATCATCTCAACTATTATCTTTCTCCTATAGGTCACTATAAATCAGAATCAATTCAATAGCATAACTGTTCTTAAAGTTCAAACAGCATCTACAAAATGAATAAAAAAAGATAGCTGAAAGCTTAGTCTTTTAGCTTCAGTGTATGCTTCCTAAGTAGTTACATAAATTTGATACAATCATCATAAATGTATAAAAAACTATGGTTGTTGTGTACTAACAGTCAGAACTGAGCAATAACTTACCCTCCAGCAAGTTTTCAGAGACAATTATCCTCATGGGAGAAGATTGCCCATCTTATGATCTCTAAATGCTTACTTTCTTTTTTTTTTATTAAATTTTATTAGTTTTAATGAACATTTACAGAGAGTTTGGGTTTTCATTCATTCATTGTTGCACTGTTTTCTCCACCCTCATCCCCAGTTCGTTCTTCTTTCCCCCTCAATGTCTGTTTTAATTGTCCAATTGCCACAGTGCTTGTCAAAGCCAGGAGATTTTCTTTGTTTTCCAATTAAGTAAATTTTTTCTTTGAATAGGGCTTTTCCATACTTTATTATTCCACTCAGTTTCATAATATAACTTTCCAGTTTTAAAGTTGAAGTTAAATGTCATATCATAGTGACTAAAGGTTGTTATTTTTGAAGTTATTCTTTTACCTATTATCAGTCTAATACCACATACAGGCTATAAGATAAATTATTCTTTCTAATGAGGCAAAATATGAAATTAAATAATCTACTGGACTTTATGAATTCAAAATAGTGAACATGTACTTTTATAGTTACTTTTCACTAGTGTCTGATTATTCCACTTTAAGGGTTTCACTTAATGAGGTTGTTCTGATTATTCCGTTTTAAGGATTTCACTCAATAGGAGGCTTCAAACAAGCATGAAAAGTTTCTTCAGAGTGGTTTTGGTTTGTTTTTTATTTAACCAGAGGCTCCAGATTCCCTCTGAAGAGGCAAAATAATTCCCTTTTCCCACCTTCCAACCTTGGACACTTTATCATTAAAAAGGCATCTACAGTTTAATACAAACAAAATAAATATTATTTATTTAGTCAAAACCCAGCTTATCCTCTTTACCCAAAGGGAAAACAAAACAACAACAAAGATCAATGCCTGTTTGCTGCTCCAAAAATCTATCCTTTCTAAATTTTAAAGGCAGTTTATATCATTTCATTTAAATACATACTTAATCAGGAATATATTTATCTATTTGTCTAATGTATAATGAAAACTATCTTAATGCTTAATGTACTAAAGTCCTATTCTCAGTGCTGAGAATACAGTGGTATTTTACCTTCTTGGAAAGACAGGTCATAAAGAAATAGCAATCAACCTCCTGCTGATAAATACATAATTAATGCTTTATAGTCTAACTACGGCTTTTTAAAATTAAGATAAGTCTCTGAGGTCTTGGCACTTAAACTAAAATCTTAAAAGTGATGGGGGAAGGAGGATGGAGGAGACAATCTGGATGAAGAGCCTTGTATCTAGGCAGACAAAACAGCTCTAAGAGTATTGGAGGATAGATAGGACAGTGTGGTAGGAAAAACAGATGAAGTAAAAAAGGGGCAAAAAAGGAAATGAGAACACTTCTGAAGTTACTTCTGTAGATCAAACAAAAAATGGTGAGGTTTTTCCAACTAGGTTGTTAAGTAGTAAAAATGGGAGAAGTAAATGGGCCTAGAACAGGTTTGTAAACAGGACGTGCTAATGGATGGGTATGAAAAAGGAAGGAGAGCAAATTAATTTTAAAAAGTCTAAATTTAAAAAAGGAGCAGCTGGGTCTATGGGAAAGCTAGTTTAGAGGACAAGTTAAAAGAATGTTTTAGTCATGTAATTTCCCACATGTCTGTTAGATACTCAGATAGAGATCCTGAGTAGGTTGATGCATATGAGAGTCCCATGGAGCAATCAGGGCTGGAAACCAAGACTAGGAAACCATTGAAATATATAGTATTTCAAGTTTAGAAATAGCCTACAAAAACGGCAGTGGAGAAAGTAGAGTAGGTGGAAGGCTTTGAAGTTTCATTAGAAATGAAACAAAGCATTAGAAGCCTCCGAGGAAGGTGAGGAATATAAGGTAAAAAGGAAAAAAACTAAAAGAGAGAGATGCAGGTTTCCAGCTACCTGCTTCCAGAAAGACAAAACTCTCTGTGTGTGATATATTTTTTAAATGTAATTTTATTTGGTAACATGGAAGTCATACATAGCCTTGAAAATGCTAGTCTTTATGAAGTAATAAAAGTCAAAGTGAATTTAAGTGGACTAAGATGGTATGAAAAGAAAGAAGGTAGAATCAGTATAAACAAATCATTCAGGATATTTTACTTACCTGGCAGTGGAGATACCAGGATGGCAAAAGTGGTTTTAGGGCAAGGCTTATCCGTTGCACTCTGGATTGGTGACCCCTGCGATATTCCAAATGCGGGAAACTCAGCTGCATATTTTGTGGTAGTGAGGGACGGCGTTTGTGCGATAATCCCCTTTAAAAAAAGGAAAGAAAAGAAAGGTGTTTAAAAGGCAGAATAAAGAGAACAATAACTGAAGTAAGAGGCAGGCATTGGTTTAGAGGTTTTCTTCCTTTACAAAATGGGTACCAGAGCATGTTTATATATTCAGGAGAACTCTTTTGTCAGGGAAGGTGAAATTGATTATGAGAAAGACAAGATGATTTTAGCAGCAAAGACCGTGAATTTTCTTAGAGTTTGGATACAGAATCTAAGTCACTCACATTCATTCCCTGAATGTGAACTGACCCATAGCTAACCCTCCAGTGGGTTTCAGCGGCTGAAAATCTCGTGGGAAGAAGTTGGCCATCTTTTCCAAAAGAGCAGCCGGTGAATCCGAACTGCTTGATTTGGGGTCCACAGTGCAACCCACTTCAGACTAGGCCACTAGAGCTCCCAACAGAATCTAAATAGAAAGGTTAATTTTTGAAAGAAACAGGGACCTAGAACTCCATTAGGAAAGAAGGTAGAATGTAATGTGCAGATAGGTGGTAGGTTTGTGGTAGAAATGTACAGATGTTACTGAGCACGTAGTTTTATTTTACCAAGAATGATATAAAAGTCAATAAAGGGGACAGGGAGGGAATAGAGGTTGGAGGAGAGAAGTGTTTATAGAGTGGGAAAGTGAATATATACATTCAATAGGTATTTACATAAATATAATAAGCAAAAGCAAAAAACTGTTGTATAAATTGTTTTTAGGGCATCATTCTTTACTAAATATATTTGAGTTGTAATTATCTGGAAGATTATTTCAATCCTACGCTTTCCAAGGACTGACAAAAGTCTTCTTTTCCATAACACATACATTGAGAATTTCTCACATGGTAAATATTTCTTTTTTTTATACCTATTTTTTGCCTCTTATTGAGGTGGAAAAGGTGTAACTTTTTATCATTATTCCAAGAATATGAAAATTAAAATTAGTTTAATCCTGAAAGATGTGCATTGTGTATTAGAACTATCAATTTTCTCAAAACAATATTTCAAAGGCTTTTGAGCCTCCCTTGGAGTTTCTAAAAAAAAAAAAAAGCAAACAGGCTCCAATTGTTTAGTGAAACAATTGTTTCATTTTGGTTTGTTGTCATAAAAACATCAATGCCATCTGTCATTTAGGAGGAACCGCTGGGCACTGTGGTTGTTTTATTCATTGTGGTTCTCTCTAGTCTATGGAAAGAATATGATCCTTTTAATTGTGCTTCATGATTTATTTCAGGATAGACTATGTAATTGTATTGTGGGGATTTAAAATGCATATTTATTCTGTGGATTTGCTGTGAAATTAAAATGTGGATAATGGAATGAGATTGTACTCCATTTTTCTGCTCTTCTAGCAGAGCCATAAAATATAAAGATATATGTATACATATAAATACGTATGTGGTTACACATGTTAGATATTTAAATGGCCATGTAAAATTTTAAATGATAGATGGCAGCTCTGTAGCTGTATTCAAAGTATTAGTTTTAACAATCTGTGTAGCACAAATCCTAAATGGAATTAATCTAATATTAAAGAACAAATTTATATAAAAATAGATAACACTTATATTGAAATACTTAACTCTTCATAGAGTTATACTTGACTTATTAACAACTGGAGCTAAAAACATTCTCTTTCCTATCTAGTTTTTTTAAACACATCTCTTTGCAATTGCAATTCGTCAAAACTTTTTATCATTAATTATACATTTGGTGCTGTACTCATCTACTTTTAGGAGAGGAAAAATGATCTGAGTTTAGGGAAATGAGGAATTTCAGTACTGTGGGGTTTTTTCCTCTTTGGTATAGCATCACTATTTAAAGCTTCAATATTATGCCTTCCACTCAGGTTCTTTACACAGCCTACTCTTTTCTGGTTACAACCTCAACATGGTAGAGAAATAAAAACCGTAAAAGGGGGCTGACAATTGAACTGCAATTCTACCTATTATATACTTTATTATTGCAGAGAAGCAGTCCAGATTTACTTGAAGGTAATCTTGTTTTAATATTATTTAAAAACTTACTATAATATTATTATGTTTCATGTAAATGTTCATGTGCTGGCATGCATACAAGTTAATAGTGTTATAGAATGCTCAGTTCTCAACATGAGAGATTGTTTATGGTAAATCGCATTACACGTGTCATCTATTTGCTGAAGAAAAATATGGTGTTTAGCAAAACTACCTGCTGAGCAACATAATGAAATTTTTGTACAAAGTACAAATTACTAATTATTGTATTTTATTTTTCTATGATTTCATAAGAGGTATTATCAGGATCTTACAGATGGAGTAAGCCTGTTTAATAATATATCTATTAGCAAATAAAAGTTCATAGTTCTGGTGGTTGAATCTGTGACCTTTGTGTATTTTTCTATGCATGCATAGCCAAATATATTTTTTAAGTCTAAATTCTTACCCTTTAACTACTTTGTAACTCTAGATAATGATTCATAGTTGTAGTGTTTCAAAACAATGGCTCAAGTTTGAGTGATCTGGTCAAAGTCAAGATCAAGATTTCTGAATTCCATTTCTTGGCATTCTGCCATAATTTTTTCTTTTATATTGGTTTGCTTACAAAGTTCACATACAGTATTTCACATTCTTTTTAATTCACATTGTGTTTCATAAATCCCAAGTATTATGTTTTATAAAATTAATCACCATTGGACTACGCCCATCATTACCCTGTCCTTTCAAGTCCCCTCTGGATTTTTACCATTACCTTTCCCCGCTTCCTCCATCCACCAAATCGGACAACAGTCTCACCCTTCCCCTCTGGGGTTCCCATACATGTTTTACTAGTTATCCTTGTATTTTTACAGTAATAGTCTTATGCAGTATTTGTCCTTATGAAACTGAGTTAGTTCACTCAGCATGTTTTCCAGACTGAGTTAGTTCACTCAGGATCTTTATGAGTGCCATCGAGTTGCCTGCAACTCATAGTGACCCTATGTATAACAGCCCTAAACTCTACTTTACCCTTTGCCAATTTTATTGTCTCTGACATTCCTACCCCCATTACCCCAGTCACTGAATCAATCCATCTCATCAAGCATCTTCCTTTCTTGTCCTGTCTCTCTACCTTCCCAAGTATAATATCCCTCTCCAAGAACTGGTCCCGCCTTGTAACATGTCCAAAGTATGTCAGATTAAGCTTCAGAATCCTTGCTACTAAAAGAGCAGTCTGGTCTAGCCCTCTCTAAAATTAACCTGTTTGTTCTCCTAGGAGTCCATGGTATATGCAATACTCTTCTCCAGCAAGACAGGTCAAAGGCATCAATTCCCCTTCTATCATCCCTAGTCACTGTCCAGATTTCTGACACACAGCAGGTAATTGTTTCTCCTGAGTGCTTTATAGTATTCCATTGTGTGAACATACCACAATTACTCAATCCATTCAATTGTAGTTGGACATTTGAGCTATTATTATGTTATTGTGATGGTGCATAATACTATTATGAACATTGGTGTACAAATCTCCATTTGTGTCTCAGTTCTAAAATTCTTAGGGTATGCATTCTGTATAATTTGAAATGCACTACTACAATATATGCACATTCTAGTCAATAAGACACAGAAATAATTATAAATAACTGATAAAGCATTCTAATATGTTGAACTTATACAGATAAAATATCTTCTAAGAGTAAGTGAATGGTACTGTTCATTTCAGAGGTTATTCTGTACTCAAAATGTTGATTGTGGTTGTTATGTGCCATTGAGTTGGAACCAACCCATAGCTGACTCACTAGCAAGTTTTCAGTGTCAAAATGTAAATTACTATAAAATACACATGCAACATCCAACTTGAAAAAGAGTTTAGAGCATCATTAAAAAATGTCTTGAACTCAAAACTAAACCCATTTTTGCTCTGTCAGTTCCAACACATTGCAACCGAGAAGGAAAAAGCAGAACAGCCCATAGTCATTCCAGTTTCCCGTAAGTCTTTATGGAAGCCGACTGCCCCTTTCTTTTACTGAGAGGCTCATAGTTCGAACTATCAACCTTTGCTTAGTAGCCAAGTTCTTTAATAGTGGCCGTTAGGCTCCTCCAAAAATTTTGGATAAACTATAAGCCAGGGATTTTTCAACAATATTTTTAGTTTCTTGCTGATTTTTTTAAAAGTACATAAAACATATCCCAATTAAACAAAATAACGGTATATTAATCACATCTCACTCTTACTTAATTTATAATTCCACTAGGATTACAAAAGCTATTACGAAATCAAAACTGCTGATACATGCGCTTTGCAATATAAAGATTGTCTAGCATTTTGCTTTATCCAGATTTGCTATCTAACTTGTCACTTCTGATCTTGAGCCAGAGGCCTGCCAATATTATTGCTCCTCTTGGATTTGCCAGTATCCAAAGCTTGAAGTCTATTGTCTTGGCTGCTCATCTTAAGTTTATCAAACCCTTTAGTTACACGAATCAGGAAAGCCTTAGTTCTGGCCGGTGAACTTCTAACTCGCAAGCCTTTACAATCATGTGAGAGGTTTTCTTGATAAATCTCTCTTTCTACTTTCCCCCACCCCCTCTCCCTTGTTCTGTTTTTGCTTCTGGGGTGAACTCAGGCTAACACTCAAAATAAGTTCTTTCTGCTCCATTTCCTGTGGTGTGTCTTTCTGCA
>NW_006399887.1:0-6348 GCF_000299155.1 Elephantulus edwardii
AGCCAGAGACAAGAGTTACTGTTGGTAGGTGCTTCTGAGTCTAGTATAACACATAGTAGACTTATGAACCTCCAACCTGAACCTTGCCCTATCCTGTGCCATCCTCATCATCTCAGACACACTAGAACCCATTGCACAAGTCATCACGTCAGTCCATTTTGTTGGAGGTCTTCCCCTCCTTCGCTGACCATCTTTCCAATTATGATACACTTTTCCAAGGAATAGCCTTGCCTAACTACATGTCTGAAGTATGAAAGAAGCAGCTTCGCCATCTTTGCTTCCAAGGAGCACTCTGGTTGCACTTTTTCCAAGGTATATCTGTTTGTTCTTTTGGCAGTCTGCACAAACATGTAATTCTATTTATAGGAAGTTTAAAGCACTCAAAAGTTATTTGAGGTGAGATACATAAAAGTGATAACGATAAAATTTCCTCTGAGGAGTATTAATCAGTAAGTGTGTAAAGTCCATGGTATTCCATGGACTGCTAGGAAAACAAATAGATTTGTCCTGGAGGGGGTTAAACCGGATGGCTTCTTGGAGGCAAGGATTCTGAGGCTCCGTCTAACTTACTTTGGACATGTAGTGAGGAGAGACCGGTCCTTAGAGAGGGACATCATGCTTGAGAGGGTGGAGGGACAGCGCAGGAGAGGAAGGCCCTCTATGAGGTGGATTGATTCAGTGACTGGGATAATTGGGATGGGAGTGTCAGAGACAGTGCGATTGGCACAGGACAGAGCGGAGTTTAGGGCTGTTGTACCTAGGGTCGCTATGAGTCGCAGGCGACTCGACGGCATATAACAACAACAACAACAAAGTGTGTAAAGGCACCAGAAGATTTCCTAAGATTCAAACCTCATTCCCTTCTGGATAGGTGGTTTCCTCTTTGTTGCAGTCCCTTTTCACATAGTGTAGGCAAGGTTTTGTTTTAGTTTTGTTTTGCCATGTCACTTCTCTCCCTCTCTGATAGATCACATCTGCCTCTTTCTTTATCTCATTGCAGTCTAGTAGGATCAGACTCAGAGTTGACCCTCCATTGGGTTTAAAGGTTGTGAGTTAGAGGACATCACCCCTCTTTTCTATGAGGGGCCACTGGTTGATTTGTACTGTCAGAGAAACTATGCTTTGGAGTTAACAGCATAGCTCCCTACTTACTGTAACACATGTTACAGTACTGCTCTATCCCTCAGCATTCTGCGTTTTCTCATTTATCTTCTAAGAATTTGTAGTAAAATTAAAAAATCCAAACACTATTTTTTTAAAAAAAAATCTATTTATTTTTTTTGTTGTTGTTATGTGCCGTTGAGTCACTTGCAAGTCTTAGAGACGCTATGTACAACAGCTCTGAACTCTGCTGTATCTTAAGACAACCTTATTGTCTTTGACACACCTACTCCCATTACCCCATTCACTGAGTCAATCCATCTCATCAAGGGTCTTCCTCTCTTGTGCTGTCCTTCCACCCTCCAAAGTATTATATCCTCCTCCAAGGACTGGTCCTTCCTTGCAACACATCCAAAGTATGTCAGACAAAACTTCAAAATCTTTGCCTCCAAGGAGAAAGCCTGGCTTAACTCCCTCGAGGATGAACCTGTTTGTTCTTCTACCAGTCCATGGCATGTTTAATACTCTGCCCTAGCACCACAACTCAATGGCATTGATTCTTCTATCCTTATTATTATCCAGTTCTCTGATGCATAGCAAGTGATTGTAAAAACCCAGGACTGGATCAGGTGCACTTTAATCTCTCTAGATTGACATCATTGCTCTTCAGTATCCTGATAACATATTTTCCCAATGCAATTCATCTTTTGATTTTTCTGACTGCTGGTACCAAGAGGGTTGATTGTGGAGCCAAGCAAAATGAAGCTGTTAACAGCCTGTTTATTCTCCATCTATTGTGATCCTGCCAATTGGCCCAGTGGTGAGAATTTTGTTTTTTTGATGTTGAGTTACAATCCATATTGAAGGCTGCATTCCCTTAACTTCAGCAGCAAATGCCTCAGGTCCTCCTCAATTTCAGTAAGCAAGGTTGGTTTTCATACAGTCGTTCATATAGATTGTGTTTTGTATACGTACTTTGTGTTGTATACCGCCATTCATATGCATTGTTTTTCATTCAAGTACATTGTGTTTTATACAGACATTCATATTGTTATTGTTATTGTTATTGTTATTGTTATTGTTATTGTTATTGTTATGTACCCTCCTGTCAACCACAGCTCATAGTGATCATATGCACAACAGCTCTCAGCCCGACTCTGTCCTGAGCCAATCTCACTGCCTCTGATACACCTACCCTCATTACCACAGTACTGTGTCAGCACATCTAATATGAGGTCTTCCTCTCCTGCACTGTCCCTCCACTCTTCCAAGCATGATGTACCTCTCCAAGGAATTAGTCCCTCTTGGCAACATGCTCAAAAGTATGTCAGACAGAGCTTCAAAACCCTTGCTTCCAAGGAGAAACTTGGCATTGCCCTTTCCAGGACAGACCTGTTTGTTCTCTTGGGAGTTCAAGGTATGTTCATTACTCTTCTCCAGTACCACGACTCATATACATCAACTCTTCTTCTATCATCGTTGGTCATTGTCCAGCTCTCTGATGGTCCTGTGAGACAAGCACACATTTCTCTCCAGCAACCCTGAATATCAATAGTAAAAAAAAAATATTAATTCTTTGTAATATAGAATTCTAGGTCCAGAGTGACCATAATTAAGTTGTAAGAAAGAGAAAAAGATTTTTTTTAGATGTCAAAGAAATTTTTTTACATGCTTCCCCTCAAATCTCTTGAGGATTCCCAGCAAACCCCCCCTGTAATACTCCCCCAAAAGAAAAATCTAGATTAAAAACTATTCTATCAAAAGAGAGTTCCAGGCTGATAGTTTTACAGTAATGACAAGAGAGCATTCCATCTATGATGGGATAAAAGAATGGAGGAGTTTGAGAGTGGAAAAATACCTATGGATTCTAAGTATAATGTAGTTATATTTCAGATTGGAATAGCTTAAAATTTTGATTTATATATGATTATAATGTGTAGATGATGTAAGTTTGCTGAAGAGTATTTGAAGCATTTACTGGTGAAGTTCAGAGTCTATAGATTATACCTCAACAAAGAAAAACAGAAAAATTCTTTCAACTGGACCTATTGGTCCATGGTAAGTGGGGGAAAAGATTGAAGTTGCTAAGGATTTTGTTCTACTTGGACCCGTGATCAAGTCTCATGGAAATGGCAGTCAAGAGATCAAGACGTGTATTGACTTGGCCAAATCTGCTGTCAAAGATCTCTTTAAAGTGTTCAAAGGGAAAGATCTCACCAGGAGGGCTAAGCTATACCAAACCTAAGGTACAGTTTCTTGTGTTGCCTCATATGCTTGTGAAAGCTAAACTATGAATAAGGAGTATCAAAGAAGAATGATGCCTATTAATTGTGCTATGATTGGTGAAGAATATTGAATATACCATGGTCTGCCAGAAAATCAACCAAATCTGTCTTGGAGGAAGTACAGCTGGAACATTCCCTTTGAGAATTGTGAGACTTAGTTGTACATATTTTGGACATTTTATAAGGAGGACCTATCCCTGGAGAAGGTGTTCTTTGCTTTCACCCAGGATCCATCAAACATCGGCAATAATATCCCTTGTTCCATGGCCTCATCTGAATCCAACTTGAATTTCTAAGACAGAACATATGTTCCAAATGGGAAAACCTTTATCCTCTTTATAAGGCAATGCTATGTATTACCTGGTTCTGACTGGGTAGGATCTGATTTTAGCTACTGGCCTGACTTTTTCCGTCTGCCAGCTTTTAACTTCGGTTTCTACTTTCTTTATCTCTTTGGTATCTACTCTAACATTCTTTCCACTCATCCTTACCTCATTCTTCTTAACTTACTAGTACAATTTCATAAACATCACAGACAATATTAAATGTGATAGTAAACATTGTAATTTTATTAATCTTTCACCCAAAGAATAATTATATTTTTATTACAGTCTCGGAGAATTTATAAAAATGGCAACATTTTAAGTTTTCTCATAGCTAAATGCTATGAACATTCTATAAATGAAATGGAATTCATGAACTACATACTAGTCATTAGTGAGATGAGATAGACTAACTCTGGCCATTTTGAATCAGATAATCATATGGTATGCTGGGGATAAAAAAACAGAAGAAGAATGGTGTTGCATTCATAATTTCCAATGATATCAAGTGATACAATTTTGTGACTGATAGGATGTTATCTTTAGACATACAAACTACACCCATTAATACAACTATTATTCAAATACACACTTCTACATCTAGAACCAAAGAAGAAATTGAAAATTTTTACCAAATCTTGCAGTTCAAAATTGGCTGAACATGAAGTCAAGATGTGTTAATGATAGTTGGTGACAGGAATGCAGAAGTTGGAAATAGTGAATAAGGATGTTCTATCAAGTCAAATACGACTCATAGCGAACCTATGAATAATGCCATCCTCACAGTTCCTGACACATAAAGACCCATTGTGGCAGGCGCTACATCAGTCATCCTGGTCTAGGATCCTTCTCCCCTTTACTGACTCTCCATCCTTCATAGCACCATATTTACTTCTTCAAGTAAAACTCCTTCCTAGCAACGTACCCTTGCCTCCAAAGAGCACTCTGACTGCCCCACTCCAAGACATACTTGTTTGTTCTTTTGGCTGTCCATGGAATGTTCAGTGTTTTTTTCCCTAGTACCACAGATCAGAGGCATCAATTCTTCTGTCATTCTTATTCGCTATCCAGCTCTCAGATGCATTGCAAGTGATTGGAAAGATTATGGCCTGAATCAGATGCACTTTAGTCCTCAAACTGACATCATTACACTTCAATAATTTGGAGAGGTCCCTAACTGCCGAGTTTCCCAATGCAATCTCTTTATTTCCTGACTGCTGGTACTAAGAGTGTTAACTGTGGATCCAAGAAAGGTGAAGTAGTTGACAATTTGAATCTTGTTTCCATTCATCATGAAGTTGCCTATCAGTCCAGTGTTAAGAATCTTTGTTTTCTTGACATTGAGATACAATTCATGCCAAAGGCTGCATTTCTTGATCTTCTGCATCAAGTGCTTAAAGTTCTTCTCACTTTCAGCAAGCAAGATTGTGGCATCTGCATAACACAGGTTATTGATGAGTCTTCCTCCAATCCTGATGCCGCATTCTTCTTCACAGAGTACAGCTTCTCCAATAATTTGTTCAGCATATAGATTAAATGTGTATGGAGAGAGAATAGAACCCTAACACACTCCTTTCTTAATTATAAACCACCAAGTGTTCCCCTGGTCTGTTCACATAAGAGCCTTTTGGTCCAGTATAGATTTTACATGATCACAATTAAGTGTTCTGGGACTCCCATTCTTTTCGTTGTCTGCCACAACTTGTTATGATCCACAGAGTCAAATGACGGAATAGTAATTTGAAAATATGGGCTTGGTGAGAGAAATGAACCATGGAAATAGAATGATCAAATTTTGTATTTTTAATGACTTATTCATTGCAAATACCTTTTTTAAAAAGACACAGTTACTTTATACATGGACCTCACCTGATGGGCTGCATAGTAATCAGATTGACTACAGCTGTGGAAGGAATTGTTGGAGAAACTCAATATTGGCAGTTAAAACTAGACCAGGGGTGGACTGTGGGTCAGACCATCATGTGTAAGTCCAAATTGAGGCCAAACAAAATAAAATCAAATCCATGAGAATCAAGATATAATCTTGTATCTATTTCATCTGAATTTCAAGATCATTTTAAGAGTAAGTTTGAAGCACTGAACACCAGTGATTGAAGACTAGAGGAGTTGTAGGATGATATCAAGGATATCATCCATGAAGAAAGCAGAGGAGGAAAAAATTCCCCAACATGGATGTCAGAAGAGACTTTGAAAATGCCCTAGAGCATTGAGAAGCCAAAACAAAGGGAAAACATGCCAAAGTAAAAGAGGTGAACAGAAGATTTCAAAGGGTAACTTAAGAAGTTGTTGTTGTTGTTGTTATGTGCCGTGGAGTCACCTGCGACTCATAACAACCCTATGTACAACAGCCCTAAACTCTGCTCTGTCCTGTGCCAATCGCACTGTCTCCGACACTTCCATCCCAATTACCCCAGTCACTGAATCAATCCACCTCAGAGAGGGCCTTCCTCTTCTGCGCCGTCCCTCCACCCTCCCAAGCATGATGTCCCTCTCTAAGTCTCTCCTCACAACATGTCCAGAGTATGTTAGGCAGAGCCTCAGAATCCTTGTCTCCAAGGAGCTACCCGGTTTAACCCTTTCCAGGACAAATCTGTTTGTTTTCCTAGCAGTCCATGGTA
>NW_006399887.1:40823-58195 GCF_000299155.1 Elephantulus edwardii
GACTCAAGCAAGACCCACACCTCACTCCATACACAAAAACCAACTCAAGGTGGATCATGGACCTAGGACTAAAACCAAGGACTATAAAATTCATTTTTTTTTCTTTCATTGTTTCTGTTCAGACATTCCTCTAAGTCATATAGCCCTGGTGTACATGTTGCCATACAGTGGTCACTTTTGGTTGCTGTGAGGCTGAACACTGTGACACTGATGTGTCAAATGCGTTAATGTTAGTTACCCAATGCGAACAGTGTGGGGTGGAGCTCCAATTAAAACAAGCTTGGAAGCAGGAGTGGCATCCACTTCCATAATAGCTTGCTTCCAGAAACCCTATGAACCTGGAGAGAGGATGAAAGACACCCAAGCATTGAGGACTCTCCTTCATAGGGTTATTAGGAGTCATGTGCGACTTGATGGCACTTAACAACAACAACAGGAACAGCCTTAATTGCCACTCACCACCCCCTTGGAATTTAAGAAATATGCTCTAAATACGGAGTTTACCTATTCTGCTCATGATTAGTGTTTCTAATACAGTTAAAGTGCACTTATCTTTAATTACCCTATTTGTTTATTATCTATAATTCTGTTTCTCATTGCCATTAAGAAGGAATAGCCTCAAAGCTCATTGAGTTTTGGACGCTGTAAGTCAAGCAGGACGAGATTGCCCATCTTTCTTCCTCAGAGCTGTTGGTTAATTCCAATTTCCAGGTTGGTGCAGCTTTTCTACTAGCAGCTCACTTCCAAAACTAGCTCTCGCAATAAGTAGGTACATATTTGCGTGATTTATTGGAGCAAAATTATCTTGTTATGGTCTTTAGGATAGAGACTTTAATTTTTGTAAATTTAATACTGGTTTATTTACAAAATTTGTATAAGTTGTTTTTTCCCCACCAGATCTTTCCCATTTCCTTTACCCACCCCTCCTTCCACCCATCAAATTGTGCAACCCTATGATTAACAGCCATCTCATCCTCACCCTTCTGCTCCCCTCCCCCTTAGACTTTACGTTCACATTGCCCTTGTTATTTTTAACATTGAATGTGACTATTTAACATAATCCTTATGTTTCTTAGTCACTCTAAAAGTACATGTGATCAAGGGCAATGAGAAGAAATGATGTGAACCACTTTTAAGCTGTTCTTTTAGAGTGTAGGAGCATGCCTTTCCTTCACCTCTGTCTCCCTCAGGCTGAAATGCTGTCAAATGGCAGAAAGTATTAGAGTGGCCATCCTGGCATGATATGTATGTTGAAAATATACTTGGATGTCTGTTAAAAATACTTTAATAAATAGAAGGACCACAGTGGATCTCTGAAAATGGAAGAAACATCAGGCCTTAGAATAAAAAGTTTTAAAATATGATAGACGGAAAACCATTGAGGCTATATATCCATTTCAACTGATGTCCTTCTTTGATGCCTTTTCTGTGGGTAATCCGATCACTGAAATATCATCTTTGAATTTGCTTTTCCTTAACTGATCTATAAATTTGGCATCCAGATTAGGTTTTTCCTCTTGAGTTTTACTCCATGCTAAGCCTTTTATTGACACTTTATGAGGCATACATGTTTCTCAATAAGGATATGTTGTTTTAATTTCACTTTCCTGACAGAGGATATTTTGTCTTTCTTTGGCTGAACTCCCTTATGACATTAACGTATTTTTAAAATAATAAATATCAGTGGGAAATTGAAAAGAAAAAGATACCCATGAACTTTTTCTTCCCTTTGCCCAAGGAGGATATGTTGTCATATATGTAGTTAGGTGAATTTGTGCCAACCCTCTTGATTGGAAAGAGAAGGTGGAATATATATTCCATGTAAACATGGGTTTTAAACCAGACTTGCCTCACATGCAGTGATATCATATGTTATTCCAGCTGGAAGCCAGAGTTAGTAATCAGGCAAAGAAAGTTCAAGGCTAACAATTTTGGTTCTTAGCATTCTGTGGGTCTACCAGAAAATGTTCTAATGAGGACTTTATACTAGTAACTGAAGACACATCTGGGTGGGGCTTCATTTTGTTAAAAACAAGGGTGCAACCATTCTGGTTTGCTTGACCAACAGGGAACTAAAAAGAGTTTAGGTTTCTGCACTGACTGAGTCTTCCATCCTGAGCCACTTCTTCTGTCTGTTTTCTCCATCTTGGCCACCCTAATGCTCCTGAGATCCTCTCTTCTCTTTTATTACCTGAATCCCTTAGAATGAGGGAAAACAAACCTATCAAAGCGGTCTTCTTTTTCTTTCTATTGTTAATCAGTCTTGATGAAACCAAATTTTGCTTATACGCATTCACAGAGCTACTGGGGTGTAACTTAATGGCAGCTCTCTGAAGGAAGTCTAGGCAGCCCTTCTGAGTATCCAGCAGACTTCACTACTTTACTAATTCTTTTTAAATGGTATTTTTTTTCTTGGAGTATTTAATTAGTTAATTTTTTACTTGTAACAAAACATTCGTTATTTCACTATGTTCATTTCAGTATCACTCGCTCTTCAGCCCATAGCCCGTCTCTGTTGTTTTCATCACCTTCAATCACTTTTGCCTTAAGGAGTCTGAGGATAGTAGGTGTCATCCTAACATCTATGGATAGCTGAGACATGACATTCAGGATTTTATAAGAGTGCCTTTTGCTTCTATTTTCTGTTGTTTTCCATTTTCAAAAGGCTACTGGTTGGTGTCTTTACCATTGAGTTGGAACCACCTCATAGCTGAACCCCTGGTGGGTTTTCAGAGGCAGTAAATTGCACGAGAAAGAGATTGCCTATCTTTTTCCCATGGAGCAACTGGTGGATTCAAACCATGTGCCTTTGGGTTATCCTTACCACTCAGCCACCAGAGTTCTCTAGTGGCTACATAGAATGTGGAAGGAGTTTGTTTTAAAATGAGGTGGGTGGTGGGGAATACATATTCAGATCTCAAGTTTCTTTGTGCTTGAATTCCAGTAGTAGTTGACTGAACCTGGTTTACCTGTGCACCTTGACTGAATATCTCTGCTTTAGTGGTCCCTTTATGACTCCTGCCTTTTTTGTGTGTGCAGCGTTAAAACGTTCTTTTATACTTTTGTTATAATTCAACAAATGGTCTTATTGTTATTAATTGCCGTAGAGTTGAGCATAACTCTATGAACAAAAGGCCTGAAGCCTTTTTATAACTATCGACATTTAGCAAAGTTCATAGAGTTTCCAGAGACATGTTGTTTAGGAAGCAGATGCCACTCCTGCTAAGCTTATTTATAAACTATAAGGTCAGAAGTATAACTTAAATGGGTACTAACATTGAGATGCTTAAGCAAGTAGGGTGGGGGAGATAGAAGAGGAAAAAGAAAAAAAGCCACTGGGAATAGCCAGGGGCATTTATTAAGGAAATAATAAAACACCAGCCATATTTTAATCTCCCTTTTTCTTTTTGGCTTAACATTCTTCACTCAAGATGAAATTTATGTCAGCTCCTGACACTACTAACTACATTGTGGACTCATTTTGCAATGTAAATCCATGCCTCCCCCTTTTTTACAAGGTGAGCTTCAACCTAGCAATTATTACAGTGAAGAATGTTAAAATCTAAAGCTCAAACACTGTTAAAAATTTTAAATAAAGTATTTATTTTATATTGGTTTACTTACAAAGTTTGTGTATGTTGTTTTTCACACCTGATCTTTTTTGAAATAGAATTGTGTACAAACCAAATAAAATTTACAAAACAGACGTTTCCATCTAAGACATCCTAAGCCTTCCACCTTGATCTCAGGGCCCTTTGGTAGAGGTGTATTTGTAAGTCATTGGGCTGGCTTCAGCTTAATTTTCTACCTCCTTATTAGGTTCTGTCTGGCTGAGCTCTGGTTCTTCCTGTGCTGATGTGGCTGCTGGAGCAGCTAATGGCTGTAGAAGTGACGGCAGCTCCAGTCATTGCCTTTTACTTCTTGTGTTTTTTTATACCTTTTTTTTTTTAATTTTCCCTTCTTATCCTTTTTGTGTTTATCTTGTTTCTTTCCATCTCCTTCTTGGTCCAAGTTCCTTGCCAGCAATGAGCTTGGTGTTGGGCTTTTTTAGCCTTTTTGACTGACACCGCTGGTGACAGTCTGTAGTGGGTGACTGAGCCTGAATAGGGGCTGGGGATCCTTGGGGTTTTATAACTGCTGGCTCAGGTGATCCTGATATGGACTGAAAGGATGAGACCCTTTTTACAGACTGAGGACTTGGTGACGCAGCGTTCTTAGTCTTTTTAGGGTGCAGAGTCTTCGAGACTCTCTTAGGAGAAGGGGACTGCCTGCTTGGGGTAATGACGATGCTTCCCTTGGAATAGGGGAGGACTTGAGATGGTCTGAGGAGCTCAGGTCTTGGTCAGGGAGAGTGCTGCCTGTTGGGTTGTGGTGACTTAGCTTCCAGGAGTGATCAGCTTGGGGGAGACACTTTCCTAGGCTTTGATGACGACGAAGGTGAATATCTCTTGGTGACTAGGGAACATCTTTGATTGGGAGGTGGAGAATGGGGAACCCTATGCTTTGGTGGTGGACATGGGATACTCTTCGTTTAGGAGGGGCAGGGGGAAGCTGTTATTGTCTTTGGAGGTGGAAAAGTAAAGTATGTATCTCCTTTGCATTGAAGGGAAACGGCTTCTTGGTGAAAGTGAGCTTCCAGTGGTGGGAGAGATGGAGTCCTTTGCTGGTGGAGGTGATGAGGGAGACCTGCATTGCCAGGAGAGGAGCAGAGAAGGAGAATGCAGCCTTCTCGAGGGTGGCGGGGAAGGACTTTTCTGTCTACCACGAGGGTGAGTTTCTGACACTTACGTGGTGATGGAGAAGCACTTCTAAATTAAACTAATGGCACAAATGGAAGAGTGTTGCATGGATGCCGGCCAGTGTATTTGCTGGTTGGCTGGCTCCTTTTCTCCGGAATGCATTGATCATTATCAAATGATTCCAATTTTGTAAAGGGAGATGTTTTATAAAGGGAAGAGTTTTAGAATTATGCATGCTACACTTTCCTTGTTGTCGAGTTGCCTGGGACTCATAGTGACCCTATGTACAATGACTCTGAAGACTGTCCTGTCCTGAGCGAGCCTCACTGACTCCAATACACCTTCCCCCATTGCCCTAGTCACTTTTTCAACCTATCTCATCTGGGATGTCTTCCTCTTCTCCACTGTCCCTTCACCCTTCCAAACATGATGGCCTTCTTGAAGGATAGGTCCCTACTGGTCATGTGCCCAAAGTATGTGAGACAGAGCTTCAAAATCCTAGCCTCCAAGAAGAAACTTGGTTTCATCCTCTCCAAGAGAGATCTTTTTGTTTTCTTGGTGGTTCATTATATGTTCAAAACTCTTCTCTAGCACCACAACTCAAAGGCATTAATTCTTCTTTTATCATTCTTAGTCATTATCCAGCTCTCTGATGCATAGCAAGTAATTGAGAAGACCATGGACTGAATTAAATGCACCTTAGTCTCCAGCCTGACATCGTTGTGTCTCAGTAATCTGGAAAGGTCCCTGACAGTATATTTACCTAAGGCAGTTCATTCTTTTATTTCCTGACTGCTGGTGCCAAGAGTGTTGATTGTGGAGCTGAACAAGCTGTAATTGTTAACAACCTCAATCTCTTCTTCATTCATTATGGTGCTGCCAGTTGACCTAGTCGTGAGAATCTTGGTCTTCTTGATGTAGAGCTTCAATCCATATTGAAGACTACAGTCCTTGACCTTCGGCAGGGCCTTCTGCACTTCAGGTCTGCCTCAGTGTCAGCAAGCAAGGTTGTGTCATCTGCATAATTTAGGTTGTTGATGAGTCTTCCTCCAATCCTGATGCCACATTCTTCCTCATAAAACCCTGCTTCCTGAATGATCTTCAAATAGATTGAAGAGATATGGAGACAGGGCGCATCCCTGACGCACTCTTTTCCTGATTTTGAACCATGCAGTGTTTTTTTGCTCTGTTCTGAGGACTGCTTCCTGGTCCAAGTGTAGATTTCACATGACCACAATCAAATGTTATGGGATTCCCATCCTCCTCTGTTTTCTAGTGGTGACCAAATAGCTTATGCGTTGTCAGATACTATTGCAGTGCCATTTTATAAGCATCACAAAAATACTTCTTGTACAGTAACTTTTATCTTTCACACTTGTGCAGGAAACCAAAGAGGGAGGGGAAGACACTTTTGCATTGGTTGTTTTGTGTTTTTAACAGTTTTCCCTAACACAATATGCAAATATTGTTTTTTTTTCATCTCCTGAGTGTAAAAGCTCTTAAAAAGTAACAATGAATGAATGGAATCCCAAAATCTCTGTAGATGTTCATTGAAATGAAAAATAAACAACCTAAATTAAAAAAAAATGAAAAAAAAGTAACATTGAGCAAATCAGAGTTGTCAATAGTATTTTTCAGGGGAAAATGTGCTTTATAAATGGATAAATTATCAGCTTGTCACATAAAACTGGGATTCTCTCTCCACCCACATCTTCCAATCTTACTATTGTTTTTCAAAACGTTTGCAAAGAGTCCATTTAGCTGTTAGTTCATGGTGGGAGCTTTTTGTTTATTTTTAGTTTTAGTGAGTTTTTCTTCTTTCTGTGTAGCTCTTTTGTTTAATATATTGGTAAGCATTTGAAGTTGGTTTTCCATGAAAAATTTTGGATTGATAGTTTTGAAATAGATTAAAATGGGTAAATTAAATCAGAAAAAAAATGAGTTTGGAATTCCTTGGATTACTTTTTAAATTCCTTGTTAATAATAAATTTTACTAAAAATATATACCTTTTTCTTTTTGTATCTTAGTAAATACATGATATCTGTTTTGTTCTCACTTTGTATTATTCTTTTTTGTTTTGCTAAAAGCTAGACTTTTAACTAAACGTATTTAGTTACCATGGAGTCCATTCTGACACACAGTAACTCCTTATATGTCAGAGTGAATGTACAGTACATTAGAGGTTTTGGAAGTAAAAGGAAAAGTATTATCACATACACACTCACACATTCATGTGCACACACCCTTCTTTGGAGTAAAATTTTACGGCCTTGATTTTTTTCCTCCTCTGCAAAGATTTTCTTTAAAAAGCACAGCTTTCAATGAGAAAGTGAAAAAAAAAATGCATCACTGAATCTATAAACAAAACATTAGAGAAATGTTGCTTATAGTTTTGTTGTTGCTGCTGCTGCTGGTGGTATTTACCCTCTAGTTGGAACTGACCCATCGCTGACCCTCTAAAGGGTTTTCAGAGGCTGTAAATCATGTGGGAAGAGAGAGCCCATTCTTCTCCTGCAGAGCAGCTGGTGGATCTGAATCTCATGCCTTTGAGACTGCAGTACAGCTTCTTATCATTAGGAAACTTGTTGTTGGTGCTAGTTGCTATCAAATTGATTCTGGCTTATGGTGAATCCATGTGTGTCAGAATAGAACTGTATTCCATAAGGGGCTTCCAGGCTGTGACCTTTCAGAAGCATATGACAGGCTCATCTTCTGAGGCACTTCTGGATAGTCTAAATGGACTCTATTTTAGCTAGTAGTTGAGTGTTTAAACTCTTTTATTCCTCAGGACTGTTAACCATGGCATACAACATCAGCAACCATTTACCCTCTACCCCTAGGATAGTTCCTGATAGTTTTGGCACTTAATTGAAAACAAATGCATGTATTAATTGGGGGAAAGGACTGATTAAGTGTAATTCTGTTTCTTGTTGTTGTTGTTGTTATATGCTGTCAAGTTGCTTGCAACTCTATGTACAACAGCCCTAAACCTTGTTCTATCCTGTGCCAACCTTATTGTCTCTGACACACCTAACCCCATTAATCCAGTGACTGAATCAATCCATCTCATCAAGGATCTTCTGCTCTTGCACTGTCCTTCCACCCTCCCAAGCATGATGTCCCTGTCCAAGGATTGGTCTCTCCTTGTAATATGTCAAAGTATGTCAGATGAAGCTTCAGAATCCTTGCCTCCAAGGAGCAGCCTGGTTTCACCCTCTCTCAGATAAACCTGTTTGTTCTCCTAGTAGTCCATGGTATATTTGACACTCTTTTCCAGCACTACAACTCAAAGGCATCAATTCTCTTTCTGTCATCCCTAGTCAATGCCCAGCTCTCTGATACATAGCAAATAACTGAAAAGATTATGGCCTGGAATTGGGTGCACCTTAGTCTCCAGAATGACATTGTTGCTCTTCAGTACTCTGCAGAGGTCCCTGACAGCCAAGTTTCCTAATGCAATTAATCTCTTGATTTCTTGGCTGCTGGTAGCAAGAGTGTTGATTGTGGAGCTTGGCAAGCTAAAGCTATTAGCAATCTCAATCTCTTTCACCATTCATAATGATCCTGCCAGTTGGCCCAGTGGTGAGAATCTTTGTTTCTTGATGTTGAGCTTCAATCCATATTGAAGGCTGCAGTCCTTGACCTTCTGCACCAAGCGCTTCAGGTCCTCCTCAGTTTCAGCAAGCAGGGTTATATCATCTGCATAATGCAGGTTGTTGATAAAGCTTTCCCTAATCCTGATGCCACATTCCTCCTCATGCACCATGTAAAAAAAAAAACAACAACAAAAACCCCAAACCAAAAATCCCAACCCCAGAATAAGTAGAGAAAAAGAGAAGAACCCAAAGTCCAGTTCCAGCACATAGTGATCCTCCTGAGGCCCCTAGATTGTCAGTCTTTTCAGGAGAATATTGTCCATTTTTCTCTTGGAGTGACCATCAATTAAAAACCCACTCATAACTAATCCTCCAACAGATTTCTGGTGGCTGTAAATTTCACAACAGCAAATTGCCTTTCTTTCCCTTCACTGGTCGATTTGAACTGCCAGAGGAGCACTGCTTAGCAGCACAGTTTCCTTCCGACTCTGCCACCAGAACACATAATGATTCAAAACCACCAGTGGTTTCACTTGAGGAAGATAGACCATACTGCACTTTGTCGTTGTTGCTATGTAACATGGAGTCAGTACTGATTTATTGCTGACTCTCCAGTGGGTTTTCAAAAGTAGTGAATCATATGGGAGAAGATTGTCCTTCCTTGTCCCGTGCAGCAGCTGGTGGATTCAAACCACAACTCCTTACCACTAAGTCACCAGAGCTTCCTCCCATGCAGCTTACAGCCTCTGAAAACCCACTGGAAGATCAGCTATGAGTTGATTTCAACTGTGCTGCAATATATGTAATGTGTTTCTCGCTCGCGCTCACATGCTCTCTCACCTATCATCTATCTATCTCTATCTATCTATCTATCTATCATCTATCTATCTATCTATCTATCTATCTATCTATCTATCTATCTATCTATTATCTATCTATCTATCTATCATCTATCTATCTATCTATCTTCCATTATCTATCTATCTATCTATCTAATCTATCCATCCATCTCTCCATCTATCCATCCATCATCCATTATCTATCTATCTATCATCCATCTATTATCTATCATCTATAATGTATACACAAAAGTTTGGAAGTAAAGATGATTTTCTTCTGTGAGAATGCTAGTGGATTTTCTAAATGTAAATGATTTCCTTCCACTCATTTGTCCAGTAAACAAATATTTATTGAGAACCCATTAGACACCAAACACTATTCTTTGTCACTGAATAAGAAAAGGAAACTGAGTATTTGTAGAGTTTATGTTATACCAAACTTGTATCAAGAAGGTAATTTTATGATTAAAGCAATGGAACAATTTAAATGACTACTCATGTTCAAACATAATATATATTTTTATACACATGAGAGAGAATCATGTTGGGTAAGCGTGCATGAAAAATCTTCATTTGACCTGAATGTCTCTTTTGTTTGGAAAAAGGCATCGAGGCAGGTAAGAGAGTACAGATGGTCATGTCTATAACTTGGCCTAATGCTGCCACATTGTAAATCTTGAAAAAAAGCTCTTAGTACATTTCTTTAGCCTAATCACTTCATTTCCCCACCTTTGCCTGATAATAGTGAAAGCAATAAGATGCGCACTACTGGGAGCTCCGGCTGAGTGCTCGGAACCAGACTGAAGTGCTTAATGGGCATTGTCTTGTTCACATTGCACAGTTCTAGATGCTGTCGTTGTTCCCATTTTATAATGGAGGCCACAGAAACTTAGAAAGGTTAAGTAGTCTTCCCAGGGTGACATGATGAATAAGTGGTAGAGCCTGGATTTCATCCTGACTCTGCCTGAACCTGAAGTCTCTGTTCTCAATAACCACACTAATTGCCTCAAAGAGTTTATTTGAAAAAGCAAGTATATAAATGTTATCATCAAGTTCCATTTCTAGGATAGGATATGCAGCTCAGTCTATTTATAAGTAGATCATCTTTGTCTCAATTTATCAGAAAATGCAAATAAAGTCAGGCTTAGGATTTTTCATTTCTGCAGAAACGATTCTTTGCTTTCACTGTATGAATGTCTAGTACACCCTGGGAATCCCTGAGTTGTCAGCCCTTTCTATGCATCTCATTTCTTTTACTTCCCATTTTTCAGCTGTGCTTTGAGTGATGAATAATCGATGCGCATGCACTGAAGGCAGTGGGACTTGCTTCAAACAGCACACACAGTTTATGAGTTCTTACAAAGGTTTTGTGTTGTCTTTTTGCATTCACTTCACAAATCTCAGCCATTTGATTTAGAATAATGAACTGTCTAAAATCACTAATAAAAACCTAATAAACCAACATTATAACATTTGTTGTTCTTGTTATGTGCCGTTGAGTTGCTTGTGACTCATAGCAACCCTACATACAACAGCCATAATCCCTGCTCAATCCTGTGCCAACCTCACTTTGTCTGACACACCTACCCCTGTTAACCCAATCACTAAATTGATCCTTCTCATCAAGGGTTTTCCTCTCTTGCACTGTCCCTCCACCTTCCCAAACATGATGTCCCTCTCCAAGGACCAGTCCCTCCTTGTAACATGCCCATAGTATGTCAGACAAAGCTTCAGAATCCTTGCCTCCAAGGAGCATTCTGGCTTCACCCTCTCCAGGACAAACCTGTTTCTTCTCCTGGCAGTCCATGGTATATTCAACACTCTTTTCCAGTACCACAGCTCAAAAGCATCAATTCTCTTTCTATCATCCCTAGTCATTGTCCATTGCAATAATAATCAATAGTGTAGTACTGGTCACAATAGCTAAAAAACAAATGCAGGAATATTTATTCATTTTTTACACATGCTCTTCTTATCTACTATCTCATTAACTGACATTTCACATTTATGACAATAATAAACCCCCCTGTTTTTCCACACAAATGATGTATGTCTATCAATAACAAAAAATATATATATAAAAGCAAACTGGTGAGAGTCAATGTTGCCTGTGATGATGGTTAAGGTTATATGTTGAGTTGGCTGTACCATGATTCTCGGAGGTTGGGCAGTTATGTAATAGTGTAACTTTGAAGTTATGTAATGATGTAACTATATACTCCATTGTGTGATTTGATGTAGTACTCCTCCATTTTTGCATAATGCTAATTTTTACATAATCACTTGGTCTGTAGAACCTAGTCATGCTGGAAAGTGATGAGGTGATTTTGTTATGTCACTGCTATGTGTTGCAGAATCAACTCAATTTATAGTGACCCTATGAACTACAGCTCTGAACCTCACCCTATCCAGAGTCAACCTCACTGTCTCTGACACAGATAATTCCATTATAACAGTTGTGTCAATCTATCTCAATAGAGGTCTTCCTTTTCCGTACTGATCCTCCACTCTTCCAAACATGATGTTCTTTTTCAAGGACTGATCTCTTCTGACAACATGCCTAAAGTGTGTGAGACAGAACTTCAAAATCCTTACCTTCAAGGAACAAACTGGTTTCAAACTTTGCAGGACAGATGTTTGTTTTCTCAGCAGTCACTGGTACTCCAGCACCACAACTCAAAGGTATTGATTCTTCTTCTGTCATCCGTATTAATTGTCCAGCTCCCAGATGCATACCTAGCAAGTGATTGAGAAGATTATGGTCTGGATTATGTTCACCTTAGTCTCTAGACTGACATTGTTGCTCTTAAGTATTCTGGAGAGGCCTTTGACAACAGATTTTCCCAATGCAGCCTGTCTTGATTTCTTGACTCCTTCTGCCAAGATTGTTGTTTGTGGATCTGAGCAAGATGAAATCATTATCCACTTCAACCTCTCCATCTATCATGGTGCTACTTATTGGCCTGGTAGTAAGGATTTCTGTTTCTTGATGTGGAGATGCAATCTTTGTTGAATGCTGTAGTCATTGAACTTGTGCAGCAAATGCTTCAAGTCCTTAGTTTTGGTGAGCAAGGTTGTGCCATCTGCATGATGCAAGTTGTTGATGAGTCTTCTTCCTCATTCTTCTTTGTAAAGTCTAGAAGAGTCTGTTATTATGTACCATCAAGTCTCATCTGACCCATAACTGATCCTCTGGTAGGTTTTCAGAGGCAGTAATTGCACAGGAGGAGATTGCCCCTCATATTCCCTTGGAGGAGCCTCAAATTGCATGCCTTTGGAATTGCAGCACAGCTTCTTGCCACTAGGCCACCAGAGCTCAGAAGAGTCTAGCTTCTTAGATTATTTTCTCAGTGTACAAATGTAATAGGTATGGAGAAAGGATTCAACCTTGATGCAGGAGATTGAAAGTATCATGGATTGGGATTGAAAATACCTTAGTATTCAAGATGACATGTTTGCTTTTCAGACCTTAATAAAAGAGATCTTGTGTTGTAAATTTGCCATCATTCCTTTCTTACTACCATTGAGTTGGAATCTAGCAGATTGCAGAAACTATTGAACAATATCAGCAATATTACATGCAAGCAAAATACTGCTTAAGATCGTTAAAAAATGGCTATAACAGTACATAGGTAGAGAACCACCAAAATTTCAAGCAGGATTTAAAAGAGGCCATGGCACCAGGAGTATTATTGCTGAAGTCAGATAGATCCTGGCTGAAAGTCAAGAATATCAGTAGAATATGTATTTGTGCTTTATTGACTATGCAAAGAAAGGCATTTGACTGTGTGGATCATGACAAGTTATGGCTAATAGTGAGAAGAATGGGAATCCCAGAGCACTTAATTGTGGTCATGCAAAACAGAGCAAGAAAACACTACATGGTTTAAACTTAAGAAGGGAGTGTGTCAAGGTTTATTCTCTCTCCATACCTAGTCACTCTGTATGCTGAGCAAATTATTTAAGAACTTGGACTCTATGAAGAGGACTGTAGCAATTAGATTGGAAGAAGACTCATCAATAACTTGAGTTATGTAGAAAGCACAACCTTGCCTGCTGAAAGTGAGGCGGACTTGAAAAACTTGTTGTAGAAGTTCAAAGAATAGAACCTTTAATATGAACTACATTTAATGCCCAAAAGCCAAAAAAAAATTCTTACCACTGGACATAAAGGCAACATTATGATAGGTGAAGAAAAGATTGAAACTGTCACCAACTTTATCTTACTTGAATCCTTGGTACTAGCAGTCAGAAATTTAAGAAACATTTTGCACTGGGAAAGTCTGAAGTTAAGATCTCTTCAAATTATTGTGGAGCAATGATGTCAGTTTGAGGACTAAAGTGTGTTGGGTTTAGGCCGTCATCTTTCCAGTCACTTGAGAACTGACCAGTGAAGAAGGATTATAGAAGAATTCATGCCTTTGAGCTATGATATTGGAGAAGAGTACTGAATATTCCATGGACTGGCACAAGAACAAATATGTCTTGGAGAAAGTTCAGCCAGAGCGCTCTTTGAAGGCAAAGATAATAAAGCTTCTCCTCACATACTTAAGGGCATGTTGCTAAGAGGGGCTATTCCAAGGAAAGGCAGAGGGTCAGTGAAGGAGAGAAAGAACCTCAACCAGGTGGATTGACACAGTGACTGCCACAGTGGGCTTTAGCGTCTCACGAAGTGTGAGTATGGCACAGGATACAACAGGGTTTTTCAGATCTGTTGTTCATAGGGTCGCTATGAGTCATACTCAACTTGACGACACAGCAGGTTTTCAAAGACAATAAGTTGCACAGGAAATTGCCTCTCTTTCTTCCATGGAATAGTTGGGGATTCAAACTGACTGCCTTTGGAATGGCAGCACAACACCTTGCCCATATGGGCACCAGAACTACTACAAATTCAAGCCTTGAGTTGCTCCACTGAAAGATTTTATGGGCAAAATCTTGAGTGATGCAGGAAACCTCAAAAGAAGATGGGAAGAATACACAGAGTCAGTGTACCGAAAAGAATTGGTTGACACAGAAATATTTCAGTGTATGATTAAGAACCAATGGTTCTGAAGGAAGAAGTTTAAGCTGCACTGAACGAATTGGTAAAAAATAAGGTCCTATGAATTTCTGGACTACCAGCTGAGGTTTTTCAGGAAAGACAAGCAGCGCTTAACATGCTAAGTAGTCTATGCTAAAAAATGTAGAAAATAGCTACTTGGCCAAATGACTAGAAGAGATTGAGTAAGTACAAGTGAAAGCATACAACTGTGACACATACCTTTCTTGATATCCACGCAGTCTCACTTGTTTTATTTGAATGTCTCTCTTGTCGTATTTGAATGACTGCTGCTTTTTTTTGGTCTATGTACAAGTTCAGCTTGTAGGAGCACAAGTACGTAATCTGAAATTCCCAGGTATAGTTTCCAAAACCCAAAGGACACTTGCTGTGAGTTATAATCAACTCAATGGCAGTGGCATCTTTTGTTATTAAGCAAATTATTAGGCTAAATTTTCATTAAAGTGAAAAGAATGAAATAGCTGGAAGACATAACTGGTATAACCATATTTCTCAGTTGAAAAAATACTCCCTAAAATCTTGTATGTGTGTTTTCTTTTTAGAAAGTCAATAGAACTGAACATTTGTCCATCACTTCAGAGTGGTTGTTCCTGCCTCTTGGGCTTGCTTCTTTGATTTTTATTGTTCAGGACTCTCATGTTCATGCCCCATATGCGTTCCACATCTGGACACCAGTCCATGCCCTTTTTTGGGGGAAAACCCCCTAAAATTTCCTTTGAGGGACTACAGAAATATGTTCTGTAGAATCTGCTACTGCCCATGTCTACAGATATATGGGTCCCTAATTAAATACATGATGCTGAAATTATATTACTTTTAAATGATAACAGTAACTAGATAAGACATAATACAAATTTTGTCTTTAAACATTTTGGCATCAGTTCTTTTCTCCTAGCATATTACTTAAGATGACATCCCTTTGATGTTTGGACATATCTCTGAAATCATGATCAAATATGGTAACCAGAACTAGTTCTGGTTCATTGTACTTGGGAAGTCATACTACTTGGAACAGCTCTACAATTTTTAATGAGTTTAATTTGTGCTGAAGTTCAAAGCCTTTTAAAAATTTTTAACCTTTGAACTATCATTAATTTTCACAATTAGGCAAAATAAAAACTTCAAATATACAAGTAAGTTCAACATATCAGCAAATACTTATACCCTAATATTTAAAATTGCTCATATACAGATACTGTCTATCCTTTAGGTAAAAATAACAATCTTTTTGGCAACCATACATATTGGTATCCTTTGTAGTAATTTCAAAATCATTGTTTCTGTCAAAAGTTGGAGCACGTACATGTGCAAGATTTCTTTCCCAGGCCAGAGAGTGTGTTGATGACACAATCAGCCCTGTATTTCCATTCTCATCTTAACTCATTGAGTCATTGATGTTTTTCTCACTGTTTCAGAACATGATTACATTTTATACCAATTTTTAATGCTAAAGAAACAAAAGGTGATGGGGGAGAAAAGGAAAAAAAGGCATAATCCAGATGAGCTAGCTATATAGGAACAGATATTTGAAGCACTAACTAAAGTAATGAAAAGCTGTTTTAATAATAAACCTAATGGGGAAACAATGTGGTCAGGAAACTCAGTGATACTGAAATTTGACTCTTGCAAAGTAATAGCACGTAAACCAGGAACAAAGGGCTCCAGTTACAGAATCAGTCCCCTGTGTTGTTAAATGGGGTTTTGGTTACTGTTCCTCTGCTGCCTCTTCTTGTGGCCTCCCTTGTTACTCCGCGGTGTTTGAAGATTGGAAATGTCACCAGTTAGAGCAGAAATAGGGTTTTGCCTATGTCTTCACTCCTCATCATCTTTGGGTAATATTCTTGTTCAGTTTCCCTCCAGATTATCTCCTGGAAATGACCAGGAATTCTAACCTAATTTCTTTTGTCGAGCACCGTAGTGTTGATTTGAAGTTCATATGTCAGATACATGAAAAATTAATGATCCAATGATATTCTGAAGATGTATCCAAAATCTGCACAATATCCTTCAGATGAGAGTCCATATCATAGACCACCATTAGGGAGGGGGAGCTGGGGAAGTGTAACCATTCATTCCAGCTGTGGCAATGTTGGCTCACTAGCAAAGTCTCTTTTTCAGGATTTAGACTGAATGGTGTTTTAATTTAATTTTTCAGTTTTTGTTATAAGACAAGATGTTGGTGACCTAAGAAAATAAAAGGATTTATCCTGCTAAGGCAGAGACTCCTTTAAATGAGAGTCAAGAGACCAGACTTTTGATCTTCAAATTCTCTCCTCTACAGTTACTTCATCAGTGAAAAGAGACATTGTGTTTATCATTTCTTTGTTTGTGGAAATTCTCTGACCATCCGTACTACCAGGGGACTATGGTGCCAGAGCCCATAGTGGGTAACACTAACTCAGAGCCTGAATTGCTCAGGTGGTTCAAATCCACCAGCAGCTCCAAGGGAGAAAGATGGGCAACCTTCTCTGATGTGATTGCCAGCCTTAGAAACCCAGTGGAGGGTCAGGTGAATTGATTATGATTGGACGGCAATGAGTTAGTTTGAAGTATTTTCCCCTTGACAAATGAGAAATTTTTTTCATGCCTTTTTGAAAGCTGTTTCCTTTTTTGTGTAATTAGTTTGATTTTGTGGTCTCAGCATATATTGTTATTATTTAGTCTTGAATCAGAACTAGCCGTAGTTGCCCCTTCGGTGTTTCCAGTGGCTTGTCAGAGGCAGTAATTACACAGGAGATAGTTCACCTTCCTCTCAGGGAACATCAGAAAGCGCAGTTTCTTCCCACCAGCATGCAAATCGTTAGCATAGTAGAGAGCTAAGGAACACACAACAATAAGTGGAGCACCTGGCAGATGTTGTTGGTGTTGTTATGTGCCATCCGGTCGCTTGCAACTCATAGTGACCTACAAAGTCACTGTTGAGTACAACAGCCCTAAACCCTGCTCTATCCTGTGCCAATGGCACTGCCTCTGACACACCCATAGTGATTACCCCAGTCACTGAGTCAATCCACCTCATAGAGGGTCTTCCCCTTTTGCGCCATCCCTCCACCCTCCCAAGCATGACGTCCCTCTCCAAGGACCTGTCCCTCCTTACAACATGTCCAAAGTATGTCAGATGAAGCCCCAGAATCC
>NW_006399887.1:59375-72223 GCF_000299155.1 Elephantulus edwardii
TAGCTGAAATACGTCAATTGGTATACCATCTATTCCTGGGGCCTTGTTTTTTGCTATTTCCTTCAAAGCAGCTTGAACGTCTTCCTTCATCACCATAGGCTCTTGCTGATATGTGATTTCATTAAATTCTTCTGTGTCTGCCAGTTCCTTTTGATACGGTGACTCAGTGTGAACACTTAAAGGACAGACTCTGGCAGTTACTTTACTTCTGCTGTTTTACTAGTTCTACAAAGTCTTACACATTTGGCAGGGCTTTATTGTGTTGCCTGCTGAAAGGTGGATGATTCAAATCTACCAGCTGCTCCATGGAAGGAAAATGGGTAGTTTCCTCCTGTGTGATTTCTGACTCAATATCATTATCAGTTGAATTTGAGTCTTACTAATTCTGGAGCTCTGGTGTCATAATCTGTTGAATTTTACATTGCATTGCTAGTCAAAAGGCCGCACTTCTTCAGTGGTTCAAACCACCAGTGGCTCCACAGGAAAAAAATGTGCAGTCAACTGGCATTATTTTTCACAGCCTCCAGTGGAGAGTTGTGTGTAATCAGAATCAACTCAATGACCATGAGTTTGAGCTTTCATTTTTTTCTATTATTAAAATAAGCATTATGTTACCCCTTCCTACATAGGAAATTTGGTGTTGCTTTATGAGATAGAAGAAGATAGCATTTTAGATACTTCTGCCTATAATTTAAATTGTTGTTGTTGTTGTTAAGTGCCATCAAGTAATAGACGACTCATAGTGAACCTATGAACAAAAGATCTATCCTCAATTTTTTAAAAAGCTTCAATAGGGCATATTTTCACTTGGTGGTGTTTGTTGTTGTTATCTGCCATAGAGTCACCTATGACTCATCGAGACCCTACGCACAATAGCTCTGAACCCTGTCCAATCCAGAGCCAATCTCACTGTCTCCCATACTCCAGTTCCTATTACCTACACCTGTTATTTCAGTCACTGTGTCAATCTGTCTCGTCCAGGGTCCTCCTCCTCTGTATTGTCTCTTTACCCTTCAAGCATGAAGTCTTTTCCCAAAGACTAGTCCCTCCTGGCTACATGCCCAAAGTATGTCAGATGAAGCTTCAAAATCCTTGCCTCAAGAAAGCAACTTGGTTTCACCTCTTAAGGAAAGACCTGTTCTCTTGGCAGTCCATGGTATGTTCAGTAGTCTTTTCCAGCATCATAACTCAAAGGCATCAATTCTTCTTCTGTCATCGTTGGTCATTGCCCAGCTCTCTGATGCATAGCAAGTCATTGCAAAGACTATGGCTTAGCTCAGGACCACTTTAGTCTCTAGATTAACATCTTTGCTTTTCAGCACTCTGAAGAGGTCCCTGACAGCAGACTTTCTTAATCCAATTAATCTACTTTTAAATAGGTTTTTCTCTGCCCTAGATAACATTCGTATCTTAGTAGCAAAATTATCAGAATTGTAGAGTCTTTGGGACTATTTATAATTTTTTTAAAGTCTTCCAGGTTACTTCTGAATCTTCAAAGATAATGAATAGAGTTAATAAGATGTTTTTATTAATTTATTTTATCTTTTGCTGTAAAATGTAAAATTGTAATTATATGGTCTTTTAATAACTCGATACCTGATCACATTTCTAATTGTTGAGGTATCTTATTAACCCCTAGACATGTGCAAGAGCAGTATTTTAAAGTATTTTAATGAATATCTATTGATTGACCACTATGTGACTAGTAGTCATGTTAACTAGTAGTTTACTGTTAACATTTGTTTCAATGAACTTAATAGGTTTTATGCATTTTGTCTTTTTTACTGTAATTTGAGTGAAAGTTTATAAAGCATACTAGCATCATAATGCTTTTTTTATATAAACTCTTTAAGAATTCTAACAGAAGAATTTCATGGTCCTGTTTTGTGTTTACAGAGACTGACTGAAAGTGAGTAGACCTGGGAGCTCACACCCAAATCAAGTTTTCATTTCAGCCTTTTTGTATCACAGTCAGGTTCCTGAAAGTGAGGGTCTTTCAGCGGTAGTTTGGATCACTGTGATTCAGAGATAAAACTTGATGGTCTTAAAGACAACAAGAAGTTCTGGTAGCAACAGTGATGATATGGTGGTGGTGCTTGTGTACTATTGAGTTAGATGACCCCAACCTAAAAAACTTCTCATATTTTATGTTGTTTTATGTAGTATCACGTCACAACCACCACCACCACATCAATAGCATTTTCCCTTACCGTCATCAAAAGCAGGTTTTCTTTTGGCACTATGCACATCCAACATGATTCATCTTGTTTTTGTTTTAAATCTTTCACATGAGCAGTGATAAAGCACAAAGAGGTAGTGATTTTGAGTTCTATTTTTAGTCATGCTTCTGTGCTGTTGGGCTGTCTTTAGATAGCAGACTGTGGAAAGGCAGTGCTTGCATTAAGCCTACTAAACAATTTAGTCTAATCATCATTGCTAAAAAGAATTTATGTGTACCATATGTGTTTACACATACTTTGTTTATAGTTATTACCATGGAGGTGTTCATAGTTTTAAAGGGAACAGTCAAACAGGCTGAACACTTCCTCTGACTAATTGTTGTTGTTGTTTTTCCCCTCTGGCTAATTGTTCATTCTCATTCTCATGTAGTTAACTTTTTGGTTTACTTTGGTGTATAAAATATTAAAACAGGATTTCTTATAATTACTGAGGAGATAGGAAAGGCAGGCACTTTTCATTAAACATACTAGTGATATAATTATTATGACATCATGCTTGGAAAGGTGCAGGGCTAGTGTGGGAGAGGAAAAGCCTCAACTAGATGGATGGACACGCTGACTGTAGCGATGGGCTCAAGCATACCAGTGACGATGAGGATGGCACAGGACAGGGCAAGGTTGTTGTCTGTTGTTCATAGGGTCACTGTGAAACATAGTTGACTCTATGGTGCATAACAGCAACGACAACAACAACAACAGCAAAATAGAATTTGAATCATTAAGTTGGTTTCCTTTTAAAAGCTGCCAAAATTTTAAGAGAATAAATGATTCTATGTAGCAATTGTATAAAAACAACCTCTCTACAAATTCTATTTCTAACATAAATAACTTTCCTTATACTTTAATGTATGTGATAATTTCTCCATGAGTCATCATCTCCTCTCTTTCTAACCAGCACACATATATGCCCTCACATTCATTTTGGTCTTAATGCTTTGGTGTGCTATGCTCTGATCATGTGGAAATGGCTTTTTGTTGTCTTTGATTTGAATCCTTTCTCCCACTTGCCCTGAATTGTGTTGTTGGTTTGGCAAGTGAGATGGACAAATAACTGGCTAACAAAGTAATTGTTTTCATTGCAGTCATGTCTGCTTGAGTGCATTGAAGGTTGTTGTTGTTAAGTGCTGTTGAGTTGTAAACAACTCATAGTGACCCTATGAACAAAAGACCTGAACACTTGTGTAACTTTCATCATTTTTCCAAGTTCATAGAGTTTCTGGAGGCAAGCTGTTTCAGAAATGGATGTCACTCCTGCTTCCAAGCTTTTTTTTAATCGGGGAGTTCCACTAAACACTGTCTACCATGCATAATCATGATCACATTTGATATATCAGTGTCACAGTGTTTAGCATCACAGCAACCACAAGTTATTTCTGTACAGCAAATAGACCAGTTCTATACCACTTAGAAGAGTGTTTGCCCAAAACAATTAATACCAGGCCCAAATGCCTTTAAATCCAGTCAGCTCACACCTATTTGCGGGCAAACATTCCACACCAAAGCCTTAACCAACACCAGAAACACACCTTTGTAGAATCCCACTGCTCCACTCATCTTCCCAGTGTGGATTCCAGCCCCAAGCTGGTGACCAAATGCCTTTTAAAATATGAGGCCAAATCCAATCAGCTCACTCCCAGTTGTGAGCAAACATTCCACACCAAAGCCTCTACCAAAATCAGAAAACATACTTTTGTAGAGGTTAACCCAGCCTAAAAACATTTCTCATATTTTGTGTTGTTTTGACTCATTCAACTCCTTAAACTATGGTGTGTACTTTTAGGAAAGAAATAAGCATTTATTTTTGAGGGAAACTGAATCTTCTCTAAATTTAAATCCATTAAGTCCTTTTGCTCACAGATGTACCATGTTTGAATTATTTCAAGTTCATGTGAAGGAAATTTAACCTGGGGTATATCAACGAGCTGACAAGTATTAAGACAACTGAGGAAGGGAAGGAAAAACGAGGTTACGAGAAAATCTTAGGCAGAAATTAACTTTGTTAAACCTAAATCCAAACTCATTAGTTAACTTTTTCAGGCTTATACAAAATATAGTTCAAACCAGTAGATCATTTTGGTGATAAAACCTCTTTACATTTTGTTAATCCAAAGAACTATTTTCCCCTCCAAAGAATTTTGTTTTTATGGGACATAATTATTAATGTTTACTCTATTAGTTATAAAAACACAGATTTATTCATTAAAAGTAAAGAAGTCATTACATGTTGACAAATAATATACTTTCATTAAGAAATAACTAATGTTCAAAACAAAGACATTTAGTGAGAAAAGTGGCATTGTTTTACATTTTTCAAATATCTTTATTTTCTAGTTTAATAGAATGCAGCTGGAGTCTCCTATTCGCTCCTGCATTCAGTCTTTTGTCATATCATACATTCAGTAGCTTCTGGAAAACGTTACTGTATGCTCAGGAGAGAACAAGAGTGAAAAAGGCAAATATCTTAGAATTATTATGAAAATGCTTTGACCTTGTGGATCTCCTGAAAAGGTCTCCCAGGGGGTTCCCCAACCACACTTTGAGAACTTCTGGCCTAAACGAGCCTTTCCAAGCACACTCTTCTGTGAATCCCCATGTAGCCTCCTAATAGTAAGACTTTTGCCTGTTCTGTGCCCCACCTCCATGCACCTGTTCTCCCAGTTGCCTGCATTCCTCACAACTCAATCTCAAGCTCAGTGTAATCAACTCAAAGCTGACCCTCCACTGGGTTTCTTAAACTTTAAATCACAATGAAGGAGACTGCTCATCCTTATCCCCCTCCCCAGGTGCTGGCAGATTTGAACAGCTAGAGACCTAGAGCCTTTGTGTTCGCAGCCCTACTCCGTACAGACTATTTTAGTAGCTTTCGAATGACCAGAATCTTAAGTTGTTGTTAGATGCAGGCAGAAGGGGCAGGGAAGGAGAGCTCACATTTTTCAAATTGTTATGTTGGCAAACCAAGGAATCTTTTGGATCCAGACTTAAACAGTAGGAGTTCTTGGAATGGAGAGTCAGCAATGAGTCAGTTCCAGCTCGATGGCGGTGGTGTAGGGAGAGAAGGAGAGAAAGAAAGAGAGCACTGAGCAGAAACGAGTTAACAGTCCTGGTTCTTGCATTATTATTTATTATTTTTTTGTAACATACATACACTTATATTCTTTATTTCTTCAAAGGTTTTTGGATATACCAGCAGTCTCCAGGTTATGAACATCTGACTTATGGACAACTTGCTCTTTAATGTTATATAAATTTTCCTTTATTGAACCGACCCCTACTTGCAACAAATTCTTTATCTAAATCATCTTCACTTGTTTTACTTGCAGCTTCTTTATCTAAATCATCTTCACTTCTTTTACTTGCAGCTTTTAAATCATGGAAATGACCTTGTGCTTTTATTGTACTGCATGAAGGCTAAATAAAAACCGTGTGCACCTGCTTTGACTTACCTACAAATTGTTGAAGCCACAGGAAAAGACCTTGAACATAATGTAGGGACTGCCTGTGTTTGGTCTTAAGTTCAGATAACCCATTCTGAGGTCTGACTGTACTTTTCCAACTTGCTACTGGATATCTTTATTTTGAATGTCTCATTTGAAAAACAAAAACACCAAAAACCAAACCCACCAAATACAAACCCACTGCTGTTGAGTAAATACCAATTCACTTATAGGGTAAATTCAGTTCATCTGAGTTTCCAAAGTTATAAATCTTAATGGGAGCAGACTAGCCCATCGTTCTCATGAAGAATGGCTTATGAGTTTGAACCACTGACTTTTTGGTTAGCAGCCTAGCGCTTGACCACTGGGCTTCTTGGTTGTATCAGAGTCACCTAAACTTAACATGCTCCAAATGGAAAGAAATTCTTTCCCAGAGCTAGCATTTCCTTCTGCTTTTCCAATGCAATAAATGTTAATGGAACTTAGCCATCTACTTCCAAAATATAACAGGCCCTCATAAATGCCATGTGTATAATACAGCACACAAGAATAGAATAACAGATACGGGGACTGAGGCTGAGCTCTCAAATTTGGAAATATGAGGACGGACAGTTGTAAGCAGAAACTAATGATTGTAACGTGGAATGTGAGAAACATGAATGTAGGAAAACTGGATATCATTAAGAAAGAAATGGAATGCATAAATATTGATATATTAGGTATTGGTGAAATGAGATAGATTGACATGGGACTTTTTGAATCAGATTATCATGATCTACGATACTCGAGATGAAAAAGTGAGAAAAAAATGGGATTTCTATCATAGTTACAAAGGCCGTTTCTGTAACCATGTTGAAATACCATGTGAGTGACAGGATAATATCCATACGCACACAAGGAAGACCTGTTAATACCACTTTCATTCAAATTTATGTGACTACAACCAGAGCCAAAGAGGAGCAAATAGATGATTTCTACAAAGTTTTGTAGTCAGAAATTGATTGAACATGCAACCGGGATGTAGTAGTTGTAACAACAACAACAATAATGTGACTGGAATGAAGAAGTTGGGAACCAGGAAGAAGAATCAGCAGTCGAAAAATGTAGACTAGGTGATAGAACTGAGGCTGGGGAGAGAATGATAGAATTTTGCACAATCAATGATTTATTCATAGCAAATACCTTTTATAAGAAACATCAATGCAGGTCATACATATGGATTTCACCTGATGGTATGCACAGGAATCAGATTAATTACATCTGTGGAAGAAATCACTGGAGAAGTTCAATATCAGCTGTGAAAACTCGTCCAGGTGCTGATTGTGGAACAGACTATCAACTACTCATATGCAAGTTCAAATTAAAGTTAAAGAAGGTCGAATCAAATCCACAGGAATAAAAATTTGATGTTGAGTCTATCCCACCTGAATTTAAAAATCAACTTGGGAGCAGGTTTGAGGCCTTGAATGACTGAAAACCAGATGAACTGTTGGAAGATATCAAGAATATTATTTACAAAGAGTGTAAAGACTGAAGAAGAAGAAAAGACCAAGGTGGCTATCAGAATTCAGACTCTGAATATTTTATTAGAGTGCCAACAAGTCAAAGCAAAGGGAAGAAATCAAGAAGGAGCTGAATAGAAAAATTCGAAGGGCAGCATGGGAAGACAAAGCAAAGTATTATAATGAAATCTGCAAGGAACTGGAGTCCGAAAATCAAAAGAGCTGTGCTCGCTTGGCATTTTTTAAGCTGAAGGAACTAAAGAACAAATTCAAGCCTTGAGTTCCAATACTTAAGGATTCTATGGGTGGGATATTGAATGATCCAGGAAGTATTGGAGTATACAGAGTCACTGTACCAAGAAATTGGCTGACACAAAGAATTTCAAGAAACAACATAAGATCAAGAGGCAATGGTGATGAAGGAGGAAGTTCAGGCTGCTATGAAGGACATAGAAAAAAATAAACCCCAGGAATTGATGGAATACCAATTGACATATTTCAGCAAACAGATGCTGCCCTGGATGTGCTCACCAGGTAGTGACAAGAAATTTGGAGGACAACTACCTGGCCAGCTGACTGGAAGTGATCCTTATTTATTCTCATTTCAAAAAAGGTGACTCAACAGAGTGTGGAAATTATCAAACAAATCACTCATATGATACGCAAGCAAAATCCTGCTAAAGATTATCCAGTATGTACTAGAACAAGTACATTGACAGAGAACTACCAGAAATACAAGCTGGGTTTAGAAAAGACCCTGGCACTAGGGACATTATTGCCAATGCTAGATGGATCTTGGCAGAAAGCAGAGAATACCAGAGGGATATCTATCTGTGTTTCATTGATTATACAAATGCATTTGACTGTGTGGATCTCAACAAATTGTGGTTAACCTTGAGGAAAATGGGAATCACAGAACACTATACAGGAAGCAGTCCTCAGAACAGAGCAGGGAAACATTTCATGGTTCAAAATCAGGAAGGAAGTGTGTCAGGGATGTATCCTGTCTCCATTCCTTTTCAATCTATATGCAGAACAGATCATTCAGAAGGCTGGGTTTTATGAGGAGAAATGTGGCATCAGGATTGGAGGAAGATTCCTCAACAACCTACGATATGCAGGTGACACAACCTTGCTTGCTGAAACTGAAGAGGACACTAAGCCTTTGCTGCAGAAGGTCCAGGACTGGAGTCTTCAATATTGATTGAAGCTCAACATCAAGCAGACAAGGATTCTCACCACTGGGCCAGTTGGCATCACCAAGATAGATGGAGAAGGGATTGAGATTGTTAACAATTACAGCTTGCTGGACTCCACAGTCACCAGAGTCAGGGAATTAAAAGATGAATTGCATCTGATAGATCTGCTGTCAGTGACCTTTAGAGAGTACTGAGAAGCAATGATGTCAGTGTAGAGACTAAGATGCACCTGATCCAGGCCATCGTTTTCACAGTTACTTGCTATGCATCAGAGAGCTGGACAATATCTAAGGATGACAGAAGAATTGACACCTTTGAGTTGTGGTGCTGGAGAAGAGTCTTGAACATACCATGGACTGCCAAGAAAACAAATAGGTTTGGAGTGGGTAAAATCAAGTTTCTCCTTAGAGGCTAAGATTTTGAAGCTCTGTCTCATATACTTTGGATATGTGGCCAGGAGGGATCTATCCTTGGAGAATGACATCATGCTCAGAAAGGTAGAGGGACAGTGCAGAAGGGGAACACTCTGGATGAGATGGATTGGTACAGTAACTAGGGCAATGGGAGTAAGTGTGTTGAGTTGGTGACACTGGCTCAGGACAGGGCAGGCTTCAGAGCTGTTGTATATAGTATTGCTATGAGTTGCAGGTGACTCAATGGTATATAACAACAACAATAAACTTTATGTCAGAACTGACTTATAGCTGACCTTCCAGTGAATTTTCAGAGGCAGTGAATCACATGGGAAGCCTTTGTCCACTGTCTCCCATTGAGCAGCTGGTAGATTCAAATCACATGCCTTTGGGTTGGCAGCACAACTCTTTACCACTAAGCCTTTAAATAGGACCATTAATATTCAGCTACCAAATTAGAAATATGGGAGCTGGTTGACTCTTCCCCAAGCCTCTACATCTAATCAGTCACAAAGTGCCTATATTTCTTGAATGCCTCCAGTCTCTATCCAATCCTAATATCCTATTTTTCAAAGACAGTGTTCGCTCTTCCACCAGAGGTCTACATGCCGCTATTCCTGCAGTTGCCATATCTCTAGTGATCCCAGAGAAGTTCCAGTACATTTTGTGAGTATTCAACGCTAACATTGATGGGCGGCAGAAAATAGCCTTTGCCATCAATCACTGCCATTAAGGTTGTAGGGTGAAGATATCTCTTGTGGTGTTGAGGAAAGCAGACATTGACCTTACCAAGAGGGCAGGAGAACTTACTGAAGAGGAGGTGGAGCATGTGATCACCATTATGCAGAATCCACGCCAGTACAAGATTCCTGACTGGTTCTTGAACAGACAAAAAGATGTGAAGGATGGGAAATACAGTCAGGTTCTGGCCAGTGATCTGGACAACAAGCTCCGTGAAGACCTGGAGCGACTGAAGAAGATCTGTGCCCACTGAGGGCTACGCCACTTTTTGAGCCTTCGAGTTCGAGGCTCACACACCAAGACCATTGGGGCTGTACTGTACTGTGGGTGTGTCCAAGAAGAAATAAGTCTGTAGGCCTTATCTGTTAATAAATAGTTTATTTTATATACTTTAAAAAAAAAAAAAGGAGAGTGTTTGTGCCTTGAATCCTGAAACTGCTTCCAAATTGATCTTCCTCCTTTATTTATGAAGCAGTCCTTGTTATTATTTTTCTCAATGTTTCTGCCAGAAACAGGCTGGACTGGAGAGCATCTTGAGCCACTCGGAGAGAATCTTTGCCCAGACCCTAGTACCACTAGTGCTCATTCTCCCTGGGGCCAGGGCTTTGAGCCTAAGGGAATTATTTGAGCTTAATTTGTCTGGACTGATTTCTGACAACGTCGACCAGAGCCTGAACACAGCAGCATGTTCACACTATCTCTACTGCATCATTTTCATGGTGATGTCTTCAGGGAACGTCAGACTCCTCCACTTATGGATACCATCATCATGGCACAGAGGCTTTGGAGGAGATACTCTAGTGGCACAGTGGTCAGCCTGCTAACTAAGACTTAGCGATTTGAATGCACCAGCCATGATGAGGGAGAGAGATGTGCTGATCTGCTCCTGTAAAAATTTATGTTGTCATGTACATTCCAGTTGGAACGGACTTATAACTGACCCTCCTGTGGGTTTCAGAGGTAGTAAATCATACTTGAGACAGTTGCCCATCTTTCTCCTGCAGAGCAGTTGGTGGATTTGAATCACTTGCTTTTGGGTTGGCAGCACAGCTCATTATCATAAGCTACTAGCGCTCCCTGACAATCCTATGGGATGGTTCTACTCTGTTCTGCAGGGTCACTGTGAGTCATCATCACCATAGCAACAACAGAGTCAGGGGGCTTGTTTTGTAACACATGTCTGTATTTAAACACACATGTCTGTATCGAAAAACAATGAAGTACACTTATTTTTTGTTTGGCACAGTTGTATGGGACAGTAAAAATGACTATGTGAGCTGAAGCAGTACAAGGTGATCTATTTTTTAAAATCAGAAATAGTTATACGTTTGTTTTTATTAAACAATCTTCATAACCAATGGGAAAAATGAGAAGTGTCTTTGATCTTTAAAAAACGTTATTGTTGTTGTTCTGTACCTTCCAGTCAGATGTGACCCAAAGCTGACGCCCCAGTGAGTTTTCTTTCAGAGGCAGTTATTTGCATGAGAGGAGATTGCCTAGCCTTTGCCTGCAGAGCTGCTGCTGGATTCAAATGGTATGCCTTCCAGAGTTAAAAGCTGTACAGTTGGTTATAAATATGTGAACAACGAAACCATTTTCTGTCAAGTAATTCCAGCTCACATATTTGAACCAAGAGGTGGTTGTCAGAACAAAGCAAGGAAACACTGCATGGTTCAAAATTAGGAAGGGCGTACTCCAGGAATGTGTTCTGTCTCCATACTTTTTCAGCCTGTATGCAGAACAGATTATCCGGGAGGCTGGGCTCTATGAGGAGAAATGTGGGGTCAAGATTTGTGGACGATCTATCAACAGTCTGCACTTTGCAGATGACTGAAACAGAGGAGGACCTGAAGTGCTTGCTGCAGAGGGTCAAGGGCTTGCAGCCTCCAATATGGATTGAAGCTCAGTGTCAAGAAGACCATTTGGCAGCATCAGGATGGATGGGGAAGAGATTGAGATTGTTCACAGCTCTGGTTTGCTTGGCTCCACAGTCAACACTCTTGGCACCAGTAGCCAGGAAATTAAAAGACGTATTGCGATGGGAAATCTGCTGTTAGGAACCTCTCCAAAGTACTGAAGAGCAATGGTGTCTCCCTGGAGACTAAGGTGCGTCTGATACAGGCCGTGGTCTTTGCGATTGCTTGTTATGCATCAGAGAGTTGGACAATGATTAAGGAGGATAGAAGGAGAATTGATGCCTTTGAGCTGTGGTGCTGGAGCAGAGTATTGAGGGTACCATGGACTGCTAGGAAAACAAACAGATTCATCCTGGAAAGGGTCAAACCAGGTGGCTCCTTGGAGGCAAGGATTCTGAGGCTCTGTCTAACATACTTTGGACATGTTGTAAGGAGGGACTGGTCCTTGGAGAGGGACATCATGCTTGGGAGGGTGGAGGGACAGCACAGGAGGGGAAGACCCTCTATGAGGTGGATTGATTCAGTGACTGGGTAATCAGGATGAGTGTATCAGAGACGGTGCAATTGGCACAGGACAGAGCAGAGTTTAGGGCTGTTGTACATAGGGTCGCTATGAGTCGTAAGCGACTCGATGGCACATAACAACAACAAGAATTCCAGCTCACAGCGACTTATAGAACGAGAAAGTGGCCCCATACAATTTTCACGGTGCAACAATGGTTTTCATTAAGCACAGCAAAATAGCACAAGATCAAGTTGTAATTTGTCCTGTTGTACATAGAGTCATTAGGAGTGAAAGCTGCCTCCTTGGCACCCAGCAACAACAACAACAACAGTGTTTATGGAACCTGAATTTCACATCTCTCATTTAGTGGCCGGTATGTTCAAACCTTTGGCCTTTAAGCAATTACAGTTACTATAGAAAGAGAAATAAAATTTGAATGCTGTTGTTGGGAGACAGATGTTAATAAGTGGTGTTGATAATGTAATAATACCTAGATAAATATTCATAGCTGAGCTTTGTAAGGTGTTTACTGGTTTTGTTTTTCCTGAGTTAATGGATGCTTTCCCCTCTTTTAATTTTCTAGATTTACTTGTAACCATTATTAATTTCTTACACATTTCAATGCTCTTTTTTTCTGGTAGTATAATTTTCCCAAGAAGAAAAGGTGAGTCTGATTCAGCAGTAGACTTTCTGATCACTTGCTGTGCATCTGAGACCTGGACAGTGAGTAGGGATGACAGATAAACAATTGATACCTTCGAGCTGTAATGTTGAAGAAGAGCACTGAACATCCCATGGACAGTCAAAAGAATAAACAGATCTATCTTGGAGAGCATATACTCTCCCAGAACATTTAATCGTGCTAATGCAAAACCTATACTTGGACCAAGAGGCAGTC
>NW_006399887.1:73868-87816 GCF_000299155.1 Elephantulus edwardii
GACTAAAGTTATTAACAATCTTAATCTCTTCACCATCCATCCTAATGCTGCCAGTTGTTCCAGTGGTGAGAATCTTTGTCTTCTTGACATTGAGCTTCAATCCATCCTGAAGACTGCAATCCTTGACCCTCTGCAGCAAGCGCTTCACGTCCTCCTCAGTTTCAGCAAGCTGAGTTGTGTCACCTGCGTAATGCAGATTGCAATAGATCTTCCACCAATCCTGACGCCACACTTCTCCTCATAGAGCCCAGCCTCTCGGATAATCTGTTCTGCATACAGGTTGAAAAGGTATGGAGATAGGACCCATCCCTGGCGTACACTTTTCCCAATTTTGAACCATGCAGTGTTTCCTTGCTCTGTTCTGGCGACTGCCTCTTGGTCCAAGTACAGGTTTCGCATTAGCATGATCAAGTGTTCTGGGATTCCCATTCTTCTCAGAGTGAGCCACCGTTAGTTATGATCCACACAAACGCCTTTGAATAATCATTGAAACACAGATATACATTCTTCTGGCATTCCCTGCTTTCAGCTAAGATCCATCTAACATCAGAAGGATGGAGGGTCTGTGAAAGAGGGGAAGACCCTTGACCAGGTGAATTGACACAGTGACTGCTGCAATGGGCTCATGTGTGTCAGGAAATGTGAGGATGGCACAGAATAGAATAGGGTTCAGATCTTTTGTTCATAGGGTTGCTATGAGTCGTACTTGACTTGACAGCACCCAACAACAACCATAACATTTTTACATAAGATATAATCATATAAAGGTCAGGCTTTCAGTTAACTCTTTTGGTGAGTGGTTTGTTTGTTTGATTTTAGACACCATTATTCTTTTTCTTTCTTGGCGAGGATATTCAGTTTCCATCCTGGACATCATCAATATTCTTTACAACCATTCTTGGAATTTCATTGGCATTTTTACTGGCTTAGAGCCTTTATTTTTTGAATTTCATATATTTTTCTTTCGTGGTTTACTTCCTTAATTTGGTAAAACACGTCCTCCAATATTTTTGAAATGTAAAAATTATCCAACAGGAACAACTTGATGGCACATAACAACAACAACAACAACAACAACAAAAGGCATTCAGATGACAGCTTTCAAGCTGAATGTCTCTTGATGTCTGTTTTATATACTAGCATGTAGATGTGGTAATTAAATTTTTTATAGTATCATTCTGCAGTGTTGACAGAGTGTACTTGGTATACCACAGGCATCTAAAAGAACAAACAAATCTGTCTTGGCGAAAGTGCCATCAGAATGCTCCTTAGCAGCAAGGATGATGAACTTCATCTCACTCACTCTGGGCATTGTTGTCAGGAGGGCCCCAGTCCTTGGAGAAAGGCATCATGCTGGGAAAGACGGAGAGTCAGAAATGAAGAGAAAGACCCTTAGTAAGGTAGATCGACACGATAACTACCACAGTGGGCTTGAGCACGGCAGAGGTCCCAAGGATGGTGCAGGACAGGGCCAGGTTCAGATCTGGTGTTCATAGGCTAATTATGAATCCTCGTTACCTTGCCGACATCTAACGACACTCCTTTTGCAGTTCCCTTTTCTGCATTTCTTTGTTGGATTTCCCATTTTCTCTGTCTCATTTCTATGTCTTTTTTGCCTTTTATCCTTTGTTTTTATGTAGTATATTGCCTGGCAACTTCAGGAGGGGAAAAAAATAACAAAGGAAATTTTTTTTGAGACTTTCTATAGCTGAAATGCCGCTTTTTTTCAGTGACCTTATCACTATATGATAGTTTGGCTGGTATAGAATTTGAGGCTGGAAAGATGTTTCTTCTGCAATTGTGATAGAATTGCTCTGTTGTATTCTTGCTTCCATTGTTGTTTTTTTTAAATCTTCAAACCTTCAAATCTTTAATTCTCTGTGACTTCCCCCTACCCTGATGGAAGTTTTAGGACCTTATGATTGTAACTTGTGCTCGGAAATGTCATAGTTTTGTACCATATTCATCTATTTTTCTGGGCCCTCTTTCAATATAAGATCTCATTATTCTTCAGTTATGGGAAATTTTGTGGATTTCTTTTCTTTAGGTATTAGGAGATGATTTCTTTTCTCCAGTTTCTCTATTCTTATTTGTTGTTCTTATGTACCATCATGTAGACTGTGACTCACAGCAACCCTATGCACAATAGCTCTGAATCTTGTCGTATCCTGAGCTAATCTCACTCTCTCTGACACACCTACCCTCATTACCCCGGCTATCGTGTCAATCCATCTCATCCAGCGTCTTCCTCTCTACCGCTATCTTTCCAAGCAAGATGTCCTTCTCCAAAGAGTGGTCCATCCTTACAACATGCCCGAAGTATGAGATGGAGCTTCAATATCCTTGCCTCTAAAGAGCTACTTGAGTTCATCCTCTCCAAGACAAACCTGTTTCTTCTCATGATAGTCCACAGTATGTTAAGTACTCTTCTCCAACACTACAACTCAAAAACATCCTTTTTTTTTTTGGTCATCCTTAGTCATTCTCCAGCTCTCTGATGCATGAAAAAAATTGCAAAGACCATCAGGCACATCTGAGTCTCTAGACTGACATTGTTGCTTCTCAGTACTCTGGAGAGGTCCCTGACAGTAGATTTTTCCAATGGAATTCAGCTTTTGATTTCCTGACTGCTCATGCCAGGAGAGTTGTTTGTGAAACCAAGCATGTTGAAATTATTAACAACCTCACTGTCTTCTCCATCTATTATGATGCTGCCAATTGGTCCAGTGGTGAGAATCTTTGTTTTCTTGATGTTGAGCTTTAATCCATATTGAACAGTGCACTTATTGACCTACTGCAGTAAACACTGTAGGCCCTTCTGAGTTTCAGCAAGGAAGGTTGTGTCATCTGCATAATGCAAGTTTGATGAGTCTTCCTCCAATCCTGAAACCACATTCCTCTTCATAATATCTGGCCCCTTGAATAGTCTGTTTTTTCTGCATATAGATTGAAAAGGTATGGAGAAAAGACACATTGCTGACAGTATCCTTTTCTGATTTTGAACCATGCAGTGTTTCCTTCTGACGACTGCTTCCTGGTCCAAGTATAGGTTTTTGCATGCATATAGTTAGGTGTTTGGGTTCCCCCAGTCATCTCAACGTAAGCCTCAATTTGTTGTGATCCACACAGTCAAATGCCTTAGTGTAGTCTATGAAACATAGATAGACATTTCTGTGGTACTCTCTGCTTTCAGCCAAGATCCATCTGATATTGGCTATAATGTTGCTAGTGCCAGGGCTTATTCCAAACCCATTTAGTATTTCTGGTAGTTCTCTGCTGATGCACTTTTCCAGTTTTTTTGTGGATAGTTTTCAGTGTGATTTTGCTTGAATAAGAAGCAAAATCCTTAGTATTTATATGTCTTTAGTCTGCTTGGCTTCACGGTCAACACTCTTGGCACCAGTAGCCAGGGGAAAAAAAAACGTATTGCAATGGGAAAGTCTGCTGTTAGGGACCTCTCCAGGGTACTGAAGAGGAATGGTATCACTCTGGAGACTAAGGTGCATCTGATACAGGCTATGGTCTTTGCAATCACTTGTTGTGCATTGGAGAGTTGGATAATGACTAAGGAGGATAGAAGGAGAATTGACGCCTTTGAGCTGTGGTGCTGGAGAAGAGTATTGAATGTACCCTGGACTGCCAAGAAAACAAACGTTTTCATCCTGGAGAGGGTTAAACCAGGCTGCTCCTTGGAAGCAAGGATTCTGGGGCTTTGTCTGACATACTCTGGACATGTTGTAAGGAGGGAGATGTCCTTGGAGAGGAACATCATGCTTGGGAGGGTGGAGGGATGGCGCAGAAGAGGAAGACCCCCTGTGAGGTGGATTGAGTCAGTGACTGGGGTAACTGGATGGGTGTGTCAGAGGCAGTGCCGTTGGCACAGGATAGAGCAGGGTTTAGGGCTGTTGTACATAGGGTCGCTATGAGTCGCAAGCAACTCAACGGCACAAAACAACAACAAGAACAACAACAACATATTTTCTTCCATCTTTACTTGTTTTTCTTTTTTCTGGAGTATGTCCTCTATTTTAACTGCTAAACCTTATTAATTTTTAAAGAAATGTTTTATTCTTTATTTACTTATTTGTTTATTTTGGATTTCCATTCATTCATTGTTGCACATTTTCTTCCCTACCCACCCCTCCAGTTTACTTTTCTCTTTGAAAAAAAAAATCTTTCATTGTTGCATAATTTCCTCCTGCCTACACCTGACCGCCAGTCCACTTTGCTATGCAGCTCTTATTCTGGATTATTGTCATGCAGATAATACTTGATTACATATTAATTTAAAATAGTTCTTTTCCCTCATCTGTTTCAATGCAGTATACATTATTTATCCCCTCTTTTCTTAGTTCCCTCCCAACCCTCATGTCAGTCCTGTTTTTTTTTTTTTAGTCCTGTTTTATAACAGTGGTATTATGCAGTATTTGTCCTTTTATGGCTGAGATATTTCACTTAGCATAATGTCCTCCAGGGTCAACCATTTTTTAGGATATTTTATGAGTTCCATGTTTTACTGTGTTGCATAATATTCCATTGTGTGAATATACCACAGCTTTTCTTGCCATTCATTAGTTGACGGGCACTTGGGTTGTTTCCATTTGATGAGCAATGCAGCAATAAACATAGGTGTGCATTAAGCCTTATTAATTTTTATTTTGCTATTATGATTTTAATTTCTAGAGGTCTTTTTAATTCATTGAATATATATGTACTTTCATTTAAAAATATTATTCTTGCTTCATAGATATAATATCTTCTTTTTCTAAGGATATAAGTGATGTTTTATTTTTCAGATACTTCTTTCTGTATTTTTTTTGTATCATTTTTTAATTAAATGAAAATTTACAGAGACTTTGGATTTACATTCATTCATTGTTGTTCTTTTCTCCCTGCCCACCCCTCTCCCCCTCAGTACACTCTTCTCTTTGAACCATAAGAGAAAAGTTCCCCTATTGTTTTACAATCTCTCCCCCCAGATCATCTCCACAAATGCAGCCTTTGCTCTGGACTCCCATCATGACTAAAATACCTAATCACATATCCCTTTTAAACAGTTTTTCTCCCTTATCTGTTTCAATGCAGTATACATTATTTATCTCCTCTTTCTCAGTGTCCCTCCAACCCCACTGTCAGTCCTGTTTTACAACAGTGGCACTATGCAGTATTTGTCCCTTTGTGACTGAGATATTTCACTTACCATAATGTCCTCCAGGGTTTCCCATTTTTTTATAATATTGCATGAGTTCCTTGTTTTTCAATGCAGCATAGTATTCCTTTGTGTAAATATACCACAGCTTCTCTATCCATTCATTTGTTGATAGGCACTTACGTTGTTTCAATGCCTTGCTATCGTGAACAAAGCTGCGATAAAAATAGGTGTGCATATATCTGCTTGAGTGGCACTTATGGTCTCTTTGGGTATATTCCCAGTAGTGGAATTGCTAGGTCAAATGGTATCTTTATTTACAACTTTTTGAGACAGCACCACACCGCTTTCCACAGTGGTTGCACCATTTTACACTTCCACCAACAGTGAATAAGGGTTCCAGTTTCTCCACAACCTCTCCAGCATTTGTTGATGCTGTTCTGTTAAATTTTGCTATTGTTACTGGGGTGATATGGTATCTCATAGGGTTTTTTTTCTGCATGGTTTTACCACACAATTTTCCCCCCTCACCATAATTATTTCTCATTTGCTACTTTCAATATTGGAAGTGTTCCTCAGGTGTTGAATAAATAGTCTCTGGTTGTAAAGAATAAAAGTAAATATCTAAAAAGTTGATTTAAGGAGCTGGGATTATGGTGACTCTGTGGATTTGAGGGTTACTAGTATTTATCTGATTTATTTGTAAAATGAACTATCGGTATCCATATTAGGGTTTTACTCTAGACATATATCCCAAAGTATGCCTTCCAATTCCTTACATGGAATGCAAAATGTCTAGATGCATCTTCCAGGAGCCAAAAGTGGAGAATGGACAGGTAGTGTCAGCATTCAGATTTTGGTGTACATTCATTTAATAATGTTTGGTTTTTATCCAGTTGCTCACTTAAGCCCGAACCCTTTGTTTTACTTTGTATGTAGGAATAAGCCTGTTTGGTTACCAAGTTAGGGGAGAGGCAGAAGCTAAGGGATGTGGAGGGGACTTACGAATCCAGCTAATTCTGAAACAATTTTATTCCAGTTACTATTAATTTATCCTAATTTCCTCCCAATTTCAAAGAAGCCTCTTACTGCCATTTCCTGAGCATTTTGAGGTTTTTCTAATGTAAATAGTTTGTTTCTTAGCGTTTCCATTAGCTAGGATTTGATTTTCTTGGTTCTTTTAAGTTCTTTAACACTTGCCAATTAACTTTCAAGCTTCCAAAATTTTGTTGCTATTATCTCCTATTGTTTTCTTTGTATTTATTGGTCTATTTATTATGAACCCTCCTCCCCATCTTCATTTTTTTAAAAAGTCATTTTATTGGGTTTTTTTTTTGAGGGATCATATTTTGATGTATGTATTCAATTTGTCATCTTAGCCTGGAATTCCTTTGATCTTTCTAAAGTTAATAGACCTTCTTACAGATCTTTAATTACTCCCCATTGGTCTCACTGAAATTGCATACAAATTAAAGGGACAATCCAACCATACTTTCTCTTTTTATAACTCATGTTTCTGTTATATATTAATGATAGTATTATATTTTACGGTGCATGCATAAACTTGCTTAATTTTTTTATGCTTGATTTTGAGGATAAATTAATAAGGCTTCCAATAAATTCTCTAATGAATGAGAGTGTGTGTATGTTTGTATGTGTATGTTTGTGATGGACTCTATTAGAAGCTATACAAGTTTTTATCAATGTAATGGCAGTTAAATTTATATTATTGAACAGTCTTTACTTTTGCCTACATTCATCCATTAATAGAAATACATATTCAAGATTGAACCTACACTTATTTTGTGCAAACTAAAGTTTCTCTACTTCATGGAGGACAACTTTAGTCTCAATCTCTCTCTTCGCTCTTCTCTCTCTCTAATTGTTGAATCAGAACTCATTGGGTTTCCAAGGCAGTAAATCATACAAGAGGAGACCACCTGTTTCCTTCAGGGCCATGCATGGGTTTGGACTGCTAGATTTTGACTGCCCTGAAGTTAGCTTCTTAGCTCCCTGTATGCCACTAGAGCTTCTTATAAGTCACTAGAGAGAATATTTTTCCTATTGCCTAAATTCTTGATTAGGAAACTCCAGTCTTTCTTCCAGAAGCACATTATAGCTTTTACCTTAAGTAAAAGATAAAATTCTGTTAATAGTCACAGACATAGTACTTACATTTTTCCTTTCAAATCTGATGATACTGGATGATATCATGATGCTATTATGCTGTGGTGATTCCGCCCCCGCCCCCTTTTGCAATCCACTTTAACAGGTTGTTTGTTTGTTTTGGGGTTTAAAACTTCCTATTTATAACTCAGATTTCACAAACTTCCCCTCTCCTCCACAGAGATACACTTTTCATCCTAGAGGGAGTTTTTTCAGTTGCTGTTAAGAGTGTGGTAAGAGGCTGAGGGATGAGCAGAGCAGCCAGAGAAGTTGCTAGATAGGAATCAAGACTAGCCTCCATTCCCTCAGCGATTCTCAGGTTAACTGACTTTTCTACACCCTAATTTAAAGGACTGTGGTGCAAAGTAGTCATCCACTTCTAGGTAGAAAATGAGTATATTACTAATAAGATGTATTTCTAATTTTGGTCAATAATTGGAAATTCTGTCATTGGTCAGATGAAAGATGGCCTGGATCTGATACACCTTCTAAGGTTGCTGTGAGTCTGAATGGACTTGTAGTGGGGTTTCTGTTTTGGTTTTGGTGCTCAGGAAGTCCGATCTGCAGCTTATACTGTTGTTTGTGGGTCAGCTCATTCACCAAGCAGGTGAAGAAGGAAAGGAGACAAGAAATGACCATTTAGGCAGTGTGTCAGGATGCATCTTTACCTAGATGACAGAGAAATGGCTTATGTAATAAGGAGGATTATTATTTATAAAAGGAAATGTCCTGTTTGCCATTACAAATGCAACATTCAGAGATGCCTTTGGAGGTACTGTGTGCTCCATCAGCCTTCCTACGGAAGAACCCAGGCACCTACAAACTACTTCAAACAACTTTAGCAGTGATATTTTGGCTTCTGAGAAACTAATTAGAAGACGGGACCATTTTACATACTCTGCAAATGGCCTGAAGTTTCAAACAGATGTTCCTGGAAAACACATACCTGGTGCTCTTCCATCAGCCAATTACTTTGTTGCATCTGTCACAGACTCTTTTGTACAATAATTATGAAGAATTATGTCCCAACTGGCAACTCAAATGTACACAGTTTAGTTCAATTTGAGGGAAATTCGGTGATAATTATAGGCCCAGTTTTTCTGTTTACTCTTGAAAAAGTGAACCTATCACCATACAACAACTGAGATACGTTTGGAAATGGCAAAGGGATGGACGACATTCTCCAATAATTACCCATGGCAGAGTCTGTGAGAACTTCAAACAAAACACCATGTGCGTGTGTTTGTGCAAACACACATGTGCAAAAAAAAAAACATAAGCACAAAACCAAACCAAACCAAGTCAAAATAACTCCAATATAATACAGTTTAAACAAAAATGGGTGGGTAGAGAAAGAATAAAGAAAACAATGACATAACTCAAAATACTGAAATGAAAAACTTGCATTATGTAGATGTGAGTTTATATATTCTTACTAGCTTCTTGTGACATTTATGGGACCCTGCTAACTAAGAAAGCTGTTCCTTCCTGGTGGTTCACATTCACCAATGGCTCCAAAAGAGAAAGATGGGCACTCTCTTTTCCTTTAAGATTTACAGCCTTGGAAACTCAATAGCAATAGAAATTCAATATGAATTGGAATAAACTCAGTGATAGTGGGTTTTGTTGAGAGTGTATATGATGTCATAGTTCAGCAATATTTTTACTTTCTTGGGTTTTAAAAACATACTTTTAAATACTAGCATATCTGTAAAGGCATAGTTTGAGATTTGTAGTGAATTCTTAAGGGTAGATGAAAGCCTTTGTTTGAATATATAACATTCCTCTCTCGTTAAGCAACAAGTAAGTCGTTTGTGTTGAAACTGAGGTAAAAAAGCATAAACAGTTGTTCAGACTCTATGAGACTTGATGTTCATAAACTCAGAAACTCAAACTCAGTCCCGTGGACTCAGAACCAACTTGTAACAAAGGAAGTGGTTGCCCAACTTTTTCTCATGGAGCAATGGGAGGGTTTGAATCACTTGCTTTTGAGTTAACAATGAAACTCTTTACCTACTAGGCTAGTAGAGTTACCTCCTCTTCGGATTATTATTTTGTTAAGTGACCATACATTTTTCAAATATTAACTAGAAGTTTCTCTTAATTATCCAAACTTAGAGAAACTCTTATCAATTAATCGTCATAGATTTTTTTTTAAAATTGCTATTATCTCTCTGTAGGAACCTGGCAGAGAATGTTTCTTTTTTACTCGCTAACGTCCCCAAACACTGTAAGTCATTGAAAGCCAATTGTTCCATACTGTTTCCGTTTCCCTACTTTCTAACAGGCTAGCCCCAAACCATCCTAGACAAATGGAAAGAAAAAAGTTTATTTCTGGAAAATATGAAGATGCTCTTGTACTTGTAAATATTTTCTTACCCCATACTTTTGAAATTAGCATGTAAATTAGCTTGGGCCACATCATCTTGTGTTTTTAAAAACCAGCTCTGCATTTGATTTCAGAACAAGATGAAATGTTCTCCCCTCCGCCTCCCTTCACCATTTCCCAATGTGATATTACATTTACAATAAAGACCATCTGGCTATTTGCAATTGGAGAAGTCCTCATGCCTTTGAAATACGACATTCAATAAATAGTTCTCCTTCTACTCCTAAACAGCAATCAGCGTGTCTTAGATATTTTGGAAGGGTTGATTTTGTTTTCTTTTAAATAAAGACATTTTAATATTGTATATGCGATGAAAAAGCAGGTATGGTTCAGGAATAAAAAAATTCAGAAATTTTGTAACTAATTAGGGCAATTATGCCAACGTGGTTAAATCTTAATGAAGAATAATGGTCCTTTTTCCCTCCTTGTGACTGTGCTAGAGAATTTCGAGTGGAAGCAAGATGTTACAACACTGCCCCCTGCTGTAAGACTTTGTCTGGCCCTTTCAAAATAACATCAATTTAATTGATGACTTGGACAAGTATATCTCATTACATTTAACGTTTTGAAAACATTCTGATGAACATTTCTGTCCTGAATGCAGAAATCTAGAATCACAGAATATAATACACACTTTTGTTTCTCAGTTTGTTTTCTTTTGAACTAATGTCACCGCTGCTCTCTTCCTTTGAGTTAAACAGAGGAAACACCCCCCCCTCCCCCCCTTCAATGTTGCTTTGGGATGATGGCTCTCACTGAGTTTTGTGAATGTGTTTTTGTTTTAATTGGGGTGAGTTTCAACGATTTTTGCATCTTTGTGGCCAGATAAAGAATGATATTTTTTTCTATCTTCAGCTTGGCCTTGGTATTTTTTTTTAATAATAGAAACAGATCCTGTGATAAAGTTTATCAATTCAAGCCATCATATTCTGGAGTTTATCCAGTCATAAATCTAACTGTCTCTGAACAATGTTGTGTTGTCTGTTTTGAGGCAAACTGCAAATTCATGTGAACAAGTCTTTGGCATGATTGAAACAGGGATTCCTTCTCCTTCTTTTTCGTGGTAAGTTGATTCCCCACTCCTCCCTTTTTATGGGTATTGTTTTAACAAAAATGATTCTAATGACATCTCGTTTGCCAGTGTGTATTTTCTGACATTAAAAAACAAATCAAAAGCCACTTATCATATGAATCATTGTTAAAGTCAGCAGTAATCCACTGTGTAAAATCTCCCTGCAAAGGCGAGGAGGCTAGGGGCTTAAACCTGGAGCACATTAAATTAGTTCCAGTCTCCCTCGAATGGGCTTTGCCTGGCTTGCTTAGGCAGGCAAAACGGAAACAGGCAGTTTATAACAAGAAGTCTGCTCTAAAAACCATGGGGTTCATTGCAGAAAGATTTATATCCCCCACTTATATAAACATTACAAATGTGGACTGCAAGTAGGAGGGGACCCCTTTATCGAAATCTCTTGAAGAGCTTTTTCATTGTGAGTGAAATGGACAGCATGCGCTGTTGTTTGAAGACATGCCAGTATTTCAACAATAATCTTTTCTCACTGCTTTGCCTGATTAAAATGTAACATTGTGAAGACTAACCAGACCACCTACTTTTAATTTATTTTCTTGATGAGACTATGCTGCCATCGACAGTGGAGCCAAAGACCTCTGCTACCAAAGGAGAAAATTGTCATTTTAGGATTAAAAAAAAGACAATATAATTAAAGTCTTGGGGTAATAGAATCTGATGTCAGTGTCTATTATCCCCTCATTTAAAATGATTTTTATGTCTAAGCACTATCCTGAAGATCATTTTGTCTTTGGGATCCTAATAGAACACAGATGAGACCTGAAATATCTGTTCCAATAAAAGAAAAAAGGGCTACAAGGAAAGATTACCATGTGAGATTAAAATAACTGTTTGATATTTCACATATGGTGATTTTGGGTCTGTGAGCTCAATCTCTTTTGTTTTTATCTCTTATTTTCACATCTTGGAAATGGCCACAGAAATTATTTTTCCTTGTCTCCAAAGATATCAAACAGGGCACTCAGCTGAAATGATCTTTTTCTCCAGGCTTGTTAACAGTACCGATTATGTGATGGGTTTTAGTCACATTCCAAGGAGCACTGAATTCTAGGCTTCCTTCAGCCAGTCTAGAAGATAGCACATCTGTTTGTCATATTCTTAACTGGTTCCAAATGTTTAGTTTTTATATTTAAAATAAGGTTATTTTGAATGCTCCTTAATATCAGGGTTGACTGTCAGAAACAACACGGTGAAAACATTTGAAAGACTTAATGTGAAACTTGGGTCCACAGGAGTGCAAGGGTTAACATCTCAGCCTCTGAGCTCAGCCCTGGAGGCCATCTCTGCTTTTGAAGGCCTTCCCACCAGGTCTGTTTGCCTTGACAACTGCTGTTAGAAACAAGAGCAGATTTCTATAAAGGAAGCAAGTTCTTTTGACTTTACCAGATACACAGACTTGAGCGATGTACTTATTGTTGTTAGGTGCCATTGAGTCGAGTAAGACTCATAGTGACCCTTTGAAAAAAAGATCTGAAACCAGTACTGTCCCACGCCATCCTCACACTTCCACAATAGCCCATTGCAGCAGTCACCCATCAGTCCACCTGACCCTCCACCATTCCCAGCATCATGTCCTTCTCCAAAGAATAGCACCTCCTAGCAATATGCCCAAAGTATGCCAGGCAAAGCCTCATCATTCTTTCCTCCAAAGAGCATGCCGACTGCACCCTCTCATCTATTCATTTTCTTGGCTGTCCATGGGATGTTCAGTGCTCTTCTCCAACACCACAGCTCAAAGGAATCAATTATTTTTGTGTCATCTTTATTCATTTTCCAGGTCTCAGATGCATAGCAAGTAATTGAAAAGACCATGGCCTGAATCAGATGCACCTTAGTCCTCAAACTGGCATTACTACTCCTCAATAATTTTGAAAGGTCCCTAACTATAGATTTCCCCAGTGCAGTGGATCTCCTTATTTCCTGACTGCTAGTACCATGGGTGTTAATTGTGGATCCAAGCAAAATAAAGCTGTTGACAATTCCAATCTCTTCTCTATCCATTAATGACACGGCCTGTTGGTTCAGTGGTAAGAATCTTTGTTTTCTTGATATTGAGACACAATCCATACTGATGGCTCCATTCCTCCATCTTTTGCAACATGTCCTTCAAATCCTCCTCACTTTCGGAAAGCAAGGTTGTGCCATCTGCATAATGCAGGTTATTGGTGAGTCTCCCTCCAGTGCTGGTGCCACACTCCTCTTCATAGAGTCCAGTATCTCGGATAATTTGGCCAGTATATAGATTGAACAGGAGTCCCACCTAAATAAATGATCTAACTGTGGCTTTCTAAACAATAAGTGAGCTCCAGTGGTCTAGTGGGTAGAGCTGCACTGCCAACCCAAAGGCAATGGCTCAAGTCCACCTTATGTTCCATGGAGGAAAGATGGGCAGTCTCCTCCCATGTGATTTACAGTTTCTGAAATCTCACTGTAGGGGCCAACTCGGTGGTAGTAAAAGAGTTTAAACAGTGGTCTTCACAGTTACTTACTATGCATCAGAGAGCCAAACAGTGACTAAGGATGATAGAGAAAGAATTGATGCCTTTAAGCTGTGCTGTGGAAGAGTATTAAATATACCATGGACTGCTAAGAGAACAGGTTCACCCTGGAGAGGATGAAAGCAGGATGTTCCTGGGAGGCAAGGATTTTGAAGCTCCATACTTTGGGCATGTTGTAAGGAAGGACCAGTTCTTGGAGAGGGACATCATGCTTGGGAGGGTGGGAGGACAGTGTGGGAGAGGAAGACCCTCGATGAGATGGAGTGATTCAGTGACTGGGGTATCAGAGGGTTGGTGTATCAGAGACAATAAGGTTGACATGGGATAGAGCAGAGTTTAGGGCTGTTTTCCATAGGGTCACTATGAATTGCAAGTGACTCAACAGCGAATAACAACAACGACGATTTTTTTCGGATCTCATTTTGCTAAGCTCTTGTTATATGCCATATGTTATGCTAAATAATATGTTGTTGTTGTTGTTATGTGCCGTCGAGTTGCCTGCGACTCATAGCGACCCTATGTACAACAGCCCTAAACTCCGCTCTGTCCTGCGCCAATCGCACTGTCTCTGATACTCCCATCCCAATTATCCCAGTCACTGAATCAATCCACCTCATAGAGGGCCTTCCTCTCCTGCGCCATCCCTCTACCCTCCCAAG
>NW_006399887.1:90416-106284 GCF_000299155.1 Elephantulus edwardii
ATTTCCATGCTTGAAAACTCAACCTCCTTTGCCATCTCTGTTATCTAAATGTTGTACATAGGGTTTTCAGAGGCCTGCTATTTACCTATATCATTATTTTTAATCTTTATAACGATATGGTTTATAAAATAAAGAATTTGGGACAGAGAGTTTTGGGTTGTATCATCCACTGATGGTGGCAGAGCTTGGCATTTAAACCAGGTATTCTCACTATAGAACCCATAACGATTAGCTTTCTTACCTCTGCATGCTACATGTTGATCTTCTTATTTCCAAAATCATTTGAGGTTTCCACACTGTATTTGTTATGTGTAACCCTGTTAGTGCCGAGCCTTGTCTAGTTTAGTTCCTTGAGTTTTTATCAGCAGCTCAATCTGTACCTACACATGAGGTTGAGATGAATTGGCTTGAGTAAGAAATTAGACTCTTCCGTTAAGTTCAGAGATGAAAGCAAAGAGTTGTAGGGAGCCTTGTGCCAGATCTTGTCAGTAGTGATGAAAAGAGCCCTTCAGTCAGGGGAACCTACTATGAATTCCAGGCGCTTAAGATGAAGGACTATTCTTATTAATTTGCAGTAGCTTGTGGTCTTACCACTAAATTGTCTTGCATCTATAGTATTTTCTAATGATACTGAGAATTCTACTGTGGAACATCTCTAGTTTCAGGAGTAAATTGACCTGAAGTTGAAGGTAGCAGTTAATCAATTCCAACTACTGGTACTTCCTTACTGGAATAAAATTTCGTTTTTTGAGCAATTTATTCACCTTTTCTATAAAATATAAATAAATGTGTCTGTTATTAAAGTGGATTTTCATAATGCTACATGAATAGCAATTGTATTTCAAACTAACTCACTGCTGTTGTTTTGGAACTGATTCAGACGTAGCTGATTTTCCAATGGGTTTTCAGAGGCTGAATGAGAGGAGACTGCTTATCTTTCTCCTGACAAGCAGCTGGTGGATTTGAACCTTGGGATTGACACCACAATTTCTTACCCACAAGGCCACCGAAAATAATGTCCAAAGTCACCACTGGAAATAACTAACTTATGTAATTACAGATTCCAAAGAAGTTGTGATAATGTTTTATAATACTGAACTTTGTCTTTACAAAATTGGAGTAAACATTGGCCAAAAAAACAGAATTCCTTGGGAGTTTAACCAAACATAATGGTAGAAGGAGGAAGAGGAGAAAATCTTACACTGTTTAAAGGAGCCATAGCAGAGTAGTTAGGCATGTGTTGTACTGTTAGCCAAAGCCCTACTCTTTATAAATTTAGCTTGTGAGATCAGTTGTTGTTGTTAGGTGCTGTCAAGTTGACTAACACGCAGAGTGACCTTGCTGTTTTGTTGTGTGTCATTGAGTGGGAACCAACCCATAGCTGACCTTCCAACGAGTTTTCAGAGGCAGTAAATCACATGGGAGGAGATTGTCCATCCTTCTCCTGCGGAGCCACTGCTAGATTTGAACTGTGCGTCTTCAGTATTGCAGCATCACTTCTTACCTCTAGGCCACCAGGGCACAGCACATTACAACGTTGCTATATCCTGCAGTATCCTCACCATGAGGGTCTTCTTCTCTTTCATTGACCCTCTACTTTTTCTAGCATGATGTCTGTTTTCAAGAAATTGTGCCTTCTGACAACAGGCTCAAAATATGTGAAAGTTTCACCATCCTTGCTTCCAAGGAGCACCCTGGTTTTAGTTCCTCCAAGATAGATTTATTTGTCCTTTTTGCAGTCCAAGACATATTAAATATGCTATGCCAGCACCGCTATTGAATAGCATCAGTTTTCCCCATTCAGTGTCCAACTTTCATGTGCATATGAAGCCACTGAACCATGACTTGGTTGAGCCACACCTTAGTCCATAATCCATTATCTTTGCTCTGGAGCATTTTACATCTTCTCCTTAGCAGAAGATTTCTTTTTGGTTTCTTGACTGCTGCTACAATGGGTGTTGGTTGTAGAACCACGTAAAATCAAAGTGAGGTAAGAGATACTGTTTGTAGTTGGTGGGAGGGGAAAAGTATAGCTATAGTATTTATACTATTTAAAAATTAAGAAGTTAACAAATAGAGCAACAAAAGTTGTGATACAAATGTCAGGTGTTTGTATATGTTGTAGGTTATGGAGCAGGAATGCAAGTGAGATAAGTCTATTCCAGCACAGTAGAAACTACCAGATAATGATAAGAAAAAGTGAGTAGTAAAAGAAGTGGTCAAAAGATAATAATGGCATAATGGTGGTCAGAAGAGAAATCAAACCCAGAAGTTAACCAAACATGGTTTCTTTTGAAAGATCAGTAAGTCTCTGGGGAGAGATAAGGTATGATGCTGTTCCTTTTAATCACAACCCTTCTACAGTATTTGAATCTTATGAACCAAGTCATATATTACTGTGACAAAAAGAAATATATCTAAAAGTAACAAAAATAGCAATCACCACAACTGTTAAAAACCCCCAAAGCTCTACACTAAAAGGTAAAAACATCTTTGCATGTATAGTTCTCTAATTTTCTCCTTTAAGTTATGAATCTTGAAATTTGAGTGGAACCCAGAATATATGCAATTGCTTTTGTTTTTGTTTAGTCTCAGAAGTTCTCTTTGTTAGAAAGGTGAAGGTTTCCAGAGAAGACATTTTTCACAATCTGCTTGGTTAATTAGAGCAGTTTTTCTGATGACTAAATAAACTTGACCATTGACCTATGGGCCATTTTGATTAATTTTCAATCCCAAATTACTGAGCTTCATAGATTTCAGTGATGGATGTAGTGGCATGATGCCTCAAGGACTTTTTAGATTACTTTTGCAATTTTGTCAACCAACAGGAATACACTTGTACTCCATAAGTCTGTTTCCTTGTAATAATCATAGTAACCTTGCATGTGCAAATCTTCAAACTGGTTAACCACTTATGAAATAGTGGTATTTTTCTTTAGAGGTATTTAGTAATCCCAGTTTATTTTATACATATACATATATATAATATGAACATTTTTCTTACTTTCCTTCACTGCATATTTTTATTCATTTCTAACATTTTAATCATTCTTAGATACCTATTCTGGTGACCTAGTGGTAAGATGCTGCTCTGTAATCCCAAAGGCAAACAATTCAAGTCCACCAGCTGCTCTGTGGGAGAAGAAAGGGCAGTCTCCACCTGTGTGATTTACTGCCTCTGAAAACCCACCAGAGGGTCAGCTATGGATCGGTTCCAACTCTTTGGTGCACAACAACAACAACAACAACAACGTATATATTATACAACTCATGGCCTTCTCGTCAGAACCAACTCATAGCTGACCCTCTAGTGGGATTTCGGAAGGAGCTTTGGTGGCCTAGTGGTAAGCAGTCATGCTGCCAACTCCATGCATGTTCCACGGAAGGGTGAGTTATCTCCTCCCATGTAATTTACAGCCACTGAAAACCCACTGGAGGGTCAGGTATGAATCAGTTCCAACTCAATAGCATGTAACATAAATCCATATATAAATTTTTCCTGAAAACCTATTTAGTGGAACTTATGTAACCTTAAACTTATCTTTAGTCTTTGGGAAATTGAGTCATTCCCCTGCTTAGAAATCTTACAAGTTAAATGTTGTTTCTGGTTATAAAACGATAATTTGTTTTTAAACAGCTAGTTTTCAATGTAATTATATTTGCATTTCCTGCATTTATTATTTATTATATTTATTATTCTATCTAATAATTAATTTTTATGATTAACCAAGAATAGATAAGAAAACATTCTCACTTTACTGCTTAAAGATTCACATGAGATGGTTTATCATATTTTAAAAAATGTGCTATCTAAGGATTTGTTTTATGATTCAGAGGGTACTTTTATATTATTGTCATGTTTAATAATCACTGTACCAAAAACAATTGGCTGACACAGAAGAATTTAATGAAAGAGCATACAATCAAGCAGCAATGATGATGAAGGAGGAAATTCAAGCGTCTCTGAAGGAATTGGTAAAAAATGAGTCTCCAGGAATTGATTGAATACCAATTGACATATTTCAACAAACAGATGCAGCCCTGGACATGCTCACCAGGTCCTGCCAAGAAATCTGGTGGATAACCACTTGGACAACTGACTGGAAGAGATCTGTATCTATTCACCTTCTCTAAAAAGGTGATCCAAAAAGTTTAGAAATTATTGAACAATATCAGTAATAGCACAATCAAGCAAAACCTTGCTACAGGTTATCCAAAAATAACTAGAACAGTAGATAACAGAACTGCCAGAAAAATAAGCTGGGTTTGGAAGAGGCTGTGGCACTAGGGATATCATTGCCAATGTCAAATGGATCTTGGCTGAAAGCAGAATACAGAAGAGTTTTTATTTATGTTATAATGACTATGCAAGAGTATTTAACTGTGGATCACAGCAAACTGTGGCTAACATTGAGAAAAATTAGACTCTCAGAAGGCTGACTGTGCACATGTGAAACCTGTGCTCAAACCAGGAAGCAGTCATCAAAACAGAGCAGGGAAACACTGCATGGTTCAAAATAAAGAAAGTAGTGCATCAGAGATGAGTCCTTTCTCCATACTTTTTCATTCAGGAGGCTGGACTTTATGAAGAATAATGTGGTATCAGGATTGAAGCCTCATCAACAGCTTGAGTTAGCAGTTGACAAAACCTTGGTCACTGAAAATGAGGGAGACCAGAATCATTTGCTGCAGAGGATCAAGTCGTGCAATCTTCAATATGGATTTCATTTCAGTATCAAGAAAACAAGAATTCTCACCACTGGGCCAATTGGAGGCATCATGAGAAGAGGTTGAGGTTGTTAACAATTTCATCTTTCCCAGGTCTATAATCAACACTTTGGTCACCAGCATCAGGGAACCAAGAGACAAGCAGCTTTAGGAAAGTCTGCTGTCAGGAACCTCTACAGAGTGCTAAGGAGCAACAATATCAGTCTAGAGACTAAGGTGTGTCTCAGCTAAGTCATTGTCTTTGCAATTACTTCCTGTGCATCAGAGAGCTAGACAATGATTAATGATGACAGTAGAGGAATCTATGCCTTTGAGTTGTGGTGCTGGAGAATAGTATTGAACATACCATGGACCACCGAGGGAACAAACAGGTCTGCCCTGGAGTGGGTGAAAGCAGGTTGCTCCTTAGAAGCTAGAGTGGTGAAGCTCCATCTCACATCCATTGTGTAAGTTGTTAGGAAGGACCAGTCCTTGGAGAAGGACATGCTTGGAAGGTATGAGATAGATTGACTCATTATTGACTACAGCACTGGGGGCAGATGTTTCAGAGACAGTGAGACTGGCTCAAACATAGACCAGGGTTCAGAGCTATTGTTCATGGCGTCACTATGAGTTATAGACGGCACATAACACAACAACAATCAGTGCACTGTGTAGAGCAGGACTGTTAAAAGTATTGCAGTCAGATAGGTAATGTGTAAGAGAATAGAGAAGCCTGAGGATGGCTGTGACTTTGGACTTGTGCTAGTGCCCAGTCTCAAGGAAGCAGCTCCTTTTCAAATCCTCTTGCTCTTTTGCAGTTCATCGTCAGTGTTGCTTATACTTAGAACATTTCAGAAGAAGTTTGAGGTTTTAATTATTGTTCATGACATTTTCTCATTTTTAAAGTGCTCATCTTGCTAATCAAAGCATTTGATTGCAAAGACCTAACATAGATAATGATATTCCTCTGTTTAGGTATTTAGAGGCAGCCAGGGCTGAGGCTATCCCCGAAGTTGACCACAGCTTTCGATCTATTGAGAGTTTCTACTTCAAGAGACCGTGAAAAGACGGGACTAGGACAGAGAGAATTATAGACAGTGAACATAGGACTTTGATGAATTCTGAAGACTCTTCTTAAAGCTATATATATTCATTTTCTTCCAGAAAATTCCCTTTTTTATGTTACTGTTTTCCTATAATTTCAATGATAGCATCTTACTAATTTCTGCAAAAGTTCACCTAACCATGGTTGTATATGACATATCTAAGAAAAAGAATTTATTATTTTCACTTGCCTTTTCTGAAAAAATTTATTGATTAGCTTTTATATTTAAAATTAAAAATCTAAGGAAATTTAATAACTTCAAACTTATTCTTTCTGATTATCATTTTAACTTAAAATTGGTAGTACATATTTTAGTTTTTAGATAAATTCATTATCTTTGTTTCTAAGAACAAAGGATCACTTTAAATATTAATATATTTACAATAACCCTCTCATTTTAAATGCCAAGAATTTCACAAACATACTCTTCTATTGTTAACTGGATTGGAAAATACATTTAGTTTCATTTGCATTAGAGGATTTTTTAATTGTGATTTTAATGAAAGTTTACAGAAAAGTTATCTTTTCATTAATTCATGGTTGCACATTTTCCTCCCTACTCCCAGCTCTCTTTCTCTTTTTTAAAAAAAATATTCGTTGTCACCTAATTGTCTGTCTCCTGTCCATATCCTTCCTCCAGTCCACTTTGCTATGCACCTCTTATTTTGGACTGTTAACATACAAATAACTCCTAATCATATATTCTGTTTAAACAGTTCTTGCCTTCTGCATTGAAGAACTGAATGATTCCATTTTAATTTTGTTGCTTCCTAACCTGTCCTATGCAGACAACACAATCTTACCAAAAGGCAGGAGGATTTGAAGCACTTGCTGCAGAAGACCAAGGGCTATAAGTCTTCGATATGGATTATGTCTCAACATCAAGAAGATAAAAGTCCTTACCACTGGGTCAATTAGATAAAATCATGATAGATGGAGAAATGACTTAAATGACTTAATTTTTACTTGTATCCACAATCAACATGCTTGGTATCAGCAATCAAGATATCAAAAGACATATTGCATTGGCAAAGTCTGCTGTCAAGGGCCTCTCCAGAGTACTAAAAAGCCACAATGTCTAAAATTAATATATTTTAGGGCATTATTATTATCATAAGAGCCTGGAATGAGGGTTGCAGAGTGGAGTATACTTGGGGTGGGAGTGGGGATGTGTGGGGTGGGGGGGATTGTATACCAATGAAGGAGTTTTTCTTTTACTTTTCAAGGAGAGGAGTGAACTGGGGGTGAGTGGGTGGGGAGAAAAGTGCATCAATGAATGAATGGAATTCCAAAACCTCTGTAGATGTTCATTGAAATGAATAATAATAATTTAAAAAAATGGGGGAAAGAGTGAACTGGGGTGGGGGGGTAGGGAGGAAAATGTGCAACAGTGAATGAATGGAAATCCAAGTTTCCTGTAAACTTTCATTAAAATCACAATTTAAAAAAAAAAACAAAACACAATGTCACTTTAAAAACCACCAAGATGTGCTTGATCCAGGCCATGATCTTTTCAGTTACTGTCTATGCATCTGAAAGTTGAACAGTGAATAAAGATGACACAAGAAGAATCAATGCATTTTAATTGTAGAGAAGGGTGCTGAATACCCCTATTCAAAAGAACAAAACGACTCTGACTTGGAGAAGGTGCAACCATTGTGCCCCTTGCAGGCAGGAGTGGTGAAACAATCTCACATATATTGGCATGTTGTTAGGAGAGGCAAGTCATTGGAAAAAGTGGAGGGTAAAGGAAAGAGAAGACAACCCTCAGCAAGGGGAGCTGACAGAGGAACTATATCAATGGGCTCAAGAATATCATCATCAAGAGATAATGAGGATGGAACAAGATATGGCAAGTTTCAGAGCTGTTTTTCATAAAGCTTGTATCCTTTCTCCATAACTATTCAGCCCTCTATGGTAAGCACATCATTTGACAAGCTAGAATCTATGTAAGATTCTATGAAGAAGAATGTGGCATCAGGATCAGAGGAAGACTCCTCAACAACTTACGTTATGCAGATGATACAACCTTTCTTGCTGAAAGTGAGGAGGACTTGAAGCACTTGGTGCAGAAGATCAAAGAATATAGCCTTCAAGATGGATTACATCTCAAAAAGACAAAATCTTCACCACTGAATCCGTAGGCAAAAACATGATAGATGGAAAAAAGATTGAAATTGCAACTGACTGCGTCATACTTGGATCCACAGTCAGCACCCTTGGTATCAGAAGTCAGGAGATATATTTAGGAAAATCTGCTATTAGAGACCTTTCCAAATTACAGAGGAGAATGATATCTGTTTAAAAATTAAGGTGCACCTCATTGAAGCCATGGTCTATTCAGTCACTTGCTGTGCATCTGAGAGTTAGACAATAAATAAGGATGACAGAAGAATGGCTGCCTTTGAGTTGTAGTTCTGGATAAGAGTGCTGACTAGCCTAAGGGCTGCCAAAGAGCAAACAGATATGTCTTGGAGAAAGTACAGCTAGAGTGCTCCTAAGAAGTAAGGGTGGTGGAGCTTTGTCTCACATACTATGGGCATGTTGTGAGGAAAGGCCATTCCGTGGAAAGAAACATCATGCTTGCAAAGGTGGGGGTTAGCAAAAGAATGGAAGATCCTTAAGGAGATGAATTGACACAGTAATGATAGCAATGGGTTTGGCTGTCAGAGATGACAAGGATGGCAAAGGAAAGGACAGGGTTCAGATCCATTGTTCATAGGGCCACATTGAGTTATAGTCAACTTGGTGGCACTTAACATCAATTACAACGACAATGACATGCCTTTATTTATTCAGTTGCTATTAGTTCCTTTGTTTTTAAGATTCAATAGAGAACAAATTAGATGGAAAATTCTGCTTTCATATAGACAGGTGAACTGTGAAGAAAATAAATCACTTATGGTGGCGGTGGTATAAGTTGCCATCAAATTGACAACCACTTATAGAGACCTTACGAACAATATGATGAAACCTTGCTTTATTCTGTGCCATAGTCACCACACTCAAGCTCATTTTGCAATCACTATCAGTCCATGCCATTGGGGGTCTTCCTCTCCTTCTGACCCTTTATGTTTCCCAGCCTACTGTCTTTTTCCAAGAACTGGCTCCTCCTGGAAACATGCCCCAAGAATGTGAGATGAAGTTTCACTATCCTTGCCTCCAAGTAGTACCCTAGTTCTATGTCCTTCAAGACATATTTAATGTTTTGTTTATTTTTGACAGTTCATGGTATATTCAATACTCTTTACCAAGACCACAATTCAAAGACTCAGTCTTCCTAATTCATTGCTCAACTTTCACATATTACGTTATGAAGAAGGTAAATGGTACGGTGGTGACATTATGTGCTGTCAAGCTGGAACATACTCATAGCTCACCTCCCAGTGGTTTTCAGAGACAATAAGTCACATGAGCATTGACTGCCCTTATTTCTCCCATGGAGCTTCTGGTGGATTTGAACTATGTGCCTTTGCGTTAGCAGTGCAGCTTTAAATTTTTTTAAAATTAATTTTAGTGAAAGTTTACAGAAACTTAGGGTTTCCAGTCATTCATTGTTGCGCAGTGCAGCTTTTTATCACTCAACCATCACAGCTCTCTAAATGGTATGAAGGAGGAAATATTTGTAGTAGAGAAGTTTTCAGGTTTAAATAGGTTAGTTAGAGAGATCTCATTGTGATTTCTTATAGGAGTATAATTTGATGATCCTCTAGGAACAGAGGTTCTGAGGTAAGGAGAGCTACATGTCTGCAAAGAAAGGCAGAAGCTGTATGGCTGGAGTACACTGAGGCATAGCAGGTGAAAGCAGACAAACCTGTGGGTCCTTGTAACCTAAGATACATACACATATATAGTATCCAAGCACATGCACAACATATGACTATACCAAAACTCCAGAGTGAAATAGAAGAGATCAATGATTGTGATTGTTCTGCACTGTTTCATTATTTCTATTGTTAAAATATGTTGTTCTTATTGAAGGGAATGCTAAACAGACAAGATGATGGATTGACTGTATTAGGAGGGGTTCAGATTAAATCAAATGTTTCTGTGGTCTTTGCAATTACTTGCTATGCATCAGAAAGGCAGACAATGACTAGGATGATAGAGAATTGATGCCTTTGAGCTGTGGTTCTGGAGAAGCGTATTGAGTATACCATGGACTGCTAGGAGAAAAAACAGGCTTGTCCTAGAGAGGGTGAAACCAGCCTGCTCCTTAGAGGCAAGGATTCTGAAGCTCTGTCTGACATACATGTTTCAAGGAGAGACCAGTCCTTGGATAGGGACAGCATGCTTGGGAGGGCGGAGCGACAGCGTAAGAGAGGAAGACCCTGGGTAAGATGGATTGACATAGTCACAGGTGTAATAGGGGTAGGTTCAGAGCAGGGTTCAGAGCTGTTGTACATAGAGTCGCTATGAGTCACAAGCGACTTGACGGCATGTAACAAGAACAACAACATTTTATATGCAGTTGGAATATGCCTATAGATTCTCTTTTTGCCCAGTTAGGTTCACTCCTTGTTGCTATTGAATACTGTCAAGTTGGAACTATCTCATAACTGACCTTCCAGTCGATTGTTAGAGGCTGTAAACTGCATGACAGCACCCATTTTTCTCCTGAGGAGCAGCTGGTGCATCTGAACTGCAAGACTTTGGGTTGCTTTACCACTAAGCTACCAGGTGTTGTTACTGTGTGCCATCCATGTGGAACTGACTCGTAGCTGACGCTTTAGTGGGTTTTCAGAGGCAGTAAATCACACAGAAGGAGCTTGACTATCTTCACATGGAGCAGCTGTCTGATTTGACTCATGTACCTTTAGAATTGCAGTGCAGCTTCTTACCATGAGGTCTTTAGAGAGCTCAGAGCCCCATAAATTCTCTTGTCTTTCATATAGAATTAGATCCTTAGATTAGATTTTCAAACCATATTGTTCATACTTTTATTTTACCATTCATATTGTAGTTTGTACTGAAAGGAGTACTCAAGGGATTAATTATTGTTTATTTTGTATGGAAAAGAAATACCCAGAAGATTAAGAACAAATATTTTCAACAAATATTTATGAATACTGATAAGTGCCCAGCACTGGATTAGGCGTTGGGATTAGCATTGGTAGGCACTTAATATAATTTGCGTTCTACGGATGGATTCTGGTATAAAAACATCTTACAGTCTATTTGGCTTTATGGTGTATGTGTAAAACCGATTAACACTTTGAAGGTCAGAGAAGAGGAAGACCCTGAACGAGATGGATTGACACAGTGACTAGAACGAAGGATTTGAGCACAGTGGAGATTTTGAAAAAGGTGCAGGATCAGGTCGGGCTTAGAGCTATCATATGGAGGGTCATTGAGTCAGAGTCTACTCAACAACAACAGGAACAGTTCAGTAAGATTAGATCGACAGTAAGAAAACTGCCTTTTACTTTCACATTTCCCCCCCTTTTCATTGCCTACTTTTGGTTTCTGATGACCGAAATCCCAATCAAGTGGTGATGCCTGGCTTTAGGGATAATTTGATCTGGATTTTAAAAGAAGGTCATTAGAACTCTTTATTCCTTAGTTCTCTTTTCTTCTTTGTTGGTCATATTTTTTCAAGTGGTGGCAAAGATGGCAGTTGTGGCAGCAACAACTGTCTTTTTTAAAAAAAAATATTTTAATTTTATACTGGTTTACTTACAAAACTTGTATATTTTTTTTTCACATGCGATCTTTCCCATTTCCTTGACCCACTCCTCCTTCAAACTGTAACCCTATGATTACGTACCCCCACCCCGTTCTCACCTTGGTTTTTATTCTTTCAGTATGGAACTTGGACTGAAAGAATTAAGGCTTCTTTCCCCAAAACACGAATGAACATTTCCAGACTGAAGCTCCTTGCCTCTAGTGAACCTGAGTTGGATCATGTGTCTACTGTATATTCAGTCTGTACAAGGACATGAATCAGTTACATGAACGGCCAGGGGTCGCCTATTAGTTCCTGAAGTTATGAGCTGAGGTCATCCTCACCATATGAGCCAGTATGTGAGGGATAATCCTCCTGAGGAAAACAGAAGGCTGTTATCCAGAGAAGGGGCAGTAGATAACAGGCAGGAAAAAAACCAAGTGAGAACTCTTAAATGAATAAGCAATTTAGCCATTTATTTATATGATCACTCATCTTTTATTTTAAGCATTTTGAGCCCAAGGTTTTTTTCTAGTTGAAGTTGTTGTTGTTATGTGCCCTCAAGTCAAGACCAACTCACAGCTGACACTCTAGTGAGTATTCAGAATCTTAAGTATGATCTGTCATCTGTCTTCCTCTTTTAAAGGTACTGGTTAGTAGGCTACTTTCAAGACTATGATTCTATGGCTCAAACTCCTCCTAACTTTTGGAACCTGATTCAGTAAGCCTTCTAAGACTGAGTGAATAGTTGATGATCCAGTAACATAGTGCTGGGCCCGCTCCCTCCTTGCTCTGTTGGAAGAATGGGCTAAATGTATTCATATTCAGACTGGCTTCTTTATGAAGTTGGACATTTTTTAGATTCATCTTGAGATTGGAAAGTCACTAAATGGCATTTCTGAACCATGAAGACTTTTTTCTTTTGGCTGTTTCCAGAGTGATTGACCCCCTCCCCTCTCATTAGCTGGGACCAAGCATTTGGACTTGTCAGCCAGAAGGCTCCTTTAAGCTTGTAGAAAGCAATGAGTTACAACATAGATAAACACACTCTGGAAGTATTTCTAGAACTATAATGATACAGATCACTAAATCATCTATAATTAATGTTTGTTTTTGTTTTTTCTTCTTGCTGCTGAGTAAGCAAGAGATTAAGGTTTTAACTTTATTCAGTACTGCTTAGGTCCCCTCCCACCCCCTTTTATAGTTGCCTTTAACTGTTAAGCATCTGATGCTCTTTGAATTGTTTTCAGTATTTAATTGGACTCCTTTAGCTGCTTAGAATCACATGTAGACTGAAGAACATTACTATATGCCTCTCTCTAAGAATACAGTGTAGCCACCATTGCAATGTTGCCTTTTTTCTGTTCAGACAACTGCTTCTTGATCTATGGATATACTTCACATGAGCACAATTAAGTCTTCTGAGATTCCCATTCTTCACAATATTATCCATAATTTATTGTGATCCACACAAATGCTTTTGCATAATAAATAAAACACAAGTAAATATCTTTCTGGTATTCTCTGCTTTCAGTTGCAACCCATCTGACATTAGCAATGAGATCTTCTCGTTCAAGGCCTCTTCTGAATCCAGTTTGAACTTTGGATCCAATAATTTTTTTGGTTGCATTTTGATGCTATTGCATCAGAATCAACTTATGGCTGTCCCTCTAGTGGGTTTTCAGAGGCACCGAATCGCCTGGGAAGAGACAGGCCATCATTTTCCCGTGGAGTACCTGGTGGATACAAAGCATGCTTCTTGGGATTTGAAGCACCGCTTCTTAACTCTAGGCCACAAGAGCTCCAATTAATCTTTTGTGTTTTTAATTCATCACCCCACTTTCATATATGTATGAGCCAAATACTTAGGATATTTATTCTGTCAATATTTTTCTAATGCTTATTATTTAATTTTTATTTATGAAATCCTTTATTGATTGATTGATTGATTTTTTTAAAAGTACACAAAAGCTAATTTTTAATGAAGTCAGATCTTCTTCCTTCCTGGTTTGATTTTCAAAGCATTAATTGTGTTACACATTGTCCTAGGCTCCTCTACACTAATTCTCTCCTCTCTTCACTACAATCCCAAAGGAATGTGGTTTGGAGGCCACCAGCTGCTACAGGACAATGATGGACAATCTTCTCCCCTGCAATTAACTGCCTCGGAAAACCAACCTGACTCTATGGTACACAACAACAACCACAACAACATACTATAATTATTATTCTACTACTTTTACAGATGAAGAAATTTAAATGACCATTGGCAAATTGGAAACTGATTCCCTAAACCCGATTCAGACGTGATTCAGATGTGACTCTATAGTTCTTCTCTTGTTTGATTTTGCTCTGGGTGTCAGGTTTAGAACTGCTCATCACCATCAGGATTATGGAAACATCATTCACCTATGTTTTCCTCCAGTAGAACAACAGTTTAATGATTGCCTAATATTTACGATAAATGAAATGTCTTCACCCGTTATCTCTGAATCAAGCGCTTTTGTTCTTTCATCTGCAATTGCAGAGAGTTTCTTGTTGTATTTATGACCCCTCCTTTGTTTTTAAAGCTGGGCTAAATTCCTTTCTTCTTGTTTTTTCCCCCCTATTAATTCCAGGGTTAGTTCAACAAACATTTGCTAGAATGTACTTTGCACAGCAATCTTGTTTTTGTTGTGCACTATTGAGTTGGTGTGGGCTCATAGTGACCCAGTGGGACAGTGAGACCTCCCCCAGAGGTTTCGTGGCTGTAGTCTCAATGGAAGCAGATCCCTGTGTCTCTTTCCCACAGGACCAATGTCTGCTTTCAAACTGCTACCTTTATTGGTGGTGGTGTGTGTTGCTGAGTTGGAACTGACTCACAGCTGACCTTCCAGTATATTTTCAGGGGCAGTTATTTGACCTGGAGGAGATTGCCCACCCTTCTTCGGTGCAGCAGCTAGTGGATTCAAGCTACATTCCTTTGGGATTGCAGCACAACTTCTTACTACTAGGCCACCAGAGCTCTAGGCAAGTGGTTAATCACTGCACTATTAGGGCTGTTATAGGTACTGTGGGGATACAAAAATAAAGAAGAAAAAGCCTGTTGTTATTATGTGCCATTGAGTTGGAACTGACTACAGCTGGCCCTCCAGTGGGTTTTCTGAAGCTGTTAATTGCACAAGAGGAGATGGAGATTTCCCATAGTTTTCCAGCACAGCTGCTGATAGATTTGAAACACGTGCCATGTGATTGGAGTGCTGTAATTCTAAGAGATAGAAACATACATGATAAACTCTAAGGTAAACTGTCATAAGCAAGGATGTAATTTTGAGGTGTAAGATGTAGCAGATTCAAGCGGCAGTATTTTCAGTCACCTCACATGCACGGAGGGAGTTCAGGTGGTGTAGTCTTAATTGAACTGCTAACCCAAAGGTGGCATCTCTCTGACAGTTTAAATCCACAAGCTGTTCCCCGGGAGAAAGTGGGCAGTCTCCCCCAGTGTTATGTTGGAAACCTTCTGTAGGGTCAACTGTGAGTTTGTTCTAAGTCCATGGCAGTAAGAACAAATACATGGAAGAGATACAACCAGAATGCTTGTTACATGTGGAGACTTTGTTATGTGTCTTTTAGACATTTTACCCAGAGGAACCAGTCCTTAGAGAAGGACATCATACTTGATAAAAGAGTTGTTATTACATACCTCGAGCTGGAACTGAATTATAGCAGACACTTCAGCAGGTTTTTGGAGGCAACAAATTACATGGGAGGAGATTGCCTATCTTTATTCTGTGGAGCAGCTGGTGAATTTGAACTGTGTGCCTTTGGGGTGGCAGTGCAACTCCTTATCACTGAGCTGCCAGAGCTTTAAAAAAAGGGTCAGTGGAAAAGAGGAAGCCTCTGAATAACATGGATTGATTCAATGGCTAGAACTGTGAGTTCAAGATTGGCAGTGATTGTGAGCATGACTTAGAACTCAGCAGTGTATTATTCTATGTTGTATAGATGATTGTGATGAGTTGGAGCTGACTGGAAAGTGACTAACAACAAAAATGATAAACCCACTTGGGTTATTGTTAAGTACTATAAAGTTAGAACCAACCAAGCTTACCCTCTCGCAGGTTTTTCAGATCCAGTTAATCACACAGAAGGAGAATGCCCATCCTTCTGTGGAGCATCTGGTAGATTTGAACCATCTGCCTTAGGGATTGCAGCTCAGTTTCTTGGTCATCAGAGCTTCCTAAACCCTATGAGAGACACATAATATGCCAGTTAAGGTGAGATAGAAAATAGTTTTAAATTGAGGTGGTTGTTTGTTTTGTTATTTTTATTATTAATGTCAACGAAAATTTAGAGACTTTGGATTTTCATTCATTCATTGTTGCACTTTTCTCCCCTCCCAACCAACC
>NW_006399887.1:108854-114089 GCF_000299155.1 Elephantulus edwardii
ATACTTTGGGCATGTTGCTAGGAGAGGCTATTCCTTGGAAAGGGACATCATGCTTGGAAAGGTGGAGGGTCAGTGAAAGAGAGCAACACCCTCAACAAGAAGGATTGATTTGGTGACTGCAGCAATGGGCTCAAGTGTGTCAGAGATGATGAGGTTGACACAGGATAGAACAGGGTTCAGGTCTGTTGTTCAGAGGGTTGCTAGGAGTTATATATGATTCTATGACCCCTACCAACAACAACAACAACATGGCTCATAATTGTCCTTGCTTTTAAAACACAATTTATATTGCATTTGAAGGAGATTATGATATTTCTGAAGGAAAAGAAATTTAATTAGCTTCAAGACAGCTTTATTAATGTTTGTAAGAATTTTTTATATTGTGCTTTTATTTGGAAAATTAGTAATTAGTTTAAATTACACTTGATGTTCTATTTAAGAAAGCCTGACAATCTCACTCCTAGGTTGTAGTCACAGTTAAATGACCTTATCTCATATTTTATAATGTTCTCCTTCTTATCTGTCATTGAGCCAGGAAAGATTTAAAACTGACTCTCGAAAGGTGGATTATATAAAAGTGGAGCTCTAGTGGCATAGTGTTAAGGAGCTGCATTGCCCATCCACAGGAAGGTGGTTCGAATCCACCAGTTGTTCCATGGGAGAAAGATGTTTTGAAAAACCACTGGAACCACAACAAGATAAAGGTAAATAATCCAGTAGAAAAATGGGCACAGGATATGAAGAGACACTTCACCAAAGAAGACATTCACATGGCTAACAAGCACAGGAAGAAATGTTCAAAATCCCTAGCTCGAAGAGAGATGCAAATCAAAACAACTTTGAGATATCGTCTCACTCCAGTCAGAATAGCAAAATTTAACAGAATAGTTCTGGAGAAACTGGAACCCTTATTCACTGTTGGTGGGAATGTAAAATGGTGCAACCACTGTGGAAGGTGGTGTGGCGCTTTCTCAAAAAGTTGAAAACAGCGATACCATTTGACCCAGGAATTCCACTACTGGGAATATGCCCCAAAGAGACCATAACTGACATCCAAGCAGATATATGCACACCCATGTTTATCGCGGCTTTGTTCACAATAGCAAGGAGTTGGAAACAACCTAAGTGCCCATCAACAAACAAATGGATAGAGAAGTTGTGGTATATTCACACAGTGGAATACTATGCTGCATTGAAAAACAAGGAACTCATGCAATATTATTCAAAATGGGTGACTCTGGAGGACATTATGCTGAGTGAAGTATCTCAGTCACAAAAGGACAAATACTGCATGGTGCCACTGTTGTAGAACAGGACTGACCTTGAGGTTGGGAGGAGACCGAGAAGGACTGGTTTAATAATGTATACTGCATTGAAACAGATGAGGGAGAAAACTGTTTCAGAGAGATAACTATTAGGTATTTTTGTCATGACAGGAGTCCAGAGTGAAGGCTGTATAGTGGAGTGGACCTGGGGGAGGGTTTGTAAAACAATGAAAGAATTTGTCTTTTACTTTTCCAAGAGGGTAGTGCACTAGGGGGGAGGGTTGGAAGGGGAGAAAAGTGCAACAATGAATGAATGGAAATCCAAAGTCTCTGTAAATTTTCATTAAAATTAATAATAAATGTTTTTTTAAAAAAGAAAAACCACTGGAAGTTCAACTATGTGTCAATTCCAATTTGGTGGTACATGACAACAATAACAGTATATATGTATATGGAGCTCTGGTGGCCTAATGGTAAGAAGCTGCAATGCAATCCTAAAGTCACATGTTAGAATCCACCAGCTGCTCTGAGGGAGAAGGATAGGCAGTCTCTTCCCATGCGATTTACTGTTTCTGATGGTCGACTATGGGCTGATTTGAACTCAACAGCAAACAATAACAATGTATGTTGTTGTTATGTGCTATCAAGTCACCTGCGACTTACAGCCACCTGGTGTAATAGCTCTAAACTCTTTCCTATCCTGAGCCAATCGCACTGTCTCTGACACACCTGCCCCTATTACCCTAATCACTGTGTCAATTGATTGTATCTAGAATCTTCTTCTCCTACCTTGTTTCTCTATCCTTCAAGGCATGATGTCCTTCTCAAAGGACTGGTTCCTCCTGGTAACATGCCCAAAGTATGTGAGACATAGCTTAAAATCCTTGCCTTCAGAGAGCAAGTTGGTTTCACCCTGTCCAGAACAGACCTGTTTGTTTTCTTGGCAGTCTATGGTATGTTCAATACTCTTCTCCAGAACCACAACAAAATCACCAATTATTCTTTTATTCATTGTCCATCTCTGTGATGCACAGCAAGTACTTGTAAAGACCGTGGCCTAGATCAGGCACACCTTAGTCTCTAGTCTGATAACTTTGCACTTCAGCCCTCTGGAGAGGTCTCTGACAGTAGACTTTCCTAATACAATTAATCTTTTCATTTTCTAGTTGCAGGTTCCAAGAATGTTAATTGTAGACTCAAGAAAGTTCAAATTATTCACAATCTCAATCTCTTCTCCGTTTATCATGATGCTGTTACTTGGGCTGGTGGTAAGAAACTTTGTTTTCTTAATGTTGAGCTTCAATCTACATTGAAGACTGCAGTCTGTGACTTTCTGCAGAAGATGCTTCAGGTCCTCTTCAATTTCAACAAGCAAGGTTGTGTCATCTGCATAACACAAGTTCTTGATGAGTCTTCCTCCAATTCTGATGCCATATTCCTCCTTATAAAGACCAGCTTTGAATGATGTGTTCTTCATAGAGATTAAAGAGATATGGAGATAGGATGCATTCCTGACAAACTCCTTTCCTGATTTTGAACTATGCATTGTTTCTTTGCTCTGTTCTGACTACTGCTTCCTGGTCCAAGTATAGGTTTTGTATGAGCACAATCAAATGTTCTGCAATTCCCATTCTTAATGTTAGCCACAATTTGTTGTGACATGCACAGTCAAATCCTTTGTGTATGTCAATGAAACACAAATATTCTTCTGATATTCTCTGCTATCAGCCAAGATCCTTATGACATTGGCAATAATGTCCCAAGTACCACAGCCTCTTCTAAACCCAGCTTGTTCTCTTACTGTTCCAGTCACTTTTGGATAATCTTCATCAAGATTTTGCTTGTGAGTAATATTAGTGGTATTGTTCAATAATTTCCATACCCTGTCAAGTCACCTTGTTTTGGAATGGCAATAAATATGTATTTCTTCAATTCAATTGGCCAGGTAGTTGTCCTCCATATTTTTTGGCAATACCTGGTGAGCACATCCAGGGCAGCATCTGTTTGTTGAAATATGTCAGTTGGTATTCCATCAATTCCCGGGTCCTTATTTTTTTGCCACTTCTTCAGAGAAGCTTGAACTTCCTCCTTCATCACCATTGCCTCTTGGTCATATGCTATTTCATGAAATTCATCTTTGTCAACCTTTTTTTTTTTAAATACAGTGACTCTGTGTACTCCTTCCATCTTTTTTTTATTAATACTGGATCATTCAATATTCTGATGCCTGTAGCATCTTTGAGTATTGAAATTTGAGGCTTGAGTTTGTTCTTCAGCTCCTTCAGCTTAGGAAATACCAAGCGAGTTCATCCCTTTTGACTCTATAACTTGAGATATTTGCATATTGTATTATAATATTTTGCTTTATCTTGCCGCCAAACTGCCCTTTGAAATCTTATGGCTCCTTAACCTCTTGATTTCATCTTTGGTGCTGTAGTGCAGTATTCTAGTGCAGGGTCTCTTCTGACATCCAATCTCAATCTTTTCTTCCTCCTCTGTATTTGTATTACCTTTTGCAAGGACAGGAAAAACAGGGTTGCACAACAACATATGTATATTTATTCATTTGTTCACATTAAGTAAGGGTTTTTCTTAGCACCACCTCCACTACCATTCTGTTTTCCCTTTTAAGCTTATGTTCAATGGCTCTGGTGGTGCAGTCCTTAACATGTTGCATTGCTAAACCCAAAGGCACTCCTATATGGTGGTTGTTGTTAGGTGCCTCATAGCTGCCCTGTGAACAACAAAACTAAACCCTGGTCCATCCTGTACCATCTTCATTATTTCAGACATACTCTGATAGTAGGTGTACTTAGGACCATTCTGGTTTGCTGGTTTGTGTACTGGTGAATTCTTGCTTCCTCCTTATGCTCTCTTACAGACTACCAAAGAGCTCCAAGACACTGAAGGATAATGTGAATAATGAGTTTACACTATGTAATTGTTAAGTGCTGTCAAGCTGAGTTCTACTCATAGTGACCCTATGAAAGTCAACCTGAACTCTTACCTGTCCTGTGCCATCCTCATCATCTCTGACACAATAGAGCACATTGCTGAAGGCACCATGTCAATTCATCTCCAGGGTGTGGGGGCTTCCTCTTGTTTGCTTTGATTGTTTTAATTTAAAACCAAGTCTTTTTACGGACACATTTTTATTGTGCATTCTATTATCTTCAACTTTAAGGCAATTTTTAAAACCTGGTTGTTAAAGTACTACTCCTCTAAAAAATTAATTTGATTTGATAGGAATATTTGCATGTGAAATTTAATCTGGACAGCAGAGAGATGTAGCAAATGAAGATATAAAAAAATCCACAACCATTGGAGCTCTTGGGGCTTAGTGGTAAGGACTTACACTGTCAACTCAAAGGCATAGAGTTTGACTCCTCCAGGTTCTCTATGGAGAAAGACGAGCAGTTTCTTCCTGTGGCATTAACTGCCTCTGAAATCTGCTGGAGGGTCAATAAGAGTTGGTTCTAATTTGACAGTGCGGGACAACAACTTCAACACCACCATGGTTGTAAGCACATCCTTTGTGATAAATTCTTAATTGATAATAAAGGAAACAATTGCAAAACTTAAAGACTTCATGTATGCTGAGGAATGACACAACCGCAATCAAGGACCTTTGATATACTCTTGTGCATTGCTCCTATTTTATAGACCAAGAGAGGAAAATAGACACCCAAAGTGACTTCTTTAAAGCTGCTGAAAAGGGCACTTGTCTTAACTGCTAACCAATTACTCTCTTGAGTTTTCAAAAGATAAGGGCCTATAGTAATGTAGTGTGATAAAATATCCAATGTCACTAAATTAAAGACGTAAGAGTGCTCTCAATTAGATGCTGATCTTTTTTCCCTTTAAATGTTTTTGTGTGGGGAAGACAAGGCATAAATAAGATGCTTTTGTTGTTGTTGTTATGTGCCATCGAGTCACCTGTGACTCATAGCGACCCTATGTACAACAGCCC
>NW_006399887.1:115861-123600 GCF_000299155.1 Elephantulus edwardii
TGAACATCTACAGAGATTTTGGAATTCCATTCATTCATTGTTGCACCCTTCTCCCTGCACAAACCCCTCTCCCCTCCCCCCCCCATTTGCTCCTCTCCTTGAAAAGCAAAAGAACTGATTTATTTACAAAGTTTGAATACAGTGTTTTCCACATGTGCTCTTTCTCATCTCATTCACCCCCCTTACCCATTAAAGTGTGTGACCCTATGATTAACAGCCCGTCCCCACACATCCTCACCCCTCTGGGCCCACCCTCTGTGCTTGGATTCTGTTTAGCTTTTTGATATCTTGAATTCTTCCCTCTGCTTTGGCTTTTCGGAGCTCTAGTGCAATATTCAAAGTCTCTTCTGACATCCATATTGATCTTTTCTTCCTCTTCTGTTCTTTGCAGTGACCATTTGCACTCTTCCTGGATGATACTCTTGATATCCTCCCACAACTCATCTGTCTTCATTTGTTTTCACTCATTTGTGTTCAAGGCCTCAAACTTGTTCTTGAGATGGTTTTGAAATTCAGGTCATATTTTGGTTCCCATGGATTCAATTTCATTTTCTTTAGCTTCTGTGTGAAATTGCATATGAGTAGTTGGTGGTCTGTTCCACAATCAGCCACTGGCCTAGTTTTCACAGCTTATATTGAACTTCTCCAGCAGTTCTTTCCACAGATGTAATTGATCTGATTCCTATGCATACCATCAGGTGAAATCTGTTTGTATAACTTGTGTTTATGTTTGTATAAAATGCATTGTGCAAAGTTAAATCAATCGATCCCCTGTTTCATTTCTGTCACCGAGTCCATGTTTTCCAACTACTGATCCTTCTTCTCTGTTTTCAACTTTTGCATTCCAGTCACCCATTATTATTAATGCATCTTGAATGCATGTTCTATTATTAATGCATCTTGAATGCATGCATCTTGAATGCATGATCTCTGACTGTAAAAGTTGGTCGAAATCTTCTATTTCCTCTTGTTTGGCTCTGGTTGTTGGTACATACATTTGAATGATAGTGATATTCACTGGACTTCATTGTATGTGTATAGATATTAAATAAGATAACTAAAAAGAAATAAAAATCTGATTCTTTTAACTTAATGACTAGTGTTATTATGCAGTGAATGCTAAAATGAAAAATGAAAAGATTTACAAAGCCTATAATTATTATATAAGCTAATTGAGTCCCTTGCAGAAGAAAACAGGTAGTCAGTCTTGTTCCATATGCAAATTAAGCTCTAGATTTAATTGGATTTAATTTTAATTTATTCTTGAACAATTTGGAAAATATTATAATTTTGTCTCAAGTGAATTTGTATAACGAATTTCCTAAATTCCTGGAAAGGAAAAAATTCAAATCAACCTAAAGCATACCACTTTGCATGACTTTATTTTCAGAAATTAATTCGTTTTTGTACTAACAATATTTGCTTTGACCTTAAGTGGGAAAATTACCTTCTATAAAAAGGCTTTGAAACCTTAGCTATTTGCTAAGTTCTGTACAAGTTCTTGTTCATCAGTTTAAATTTCAGTGGAAGTCTACCAGAATAGCTAATAATATGCAGCCATTGTTGTTGTTTGTTGTTGTTAAGTGCCATCAAGTCGCAGGTGACTCATAGCGACCCTATGAAGGAGAGTCCTCGATGCTTGGGTGCCTTTCATCCTCTCTCCAGGTTCATAGGGTTTCCGGAAGCAAGCTATTATGGAAGTAGATGCCACTCCTCCTTCAAAGCTTGTTTTAATTGGGGAGCTCCACCCCACTCTTTGTCTGCATTGGATAGCCAATCATTAACGCATTTGACACATCAGTGTCGCAGTGTTCAGCCTTACAGCACCAAAAGTGACCGCTGTACGGCAACTTGTACACCAGGGCTATATGACCTAGAGGAATGTGTGAACAAAAACAATGAAAGACAGGCCCGAGGGCTGCGGATTAAAGTCACCCATCTTTGCCTTGGTAGCATCACTTTCTGCCCACTGGGCCAGCTGATCTCTCTCTCTCTATGTTGATATTATTATTGTTAAGTGCTGTCAAGTCGCAGGCCACTCATAGCAGCCATTATTGGGGCAAAATATTTGATTTGTCATCATCAGAATATGAAACCTCAAAGTAAATGGATATTAGAGCTGAGTAAGACTCTCTGTATTCAATATGGCAAAATGGTCCTTTGCAGACATGCAGGTCATTTGCTTATGCTTCTCTGAGCAGGCGGTAACATATGAATAGGCAGTAGAAATTTTTAGTATAAACAAAAACATTCCTTGCCAATTGTACCGAATAAAAGGCATTTCTTTTGACTGAGACAAGGGGTAGAGTGAGGTCTCACTGTTTCACATTAGAGCTGATTCAGATCTGTTTCCTTCTGTAGTGGGTTTATTATTGCATCTCTTTTCCTTCACTACTCTCCTCCCTGTCACTTGCCCTCCCAATTACTTGGACCCTAACAAAAGAAGTAAGTCAGTTTCACATTTCATTAGTAGGAGCCATATTTAATTCTTCCTAGTGACTAATCAATTAATTGAAATAGTGATGAAAAATAGAGTTGATTCATTCAATCAGAATTTCCTGAATACTTTAGAATGTGCTTGACAGTGTAAGAATAGCCAAGTATACAAAGATGACTAGTACTTGGGATTTTCAAAGTAGTATTCTATTAGTCCAACTTGTATTATTACTACTGAGGTATGAAATGCTTGAAATATCAGTTCTTCTGCATATTGTCCAGTTCTCTGTGGCTGCTTTTAAGATTTTGTGTTTGTGTATTTTCTAAAGTTATATTATGATATCTAATTATGTATTTCTTTGCTTTTGTCCTGGTTAGTATACATTGTGTTTCCTATATTTGTATGTTTATATTTTTCATCAGATCAGGAAAATTCTCATATCATTCAGTATTATGTGGATTCTGACTTTTTCCCATTACAGATTTCCAAGTAAACATGTTTTAGTCTTCTTCATTCAGTAATCTTTTCATATTTTTTGGCATTCTTTTGTTTATTTGTTGTAGTTTTAGTAATTTTTTGTCTTATATTTTATTTTGGTTTTCTCTACAAATTAAGTCAGTATTTGAGCTTAAAATGTTATTATTTTGAAGCAGGAGTGGCATCCACTTCCTAAATAACATGCCTATAGAAACTCTATGAACTCTGATAAATGTCAATAGTTGTAGAGGGGCTTCAGGCCTTTTGTTCATAAGGTCACTTTGAATCATGCTTGATTAGAAGGCAATCAATAACAACAACAACGTTACTGTAATATTATTATGGTTTTGGCCCTTGTAGCTTAGTGGTAAGGAGCTGGGCTGTTGATTTGACTCCACCAGCTTCTGCACAGGAGAAAGGCCTGTGTGATTTATTGCCTCTGAAAACTCAGTGGAGGGTCAGCTATGAGTTGATTCTAACTTAATGGTACATTATTGTTTTTGTTATTAGGTGCCATCAAGTTAGTATGACCCATAGTGACTCTGTGAACAACAATATGAAAATCCTGTCCTATCTTGTGTCATCCGTCATCACATTTAGTGACATACTAGATCCCACTTCGGAAGTCACTGTGTTAGTCCATCTGGTTGAAGGTCTTTCCTCTCCTTTTCCTCTGTCTTTCCAAGCATCATTTCCCTCTCCAAGGAATAGCCCCACAGCCCCTCCTAGCAACATACTTGAAGTACGTGAGATGAAGCTTTGTCATCTTTGCCTGCAAAGGGCACTCTGGCTGCACTTTCTCCAAGACATATTTGTTTGTTGTTTAGCAGTTCATGGGATGTTCGGTACTATTCTCCAACATCACAGCTCAAAGGCATCAATTATTGTTCTGTTTTCTTTAGTCATTGTAAAGATCTCAGATGTATAGCAAATGATCAGAAAGATCATGGCATGAATCAGATGCACCTTAGTCTTCAAACTGACATCACTGCTTCTCGATAATTTGGAGAGGTTCCTATCTACAGTCTTTTGGAGTGTAATACATCTCCTAATTTCCTGACTTCTGGAACCAAGGATGTTGATTGTGGATCCAAGTAAGATAAACGTGTTGACCATTTCAATCTTTTCTTCATTCATCGTGATATTGCCTGTTGGTCCAATGGTAAGAATTTTTATTTTCTTAACTTTAAGAAGCAATCTATATTGAAGGCAATATTATTTTTTTAACATGTAAAATTTATTTTTTTTAATTTAAAAAAAGTTTACAGAGACTTAGGATTTTCAGTCGTTCATTGTTGCACTTTTCTCCCTACCCATCCCCTCCCCCCAATTCACTCTTCTCCTTGAAAAGAAAAAGATAAACTCGTTCATTGTTATGCAATCCTTCCCCACCTCCCCAAGTCCACTCCATTATGCAGCCTTCACACTGGACTTTCTTAATGACAAGAATACCCATTCATATGTCCTTTAAAGCAATTCTCTCCCTCATCTGTTTCAATGCAGTATACATCATTCCACCCATCCTTTTCTGTCTTCCCTCAACCCTGATGTCAGTCCCATTTTACAACAGGGGCCCTATGCAATATTTGTCCTTTTGTAACTGAGATATTTCACTCAGCATAATGCCCTCTAGGGTCATCCATTTTGCATAATATTTCATGAGTTCCTTAATTTTCAATGCTGCATAGTATTCCACTGTGTGACTATGCCAGCACTTTTCTATCCATTTGTTGATGGGCACTGGATTGTTCCCATCTCTTTGCTATTGTGCATAAATCTGCTTGGGTGGCAGTTACAATTTCTTTTGGTTCCTAGTAGTGCAATTACTGGATCAAATAGTATTTCTGTTTGCAACTTTTTGAGAAAGCACCATGCAGCCTTCCATAATTTTACAATACCACCAACAGTACGTAAGGGTTCATTTTCTCCACAACCTTGCCAGCATTTTATGTTTGCTGTTCTGTTAAATTTTTCTATTCTTACTAGGGTGAGATGATATCTCATAGTTGTTTTGATTTGTATCTCTCTTAGAGCTAGGGATTTTGAACATTTCTTCATGTGTTTGTTTACCATCTGAATGTTTTGTTTGCTGTCTGTTCATATCCTTTGGAAGGCCATGTTCTTTTTTCTGCTGCAACAAATGCTTCAAGTCCTCCTCGCTTTCAGCAAGCAAGGTTGTGTCATTTGACAGTATATTAATAACAACAGTATTATGTTTTCACATTTAAGGAGAAAAACAGTTTTCTAAAAAATATTTTTGTTGGTAGGTTTAATTATTTTTAATTTTCATTTTTTATGTCTTTGAGCATTTTAAATACAATTAACACCAATTGATAACTTCATTATTGAAATCATTGGAAAATCATTGTTTCCTTGCAAGTCACTATGGAAATATTTTTTTTGGAGAGGATTTGAATTAGTCTCTCCATAGGGATCACTAGGGATTCCACCTATATGCTATTAGATTAGCCCACGTCAGAGTTTTGTATTAATATGAGTAACAAGTTCATCCCTCTTACTTTGAAAGGAACTCAACGTCACATTTCTGGATTCCTATGCTGAATTCAATATTTTTTCCTAAGGAAATCCCATTTTATTGTGTGTGATTTCAGTTTACCCTTTGATTTTTATTTATATATTTAGGCCTATTCAAATGGTTCCTAATTTTTAAATAAATTTTTTTAATTTTAATTGCAATTTTAATGAAAGTTTACAGAAAAGTTAGGTTTTCATTCATTCGTTCTTGTACTTTTTGCCCCTTCACTCTTCATTCTTCCTCCCCCAGTTCACTTTTTTTCCCTAAATAGTCATTCATTGTTGCACAATTACCTCCCCATCCCTACCCCAAACCTCTTTGCAATGTACCTCTTATTCTGGGCTGTTATCATACATATGATGCTTAATCCTAATTTCTTATAACCCCCAAAAAATTTAAAAGTAAGTTTATTAATGTTTCTCCCAATATGCTTGTATCTGAGCTTGTTGTTGTTGTGTGTCTTGGAATTAGAACTAACTCATAGCTTACCATCTAATGGGTTTTCAGAGGCATTTAAACGCATGAGAGGAGATTACCTGTCCTTCTCCTGCAGAGCAGCTGGTGGATTCAAACTTGATGCCTTTGAGATTTCAGTGCAGCTTCTTACACATGAGGGCCTGGTATTTTTCATAGATATTGAATATGTCTTTGTTGATTCATTTGATGATTAATTTGAAGACTAACGTACACCTAATCCAAACCATAAGCTTTTCAAATACTTGCTGTGCAACTGAAAGTTGGACAATGAATAAGGAATTCCTGAAGAATAGATGCTTTTGAGTTGTGGTGTTGGGGAATAGCATTGAATATCCCATGGACTGCCAAAAGTACAAACAAATATGTCTGGGTAAAGGTACAGCCAGGGTGCTACTTGGAGGTAAGAAAAGTGAAACTTCTTTTCACCTACTTTGAGTATATTGCTATGAGGGGCTGGTCTTTGGTAAAGGACAGCATGCTTGCAAAGGTGGAGAGTTGACCCGCAACAATATGGATCGACATAGTAACTCTAACAGTTGGCTCAAATTCTCAGGGATAGTGAGGGTGACACAGAACTGAACAGGGTTGAGAGCCATTGTTCTTAGGGTTGCTGTGAGTCAATGCTGTGGCATTAACAAGAACATATTAAATATAGCCTCACAGTCCAGCTTGAAGACTGTTTGTTCCATGAGCTTCACTTACCACAATTTCCCCACTTGATTTTATTCCCTAAGTCTATCTTTATCTCTCCATCTTCCTATTCTAATAATACTAATAATAATAAAAATAAAAAAATGTCTTATAATTCAGGACTGTTATTATTAGTCCCTAAAGGCAAGGAAATAAGGACAGGTTACATTATAACTTATTGAACTAGAATAAACGCACTTTCAAGACTTGCTTTGTCCAATGGGGGTCATCACTAGCTAAGTGTGGTTATTTAAGTTAATTAAAATGTAAAGAAATTAGATTTTATGTAGATCTGTATTAATAAAAATTAAATGAAGAAAAAAAGTTTTAATGTTAATTGTGATTTTAATGAAAGTTTACAGAAAAGTTAGATTGTCATTCATTACTGCATGTTTACCTCCCTCCTCTCACTTCCCCATCCCTAGTTCACTTTCTTTGTCTAAAATATTCATTTGTTGTTGCAGTTTCCCTCCCCTCTACCTTTTCCCCTACCCAATCCTCTTTGCAATGTCCCTCTTATTCCGGACTGTTGTCTTACATATGTTGTTGTTGTTATGTGCCATTGAGTCATTTGCAACTCATAGCCACCCTATGTACAAGAGCCCTAAATGCCGTTCTATCCTGTGCCAACCTCACTGTCTCAAACACATTCATTCCCACCGCTCCACTCACAGAATCGATCCATCTCATCGAGGGTCTTCCTCTCCTGTGCCGTCCCTCCACTCTCCCAAACATGATGTCCCTCTCCAAGAACCAGTCCCTCCTTGCAACATTCCCAAAATATGTCAGACAAAGCTTCAGAATCCTTGACTCCAGGGAACATTCTGGCTTCACCCTCTCCAGGACAAGCCTGTTTGCTCTATGAGCAGTCCATGGTATATTCAACACTCTTCTCCAGCACCACAACTCAAAGGCATCAGTTCTCTTTTCTGTTATCCCTATTTACTGTCCATCTCTCTGATGCATAGCATGTAATTGCAAATACTATAGCACCTTAGTTTCCAGCCTGACGTCGTTGCACTTCAGTACTCTTGAGAGGTCCCTCACAGCTGACTTTCCCAATGCAATTTGTTTCTTGATTTCCTGGCTGCTGTTACCAAGAGTGTTGACTGTGGAGCCAAG
>NW_006399887.1:123700-140792 GCF_000299155.1 Elephantulus edwardii
GAGGTCCCTCACAGCTGACTTTCCCAATGCAATTTGTTTCTTGATTTCCTGGCTGCTGTTACCAAGAGTGTTGACTGTGGAGCCAAGCAAACTAAAACTGTTGCCTATCTCAATCTCTTCACCATCCATACTGATGCTGCCAATTGGCCTAGTGGTGAGAATCTTTGTTTTCTTGATATTGAACTTCAATCCATATTGACGACTGCAGCCCTTGACTTTCTGCAGCAAGCGCTTCAGGACCTCCCCAGTTTCAGCAAGCAAGGTTGTGTCATCTGCATAACGCAGGTTGTTGATGATTCTTCCACCAATCCTGATGCCACATGCCTCCTTACATATAATGTATAATAATATATGCCTTTTAAACAGTTTTCTCCTCATCTGTTCTAATACGGTGTTCATTATCTATCTACTCTTTTCTGGTTTTCCTCCCAACCCCACATGCCAGTCCTGCTTCATAACAGTGGTGTGATGCAGTAATTATCCTTTTGAGACTGAGACATTTTTCTCAGCATAATGTCCTCCAGGGACATCCATGATATGAGCTCCTTATTTTTCAGTGCTGCATAGGATTCTATTGTGTGAATATACCAGTTTTTCTATCCATACATTTGTTGATGGGTACTTGGGTTATTTCTATCTCTTTGGTATATCCCCCTTTTAAGGGTTATTAAAATTAAGGATAAAAAATATATATCATATAACTCAGTAAGCATCAAATTTTGGTTTTGTACTTGGAATTTGTTCAGGGTTCAAGATTCTGTCAGCCACAGTGCAGGCCATACTGTTATTGTTGTTATTAGGTGCTATTGAGTCACTTATGATTCATAGTGACCCTAAGAACAAGATATTTGAATTCTGTCCTATCCTGTGCCATCCTCATCATCTGATACACGTGAGCCCAGTGTTACAGTCACTGAGTCAATCTGTCTCAACAGGGGTCTTTTCACCCTTCCAAGCATAATATTCTTTTCTAAGAAATAGCCTTACCTAGCAACACATCTAAAGTTTTGTTGTTCTTTTTATGTGCTTTCGAGTCGCTTGTGGCTCATAGTGACCCTATGTACAACAGCCCTAAACTCTGCTCTATACTGTGCCAATTGCACAGTCTCCAATCCCGATTACGCCAGTCATTGAATCAATCCACCTTATAGAGGTCCTTCCCTTCCTGCGCTGTCCCTCCACCCTACCAAGCATGATGTCCCTCTCCAATGACCAGTCTCCCCTTACAACATGTCCAAATTATGTTAGACGGAGCCTCAGAATCCTTGCTTCCAAGGAGCCACCTGGTTTAACCCTTTCCAGGATGAATCTATTTTCCTAGCAGTCCATGGTACTCTCAATACTCTTCTCCAGCACCACAGTTCAAAGGCATCAATTCTCCTTCTATACTCCTTAGTCATTGTCTCCAGAGAGACACCATTACTCTTTAGTACTTTGGAGAGGTCCCTAACAGCAGACTTTCCCATCACAATACGCCTTTTAATTTCCTGGCCACTGGTGCTGAGAGTGATGACTGTGGAGCCAAGCAAACTAAAGCTGTGAACAATCTCAATCTCTTCACCATCCATCCTGATGCTGCCAATTGGTCCAGTGGTGAGAATCTTTGTCTTCTTGACATTGAGGCTCAATCCATATTGGAGGCTGCAGTTCTTGACCCTCTGCAGCAAGCGCTTCAGGTCCTCCTCAGTTTCAGCAAGCAGGGTTGTGTTATCTGCATAACGCAGATTTTTGATAGACCTTCCACCAATCTTAACCCCACATTTCTCCTCATAGAGCCCAGTCTCCTGGATAATCTGTCCTGCATACAGATTGAAAAGGTATGAGTTCAATTAAGTGGTCTAGATTTCGCAGTCTTCTCAATGTTAGTTTTAGTTCGTTGTGATCTACACAGTGAAATGCCTTTGCATAATCAGTAAAACACAGATAGACAGAATATCTTCTGATATACTCTGCATTCAGCCAGTCACATATATTCTGACAGTAGACTTTCCCAGTAAAATTCATCTTTTGATTTCCTGGCTGCTGGTACCAAGAGTGCTTATTGTGGAGCCTAGCAAACTGAAGCTCTTAACAATCTCAGTCTCTTCACCTTCTGTCATGATCCTGCCAATTGGACCAGTGGTAAGAATATTTGTTTTCTTGATTCTGAGCTTCAATCCATATTGAATGCTGTAGTCCTTGACCTTCTGCAGCAAATGTCCCAGGTCCTCCTAAGTTTCTGTAAGCAAGGTTGTGCCATCTGCATAATACAGGTTGTTGATGAGTCTTCCTCCAATCCTGATGCCACATCCCTCGTCCTACAGCCCAGCATCTTAAATTATCTGTTCTGCATATAGATTAAAAAGGTGTGGATATAGGATGCATTTATGGCATACAACTTTCCTGATTTTGAACCACACAGTGTTTCCTTGCTGTGTTCTGCTGACTGTCTCCTGGCAAGTATAGGTTTCTCATGTGCATAATCAATTAACATGTTCTGGGATTCCCATTCTTCTCAGAGTTAGCCACAGTTTGTTGTGATCCATACAGTCAAATGCCTTTGCATAGTCAGTGGAACACAGATAGACATTCTTGTGGTGCTCTCTGATTTCCACTAAGATCCACCTAACATTGGCTATAATGTCTCTAGTGCCACAGCCTCTTGTAAACCCAGCCTGAACATCTGGCAGTTCTCTATTAATGTGCTGTTCCTCATAGTTTTTGGATAGTTTTCAGTAGGATCTTGCTTGCATGCCATATTAATGGTTGTGGTTGTTGGGTATTATAGAGTCCAGAACTGACCCATAGCTGACCCTCTGGTGGGTTTTCAGAGGCTGTTAATCTTACGGGAGATTGTCCATCCTTCTCCCATGGAGCAGCTGGTGACCTTGAACCACGTGCCTTCAGGATTGCAATACAGCTTCTTGCCACTGGGCCAGAGCTCCCTATGTTAATGGTATGGTTCAATAATTTCCACACTCTGTTGGGCCACTTTTTTTTTTTAATAGGAGTAAATATGAATCTTGTAGTCACTTGGCCACGTGGTTGTCCTCCAGATTTCTTGGCACAACCTGGTGAGCACATCCAGGGCAGCATCAGTTTGTTGAAATACGTCAATTGATAATGCTGTCAATTCCTGGGATATTTTTTTTTATAAATTCCTTCAGAGTAACTTGAACTTCCTCCTTCTTCATCATGTTGTTGTTGTTGTTAAGTGCCATTGAGTCAAGTACGACTCATAATGTTCCTATGAATAAAAGATCTGAACCCTGTTCTATCCTGCATCATCCTTACACTTTCTGACACTCAAATGTCTTGCAGCAGTCATGTGTCAATCCACCTGGTTGAAGTTCTTCCTGTTCTTTGCCAATCCTTCACCCTTCCAAGCATCATGTCTCTCTCCAAGGAGTACCACCTCCTAGCAACATGCTTAAAGTATGTGAGGCAAAGCCTCATCATTCTTGACTCCAAAGAGCACTCCATCTGTACCCTCTCCATATGTTGTTTCATGAAATTCTTCTGTGTCAACCAATTCTTTTTGGTATAATGACTCTGTGTACTCCTTCCATCTTCTTTTGATGCTTCCTGGGTCATTCAGCATTTACCCACAAAATCCTTCAGTATTGCAACTTGAGGCTTGAATTTGTTCTTCACTTCCTTCAGCTTAAGAAATGCTGAGTTTGTCCTTTTTGATTTTCCAACTCCAACTCTTTGCAATTTCTTCACTTCCAAAATAACAGAGTTTCCAAAACCTTATGTACAACAGAGAACATTTTGTTTAGACTAGCAGATATGACTGAGCCTTCATGTTAGAAATCACAAAGGAAGATGAACAGTTGCAAACAGACTCTATTAATTGAGATGTGGAATAAGAGATGTGTTAATGTAGGAAACTTGGAGTGTGTTAAGGAAGAAATAGAAGATATAAATATTGACATACTTACTAGGCATTGGCTGAATGAAATGGATTGGCATGGGATATTTTGTTTTTTGGGTTTTTTTAAATAATTTTTTTTACAGAGGTTTTGGATTTCCATTCATTCATTGCTGCAATTTTCTCCCTTCCCACCCCTCCCCACCAGCTCGCTTCCCCCTCTGAAGAGAGAAAAAAAAAAGAAAAAAAATTCCTTCATTAGTATACAATTCTCACGTCCCTTCCCCCCACCCCCCACCCCGAGTACACTTCTCTATGCAACCTTAATTCTGGATTCCTGTGCTAACCATAATACTCAATCATATATCACTTCTAATCTGTTCTTTCCCTCATCTGTTTCAATACAATATATATAATTTATCCAGTTTTTTCTGTCATACTCCCACCCTGATGTCAGACCCATTCTACAACAGTGGCACCATGCAGTATTTGGGCATGGGACATTTTTAATCAGACAACTGGATGATCTACCACGCTGAGAATGGAAAGGTGAAAACAAATGGGGTTGTTTCATAATGAAAAAGACCATTTCTAGATCCATATTGTAATACAATATTGTAAGTGACAGGATAATATCCATACACATACAAGGAAGACCTGTTAATACCACAGTCATTCAAATTTATGCACCAACAACCGGAGCCTAAAAGGAAGAAATAGAGGATTTCTACCAACTGTTGCATCAGAAATTGATCAAATATGCAACCAATATGCATTAGTAATAACGGGTGACTAGAATGCAAAAATTGGAAATAAGGAAGAAGGATTGATGGTTAGAAAACATGGACATGGTGACAGAAATGAGGTTGCTACTATTGAATCATTAGGAAGAGAAACAAATTATTATCAAAATTGAAGCTACTTTTTCATCCTGAGGGAGTAAGCATAAAGACTTCTACCTCAGGCTGATGGCTAGTCCATTGCACTACTAACCCAAAGGTCCCACCTCTCCAGCAGTTTGATTCTATCAGTGGCTCCATGGGAGAAAGATGGGTGGTCTCCTCCTGCACCATATGCAGCCTTCAAAACCAGAATGTGATCAACTTTGAGTTAGGAACACATCCTATGGACTGTTTTGTTACAAAGGGCAATATTCTCTTCATAATTGACCAAGCGCTCAAGCAAAGGACACGTCGATTTGGCACCGAAGGGAGGAGTGTGACGTGATAAGAGTGACAGAGTGAGGAGTGAGTGAGTGAAGAACACATTTGCTCACTCAGGCCTTTTCTGGAATTTTCTTTGTCTTTCCCTCTAGAACATTGTTACTGAATTGCTTCTAAGTAGCCAAGCTGTGATTGGACTGGACTGTTCCAATCTAATAGATTCTTGCTTGGTTGCACCTAGGAGCGGTTCTGGGGTTTGGCCTCAGCCTCATGAGTTTATCAGTTTTTGTGGACAAGTCACAGCTATAGGGAATGGTGCTTTGTTAACAATAGAAAATCTACGTTTGTTGCCACACTCATAGGGAACTGGAGTCTTTGGGAAGTTCACCACCCTTCTTTTCACTTCACACCAGGTGATATGAAACATGTTGAAATAACCCTTAAGGTAACAGTTTTGATTTTCACAGACAGCTTTTAAGCTATTCCCCCACCCCCAGTCCTTCCACTCCCCCCTTTTTTAAATGTAGCTGTTATATGTTCATTCACTCATTCATATACATTGTTTTATGCATGTCCTACCTGCCTGTTCAGTGGTGTTTGCTTTGTTCCATGGACCCAGGAACTAAAATTCTAACGCAGTCTCACAATTTTAGTAAAGCATTCTTCATTAAGATAGCTAAAATTTATCTGTTTATCTTCTCAAATATTCCCTAATTTGACAAAAATGTAACTTTTTTTTTTTTTTTTTGCTAAAGTCGGTTAAAACAACATCACTTCAGTTGTCAGCTAAGTCTCAAAATTGCCTCTTGGCCAAATTCAAAAGTCTAAAAGCAAACAAGCAAGCAAGCAAGCAAATAAGGGGAAACCAGCATGTTTTAAAATGATGAACACATCCTATGGACTGTTTTGTTACAAAGGGCAATATTCTCTTCATAATTGACCAAGCGCTCAAGAAAAGGACACGTCGATTTGGCACCGAATGGAGGAGTGTGAACTTTTTATGGAGGCTTTGGAGAGCCCAGTGTTGACCTGTTTTTACTATTTTTATTGGCTCCCTTGATGATAGACAAACAGGCCTAACCCGGGGCCATCAGAACCAGCAGGAAATTTAAGTCACGGACAGTTACATTTTAAAAACTCGGGGTTTAGAGGCTGCTTAATCATGGTAATTGATTGATGATAACATGGCAGCGAGAGCTCTTAAATCATCAGAGGGAAGCAGATCAAGACAAATGGCTGGCAGTTTTGTTGGAGGCACAGTTCCCGACTCCCAACAGTGGTCATCTCTGCTCTGAAGAGGTAGCCTGTCCCTTATTTCATGCAGCTTATGGCCCAGCTGGCCTGTTTACAGAAAATTACCTCTTACATTTGGCAGTTCTTTTTGAGAAACTGTGTAACATTATTTCCCAAGAGATAGGGGAAAAAAAATTACCAACAGAGTTTCTGTCCCCGTAAAACGTGTGTGCTTTAAACCGAACAGTGACTGTGAGTTGGTCTTCCCAGCATTCTCCAAAATCAAGCCTTTCCCTGTTCCTTGAGTCAAAGGTAAATGCAGTGGAATTAGTTGTTTAATGAATCCTGTGAGTCTCTTATGCTTTCTTTCTGTTGCTTGGGATAAATGCTAATTTGTAATAAGAACTCTTAAGTACCCAGCTCTGTTCTTCCCAGGACACAGGAAGTGTGGCCTGGGATAATAGCTTTTTAAAAACATCTTATTGAAGTAGAATATAATATAGAGAGGCACACAAGTCCTCAGTGCACAGCTCAGTGAATTTTTACTAACTGAACACATCTGTGTAATCAGCATCTAGATCAATAAACAGGACATGGCCAGCAGGCCCTGGAGCCCCTTTTTTTCTGCCTCCCATTTGCTCCATCCCTCCATCAAAGGGTAGGGACTTGCAAAACATGGATTAATTTTCCTTCAGTTTTAAATTTTATATAAATGGTATTGTTGTTGTTGTTGTTATTGTTTAATATCGCCATCAAGTCAAGCACAATTCAACCATCCTATGAACAAAAGACCTGAAGCCTTTCTATAACTGTCATCATTACTATAGAATATTTTCCCAGTTTTCCATCTTTCAGTATTTGCGAACTCTCTTTTATTAAAGTATATATACCATTCATTCCTGTTGCTATCTAGTATTCTATTATGCCAGTATGACACGATTTCCTCAAATTGGGTGTTTGAAGAAGAAAAACCCACTGCCATCACGTCAGTTCCCACTCGGGAAATTTCCACCAGGGTTTCTGAGACCACCTGAGTGGTATCCTTTCAGACCTAAGTGATACCATGCACTCCTCTACTTAAAAAAAATCCCCTTGGCTTCCATTATGGAGGTAAAGTAGAAGTTTTAATAATAAGTTTTAACATGGCCCCGAATGATGTGCCCTTGTTCTGCCTCATCTCTTACCGCCTTCCCGCTTCCTTATTGCTGGCTTACACAGCTCTCCTTACTTCTCAGGAAACACAGGAAGACCTCCCAGGGCCTTGTTCCCTTAGACTAGAATGCCTTTCCCTGAGAGGCTGGTTTCACTGACCTCTTTCCCTGCGATGTTGGTCTCACTGACCTCTTTCCCTGAGATGTTGGTCTGACTGACCTCTTTCTTTTTTGCTCTTTCTCTCATTCTCCCTCCTTCACATTTCCTCTTTCCCTCACTTTTCTTTTCTGTTCTTTTTCTTACCTGCCTTCCTCCCTTCTTTCTCTTCCTTCTTTTACTCAAATACCACAACTAAACACTATCATCACCTGCTACCCTCTATGCCTGCATTATTTTTATGTTTCTGAGTGACTAGTTGTCACATGTTTGCCAGGATAAAGTCCCATTTCTGTAGCTTGGAATCTTGACCATGACCATGGCATGAGCAGGTCTCTCTACTCAGAGTCTCATAATACAAAATGATGTTAGGCTTGATTCCCCTCTGGCAGAACCCCAGTTTCTTTCTGACTGGGAAGTATGGCAGATGGGATGGAGTGGTTTGATATGGGTTTTGGAAAAAGATAGCCTTGTGTTGGGGTTGAATCCCCAGTTCCTCTGTTTACTAGCTGATAACCCTTGACAATTCACCGTTCCTCACCCCTGTTTTCTCATCTGAAATCATGCTCGTATTACTGAGTTACTGGGATGATTAAATGAGGTAATCTACAATTATATCTTTATACATTTTTATTTTCTTCTTTGTGTTCCCAGCAACTTCATTATGGAGACAAGTATATTTTTTTGTTGCATCTATGCAAAAATCCAAACCCAAACATGAACAAATACAGGAGGCTTCATTTGAAATGAAACGTAGTTCTTGCCATCAAATATTTCTTAAGAGAACTGTTGTTGTCAAGTGCAGTCAAGTCAGAACCAACTCACAGCTGACCATCTAGTGGGTTTTCAGGGGCTGTAAATAGCAAGGGATGAGATTGTCCGTCTTCCTTCCTTGGAGTAACTGATGGATTTAAACTGTGTGCCTTTGGGTTGACAGTGCAGCTCCTTACCACTCACTAGGCCAAAAGAGCTAGATATGACTAAATAATTAATTTCAAGGTGATCATACCATGGTAGAGAGGGAAATGCTTTCCTGGGATTAGGAAGTTTGCCATCAGCTCAGAACTGACCCACAGCTGAACCTGCAGTGGATTTTCAGAGGCAATTGATGCACAGGAGATTGCCCATCCTTCTCCTGCAGAGCACCTGATGGATTTGAACCTCATGCCTCTGGGATAGTAGTTTCTTACCACAAGGCCACATGTTTAACCACATAGGAGAATTCCCTAGGTATGGTGTCCTAGAGGACATAGCAACAACACTAGTCTAAAAAGGTTGACTGTTTGAATCTACCCAGCAACACTATGGGAGAAGGTCTGGAGGTGCTAGGGAAGAAAGAATTGCCAATCTGCTTCCACAAAGATACAGTTATGAGAATATGGATCACCTCTACTCTCTAACAACTGTGTTTGCCTTAGGTTGAAATCTACTGAATGTGGATTGCCTCTCTCTCTAACACCTTGGGTTGTTTTAGGTTGAAATGTATTGAACAGCACGGGATTTAAATTTTTGTTTTGCTTTGAGACCACATTAGAGGAGTTAAGGCTTGAGTTTATTCTTGAGGCCAGGTGGGGAAGAGGAAGCCAAGTAGAGAAGCAGAGAAGTCAAAGGAAGTTATTCAGCAAAGCTAAGAAGTCACCGTGAGGAAAGGATTAATGATGGATGAGGTTGAACAGTTAGGGCCAATGAAGGTCAAAAGAATGTGTATGTCGTGTTCAAGACTATCTCGAGGGTAGTGGAAACCATGAAACAATTTTAAGTGAATCAAATTATTGTTTCGGAATGGCTGGAGATAATAGTAGTTGGAACTTGGCAGTTGAGGAAGGAGTAGAAAAAGGGATGAATATATAAAATCATCTGGTGGTGGCAGATCTGACATGGCAGGGATAGGGTAAGCCCTGGCACAGTCCTAGTTGGAAGAGTGATGATACCACAAAGCAGCATAATATAGCAGCTTGACGGCTAAAAAGCATGATTGCACGTGTTAGATTTATAGATGAAATAGACAGGTAGAGGTGGCTGATAAGTTCTTAGCTGTGTTTTTCTGGAACACTGACTGAAGATATGAGTTGTAATATTAGGAAAAGGAGCTCTGGTAGCCCTAATGGTAACCCTAAAACTGGGGATTCAAGTCCTTTACCTGCTCTTTGGAAGAAGGATGGGTATTCTCCTCCTGTATGATTTATAGCCTCTGAAAACCCAGTGTGGGGTCAACTGACGTGCCTCCAATACAACAACAATGAGTTAGCCAGTCATTACATGGGATTCCAGCTAAGGTGCTAGAAAAAAGAATCTCAATGTAATGTCTCAAGCAGATTAGTTTATTTGTGTTTACTCTGAAATCTAGAAATGGGTAGAGTGGTTGGTCTGGATTGATAGCTCTGCTGTCTTCTTTCTTTAGGGCCTTGCCTCTCAAACTATGGTACATGGACTAGTAGCAATGGCATTATCTGAGAACTTACTGAAAATGCAAAATGTTCAGTACCCATCCAAGACCTAGTAATGTAGAATCTTCTTTTAGCAAGAATTTCAGGGAATCCATATACACATTAGATTTTGAGATGTTCTAATCTGGAGAACTTGTCTTTCTTTATCTTATTGCTCCACCTTTTTTCCTCTAAGCTTGTGGTTAAAGCTACCTTGTTGTTAGATGCTGCTGAGTTAACTATGATTCATAGTGATCCTTTGAGCAGCAGATGGAAATCTAGCCCTATCCTGCTCCATCCTCATAATCTTCCTAATATTGCAGTCACTGTGTCAATCCTTATGGGGGATGGTCGTCTTTTTCACTGTTGTTGTTTGTTGTTGTTATGTGCTGTCGAGTCGCTTGCGACTCATAGCGAACCTATGTACAACAGTCCTAAACCCTGCTCTATCCTGTGCCCATCTCACTGCCTCTGACACACCCATCCCGATTACCCAAGTCACTGAGTCAATCCACCTCATAAAGGGTCTTCCCCTTCTGTGCTGTCCCTCCACCCTCCCAAGCATAACGTCCCTCTCCAAGGACCTCTCCCTCCTTACAATATGTCCAAAGAATGTCAGACAAAGCCTCAGAATCCTTGCCTCCAAGGAGCAGCCTGGTTTAACCCTCTCTAGGATGAATCTGTTTGTTTTCTTGGCAGTCCAGGGTATAATCAATACTCTTCTCCAGCACCACAGCTCAAAGGCGTCAATTTTCCTTCTATCATCCTTAGTCATTGTCCCACTCTCTGATGCATAACAAGTGGTTGCAAAGACCATAGACTGTATCAGACACACCTTAGTCTCCAGACTGACATCATTGCTCTTCAGTACCCTGGAGAGGTCCCTAATAGCAGATTTCCACATCACAATATGTTTTTTTAATTTCCTGGCTACTGGTGCCAAGAGTGTTGACCGTGCAGCTAAGCAGACTAAAGTTGTTAACAATCTCAGTCTCTTCACCATCCATCCTGATGCTGCCAATTGGTCCAGTGGTGAGAATCTTTGTCTTCTTGACACTGAGAGCTTCAATCCATACTGAAGGCTGCAGTCCTTGACCCTCTGCAGCAAGCCTTTCAGGTCCTCCTCAGTTTCAGCAAGCAGGGTTGAGTCATCTGCATAATGCAGATTGTTGATAGATCTTCCACCAATCCTGACGCCACACTTCTCCTCATAGAGCCCAGCCTCCCGGATAATCTGTTCTGCATACAGGTTGAAAAGGTATGGAGATAGGACACATTCCTGGCGTATGCCTTTCCCAAGTTTGAACCATGCGGTGTTTCCTTGCTCTGTTCTGACGACTGCCTCTTGGTCCAAGTATAGGTTTCGCATTAGCATGATCAAGTGTTCTGGGATTCCCATTCTTCTCAGAGTCAGCCACAGTTTGTTATGATCCACACAGTCAAACGCTTTTGCATAATCAATGAAACACAGATAGACATTCTTCTGGTATTCCCTGCTTTCAGCTAAGATCCATCTAACATCAGCTACAATATCCCTAGTACCATGACCCCTTCTAAACCCAGACTGGACTTCTGGATGTCAAATGTATTATCCAGGAAGAGTACAGACAGTCATTACAAAGACAGAAGAGGAAGAAAAGACCAAATGGATGTCCGAAGAAACTCTGAATAGTGCACTGGATCGCAGAGAAGCCAAAGCACAAGGAAGAATTCAAGATGCTAAAGAGCTGAACAGAAGATTCCAAAGAGCAGCACGGATGACAGCAAAATATTACAATGAAATGTTCAAGGAGCTAGAGTCGGAAAATCCAAAGGGCCGAACTTGCTCAGCATTCCTTAAGCGCTCAAGGAAGTGAAGAACAAATTTAATCCTCGAGTTGCTATAATCAAGGATGCTTTAGGCAGAAAATGAAACGATCCAGGAAGTATTAAAAGAAGATGGAAAGAATATACTGAGTCACTGTATCAAAAGGAACTGGCAGACAGAGAAGAATTTAATGAAATCACATATGAAGAAGAGCCTATGGTGATGAAGGAAGAAGTTCAAGCTGCTTTGAAGGAAGGAAATAGCAAAAAAATAAGGCCCCAAGAATAGATGGTATACCAATTGACATATTTCAGCTAACAGATGCTTCCCTGGATGTGTTCACTAAGTTGTGCCAAGAAATCTGGAGAACAATCACTTGGCCAACTGACTAGAAGAAATGTATATTTGTTCCCATTCCAAAGAATGGTGACCCAACAGAGTGTGGAACTTTTTCACTGACCCTCTACTTTCCCCCCAATATAATGTCCTTTTCTAAGTATTGATAACCTCCTGACAACCATGACCAAAGTTTGTGACACCTAGTTTCACCATCCTTGCCTCTACGAAGCACCCTGATTGCACTCCCTACAAGATAGGTATGTTTGCTCTTTTGGCAGTCCAAGATATTCAATACTGTTTGCTATCACCTCAATGCGAGGAATCCATTTTTCTTCTTCTTTTTTCATTATCTAACTATTATATACATTAAAAATAATTGAAAATACCATGGCTTGATTTAGGCACATCTTAGTCTTTGAACTGACATCGCTTAGCATTTGAAATAGGTCCTTGACAACAGATTTGCCCCATGCAGTGTGTTTCTTGATTTCTCGACTGCTGCTACTATGATTGTGGACTCATATAAAATGAAGTTGTTAACAACTTCAATCTTTTCTCCATCTATCATAATGTCTTCTCTTGGTTGTGTTTGAGGATTTTGGGGTTTTTGTCTATTGAGACAGAGTCCATATTGGAGATTTTGTAGTTTCTGATCATCTTCAGTAAATGCCTCAAGTTTCCTTCAACTTCTGCAAACAAGGTTGCATAGTGTTGTTTGAGTCTTCTCCAATTCAGTATCATATTTTTACATGTTTTAAAACTATTTTATTGATAGAAACTAGCTGGATTGTTGTATTTGCATCTTCATTTAATGTTCCTTCCATATGTTGTTTTAATTGAATGATATAAAGAATATCCAGCTTCGAGTAGTTACATGGTTGGAAATGAAAGTAACATTTTGATATCTTTTCAGGTGTTTGTGGATAGTATATCTAAACATTACAGGTGTTCGTGTTAAGTAGTGTTAGTGGTAAGTTTCAGTGTGGACTCTGAAACCACGTCATTGAACTTTTCACACTCTGTTACATTAAAATTCCTTGGTCTGTGTTCTGTTTCAGGCGGACCCATGCCTGATTTGCTAAACATTGTTCATTGGAGAAGTATTGTTTCAGATCTTCCAAATGTTGACACATTTCATGATACAACTCAAAGAATCGCATTTGTTAATGTCACCACTGATCTCATCAGGAAAGTCTTTAAGTGTAGAAAATCTGGCAGTGGCAGATAGAACGTTTCCAACTTCTGAATTTTTGCAGCTGCCAGAATTTTATCACTGACAATAAACATATCAGTTGGGTTTTGTTTTTTTCCTCAAACAGGCTTATTTTGCTCATTTAAAAAAATTTTTTTCCAGATACCCATGTCTTAGTAATGTGTCAGAGTTCCTCTGTCATTCTTCCAAGTAAAAATCACATTGCATGAGAAAAGCACTTAGCTGTGTTCCCTGCTCAAAACACGGCCCAAGTGCATTTCATGGAAATCATGGCACTTTGTATTTGGCAACAGTGCTTACACATGCTTCCCATTTTGTCACACAAAATATTAGAGACATGTTATTTAAAGGCTGATGTTTAATAAGATTAATACTTTTTATTGCCTCATTAAAGGCATTCTTAAGAGAAATTGGGTATCCATTCTCCACTTGTTGAGAATACCACTAATGTAGTTAGTGGTAAAGAATACAATACAAAGAATACAATACAATACAGTTTGGAGCCACCATTTATGTTAGAGAGCAGCATTTTCACTCATTGCTTATGCTTTGCAAATGTCAACACACTGAGAAGAAACAAACATGTCTTAAGGTTGCTCTAAAATTTATTTTGATCTCACGAACTTGCTTTGTAAGTGTCTCTGAGACCTCCGAGTTTACAAATCACCCTGCAAAGCACTGTCCTGTGTGATTTTTCTAGGCCTGCTGATACTGGTTTATGAGAGTAAGTGGTTCTTAAACTGGCTAGTCCTAGTAAAATATTAATTTCAGTTTATTATGATTTTAACAAAACTTTACAGAAAGGTTAGGCTTCCGTTCATTCATTGTTGCACTTTCCCCTCCCTTCTCCCTCCCTCCGCCCCCAGTTCACTTCGTAATGCTGCTCTTGTTCCTGATTATTGGGGTTTTTTTTAAATAAATTGAGATCTTTAATGACAGTTTATAGAGACTTTGAATTTTCATTCATTCATTTTTGCACATTTTTCTCCCTGCTCACCTCTCCACCCCCACTTCGCTTTTCTCTTTGAAAAGAAAAATATTATTTCATTGTTATATAGTCTCCCTGTAAGTTCACTCTGTTATGCAGCTCTTATTCAGAACTCTTATGAAAATACCTAATCAGATATTTATTTTAAACAGTTCTCTCCCTTATCTGTTTCAGTGCAGTGTACATTATTCTGATTGTTAATTGTCATACATACAATGCCTAATTATATATTCCTTTCTTTTTTTAGATTTTAATGATGTTATTTTTTCTTTATACCTTCTTTTGCAGCATCTTTTTATTAAAATGAAAGTTTATAGAGAACTTGGATTTCCATTCATTAACTGTTGCACATTTTCCTCCCTGCCAACCCTTCTCTCTCAGTTCACTTTTCTCTCTGAAAAGGAGAAAAAAATTCTTCCATTGTTATACATTTCCCCCCCAGTACACTTTACTATGCACCTCTTATTCTGGACTCTTGTCATGCAAATACTGTCTGATTATATATTCTTTTTAAACAGTTCTCTCCCTCATCTGTTTCAATGTAGTGTACATTATTTATCTCCTCTTTTCTTAGTTTACCCCCCAACCCTGATGTTAGTCCTGTTTTATAACAGGGGCATTATGCAGTATTTGTCCTTTTGTGACTGAGATATTTCACTCAGCATAATATCCTCCAGGGTCACCCATTTTGCATAAGACTATATGTGTTCCTTGTTATTCAGAGCTCTATAGTATTCCATTGTGTGACTTAACCACAGCTTCGCTATCCATTCATTTGTTGATGGATACTTGGGTTGTTTCCAACTCTTTCCTATTGTGAACAAAGACACAATAAACATGGGTGTGCATATATCTGCTTGGGTGGCAGTTCTGGTTTCTTTAGTGTATATTTCCAGTAGTGGAATGGCTGAGTCAAATGGTATTATTTCTATTTCCAACATTTTGAAAAGTGCCATCCTGCCTTCCATAGTAGTTGTACCATTTTACACTCACACCAAGAGTGCAAAAGGGTTCTAGTTTCTCCACAACCTCACTAGCATTTGTTGTTTGCTGCTCTATTGAATTTTGCTGTTCTTACTGGGGTGAGATGGTATGTCATAGTTGTTTTGATTTGCATCTCTCTTAGAGCTAGAAATTTTGAACATTTCTTCATGTGTTTGTTTGCCATCTGAATGCCTTCTTTGGTGAAGTGTCTGTTCATATTCTGTGCCCAGTTGGGTTGTTTACCTTTATCATGTTGTGTTGCTTGAGTATTTTATAAATTCTAGATATAACTCCCTTATCTGACATATTATTACCAAATATTTTGTCACAGTCTGTGGCTTCCCTTTTTATCTTGTTGGAGAAGTTTTTGAATGTGCATAGGGATTTGATTCTTAGAAGGTCCCATTCATCTGTTTTATCGTCTCCTGGTTGTAGACTTTTCAGGATGTTTGGAAGACTGTTCATGTTATAGATTAGAGCTTTTAGAGTTCTTCTAAGACTTTCTCTAATGAAGTTTATAGTCCTTGGTTTTAGTCTGAGGTCCTTGATCCACTTTGAGTTGAATTTTGTGTATGGTGTGAGGTATGAGTCTTACTTGAGTTTTCAAGATAGTTTTCCAGTTTTGCCAAGAACATTTTTTAAAAAGATTGTAACTTCCCCACTTAACTGATTTTATCTCCTTGTCAAAAATCAGTTGACCATAGGTAGATGGACTGATTTCTGAGTTTTCAATTCTATTCCAATGATCTATGTGTCTGTCATTGTGCCAGTACCATGATGTCTTGACCACCAAAGCAGTGTAGTAGGATTTTAAATCAGAGAGTGAGCTGATTCCTACCTTGTTTCTCTTTTTAAGGAGTGCTTTTCTTATTCGGGGTCTCTTTCCATTCTAAATGAAATTGGAGATTGTCTTTTCCATCTCATTGAAGATTGGAATCATATTTGTGTTGGGATTGCATTGAAAATGTAAATTGCCTTTGGTAGTATTGTCATTTTCATAATATTGAGTGTTCCTATACGTGAACAAGGGATATTTGTCTAGTTCTCCAGGTCTGTTTTTGTTTCTTGTAGTAATGGTTTGTAATTTTCTTTGAATAGATCCTTTGTGTTTCTAGTTAGATTTACAATCAAGTATTTAATCTTATGACTAGTTATTTTGATGGGTATTGTTTTCCTTAACTCAATTTCTGTGTTCTCTTTATCACTGTAGAAAAATCCAGTTGATTTTTGTATGTTGATCTTTTATCCTGCCACTTGGCTGAATTGGAAAACTCTGTCCAATAGTTTTCTTGCTGAGTCTTTAGGGTTTTCTAAGTATACTATGATATCATCTACATGTAGAGATAATTTTACCTCCTCTTTGCCAATTTGGATATCTCTTATTTCCTTCTCTTACCTTACTGCTATTGCTAAGCCTTCTAATACAAATTGTATAGGAGAGGTGATAGTGGGCATCCGTGCCTAGTTCCTGTTCTCGAAGGAAATGATTTTAATCTCTCTCCATTGAGAACAATGTTGTCTCTTCGGTTTGAGTATCTACTTTTAACTATGTTGAAGAAATTTCCCTCTATTCCTATTTTTTTAAGTGTTTTGAGTCAGATGACCGTATGATATGTTACTCTGGAGATGAAAAGACAAGGAAAAATGGGGTTGCCTTCATAGTAAAAAAAGTAATTTCTAGATCCATCTTGAAGTACAACATTGTGAGTGACAGGATTATATCCATATGCTTACAAGGAAGCCCAGTGAATACCACTATCATTCAGATATATGCACCA
>NW_006399887.1:143222-180539 GCF_000299155.1 Elephantulus edwardii
TTGTTCTTTGTTTTGTTAAAGTGATGAATAACACTGATTATTTTTCTTATGTTGAACCATTTTTGCATACCTGTTATGAATCCCACTTGGTCATGTTGAATTATTTTTTTTATTGATCATTGGATTCTGTAGGTCAGGATTTTATTCAGGCTTTTTATGTCTATGTTCATGAGGGATATTGGCCTGTAGTTTTCTGTTTTGGTGGTGTTTTTACCTGGTTTTGGTATCAAGGATATGTTTGCTTCATAGAATGAGTCTGGGAGAATTACATCTTTTTCTATTTTCTGAAATAGTTTGTGTAAAATTGGTGACAGGTCTCTGAATGTTTGATAAGATTCACTTGTAAAACCATCTGGTCCATGGATTTTTTTTGGCTGGAAGTTGTTAACTGTCTTTTCAATTTCTTCTTTTGTAAGGGTCTGCTCAGGTGTTCAATTACGTCTGTGTCAGTTTAGGTAGGTTGTGAATTTCTAAGTATTTGCCCATTTCCTCTAGGTTTCCATATTTGTTTGAGTATAGTTTTTCATAATATTCCATTGTAAGCCTTTTAATTTTCATTGGTTCTGTTGTAACATTGCCCATTTCATCTTATTTGGATTAATTGTGTCTTTTCCTTTGTTAGTTTTGCTAGTGGTTTGTTGATTTTATTGACCTTTTCAAAGAACCAACTCCTCCTTTTGTTGATGGTTTCAATTGTTTTTCTATTTAATTTATCTTGGCCCTAATATTTATAATTTCAGTTTTTTAGAGGGTGCCTGGTTTTCTTGCTGTTATTTTTCAATTTGTTGGTGACATTGGGTTAGAGAGTCAATGATAATTTTTTCCCGTCTTTAAATGTGTTTGCTTATTGCTATAAATTGACCTATTACTCCTTTGGCTGTTTTCCAGAGGTTTTGTAAGTGGTGTTTTCATTGTCATTTGTTTCAAGAAACTTTAATTTCATTTTTTATTTCTTCTCGTACCCACTCATGTTCAGCAAGGTGTTGTTCAGCTTCCAAATATATGGTTTTTACTTCTTGTTACCTCTTGTTACTAATTTCTGATTTTGTAGCATTGTGGACTGAGAAGATGCTTTGTATTATTTCTATATTTTTTAAGTTACTGATGCTTGCCTTGTGTCCTAAAATATGATCTATTCTAAAGAACATTCCATGAACATTGGAGAAGAATTTATAGTGGCTTTTTTTTGTGGTGCATTAACCTATCTATGAGATTGAGTTGGGTTATTATGTGGTTTAATTTTTCAATGTCTTTGTTGAGTTTCTTTCTGAAGTTCTAGCTTTTCTTGAGAGTGATGTATTAAAGTCTCCAACTAGTATAGTAGTGATATCTTTTTTCTTTTCCAGTTTTGTTAATGTTTGTTTTACACATTTTGCAGGTCTTTCATTTGGTGCATAGATATTTATTATTGTTATGTCTTCTTGTTTTATTGACCATTTAATCATTATGTAGTGATCTTCCTTGTTTTTTGTGATGGTTTTTTCATTGAATGTATTTTATCAGAGAATAATATTGCTACTCCTGCTTTTTTTCTGGTTGCCATTTCTCTTAGTGTTTCCTGAAATACTAGTCTTGCTTTTACAAATTCTCCAGTTTCTGTTTTTCTGAGAATATCTTGATCTCTCCTTTATATTTGATGGACAATTTTGCTGTGTACAATATTCTTTTTTTTATTCTGACCCCCTGTGTACAATATTCTTAGTTGATAGTTGTATTCTTGTATTTGATATGTCATTCCACTGTTTTCTTGCTCTCATGGTTTCTGCTGAGAAATCGGCATTTAATCTTATCTGCTCTCCCATATGTTACTCTTTGTTTCTCCCTCAGCTTTCAGGATTCTCTTCTTATCTTTGGTTCTGGAAAATTTGACTATGATATGTCTTGGTGTTTTTCTTTTGGGTTTTGTCCTATATGGTGTTCGCTCAGCTTCTTGAATATATATTTTCTCAAAGCAGGAGTTACTTCCACTTCCTAAATAACATGCCTCTGGAAATTATGTGAACTTTGATAAAGGTCGATAGTTGTAGAGGGGCTTCAGGCCTTTTGTTCATAGGGTTGCTATGAGTTGTGCTTGACTTGTAAGCAATCAACAGCAACAATAACAACATTCATTATTATGCCTGGCAAGTTTTCTTCTAGTAATTCTTCCACAGTTTTTTTAATTCCTTTACTTGCTTCTTCCTGTTCTGTTCTGGAATTTCATTGATGTGCATGTTATTTTTCTTGATGGTGTCCCACATTATTCTTAGATTTTCTTCTTTCCCCATCCTTTTGATTTTGCTTTTTGTTCTAGCATATCAGAGGTGACAATTCTATCTTCTATTTCTTTGGTTCTGTGTACCATCTCTTCAGCTCTGTCCCTCCATCATATTGAGAGCACCTGAAACATTGGTACTCATATTTTGGATTGTGATTTCTTATTTTTTTCAGAACCTCTGATGCCTTATGTGTTTTATCTACATTTTAAAAAAAATTTTTTAGCTCCTCCCAGTTTTTGCCTGCAATGTCCTGTAATTCTTCAAGTTTGTCTTTCACTCCTTTAAAATAGTCAGTCATTGGTCTTTTAAATTCTTTGTCAGAAAGTTTCATCAGACTTTCAGGCTTCAAGAAATCCATTGCCACTGTATTACTCTTTGGGGGTGACTTCTTGCTTTGAGCTTGTGTAGGATGTGAGGTTGTCTGCTTCTTATGTGACATTGCTGTGGTAGAGTTTTTCATGCCTGAGGTGATAGCAGGTTCTTGATCTTAAGTCACTGCTCTAGAAGAAGGGAAGGCAGCTACCCTTCCTGGGTTTCTTTTTGAACTTCTAACCCAAGGGAAAATTTGTTTCAGTTTAAGAGAGAAAAGGCTTTTGAAATCAGCGTCTTCTGTCAGACAACTGGTGCAGCTGGGCTAGTCCAAGGTACACTGGGCTAAAGGCAGTAAATTGATTGGACATGAGGAGATGCAAGGTTCAGCCTGGAGATACATGCAGGGCAGGTGCATGTGCATATGCACTCAGGGTGGGAATGCATGCGGGGCTAGCACACACACAGATGTAAAAAGATTGGCCATGTGTGCAGACACATACAGAGCAGGCACACATGCAGACACATGCAGGGGTGTGTGTGCATGGTTACCTGAATGGGAAATCAGGAAGCTTTGGTTTTCCCCTCAAGAACTGGGTCTGCCACCTCACTCTAGCTCCATCTGTCTCACTCTCTTCTACTTGAACTTAAGGGGTCCCACGTGGTCCAACAAATAGCACTGATCCCCACAGAGTACCTCACTTAAGTGCCAGCTGTCCTGCTCAGTTCCAGCAGGTTGATCCCAGTGGATCAGTATAGGCAGGTCTCTCCTGGCAGGTTGGTCCTGGTGGGTCACTCTGGGTGCACATCACTCTCAACTTGGTTTACTTTTCTTTTTGAAGGTGGTGCAAATTCAGTTTCTTCCTAATTAATAGCCATCCATGGCTGCTGCTGATGTTGTGGCAGCTACTGACACAGTGACTGCTCATACATTCCTTTAATATGGTTCTTCCTCTCATCTGTTTGAGGGCAGTGTTCATTATCTGTCCACTTTTTTTCTGTTCTGTCCTGACCCCCCCCATGTCAACCCTATATTATAACAGCAGTGTTATGCAGAATTTTGTCCTTTTGTGACTGAAATACTTCACTCTGTATAATGTCTTCCAGACTCATCCTTGTTATGTAGTGTTTTACAAGTTCATTGTGTTTTAGTGCTGCATAATATCCATTTGTTTGTTGACAGGTGTTTGAGCTGCTTCCATCCCTTCATTTTTGTGACTAATGCAGCAATAAACATGGGTGTGCATACCTCTATTTGAGTCATGGGTCTGATTTCTTTAGGATATATTCCCCATTGTGAAGTTGCTGGGTCAAATGGTATATCTATTTCCAGTGTTGTCAGAAAATGCCAGATGGCCTTCCATAGTGTCTGTACCAGTGTACAAAAGCCGTGAATCAGAGTTTCAATCTCTCTATATCCCTTCCAGCATTTGTTGTATGCTCCCCTGTTGAACTTCTTTATTGTTGCTGGGTGACTTTCTATCTCATCATGATTTTGATTTGCATCTCTCTGATAATTTGGAATTTTCAAGATTACTTTCATGTGTTTGTTGGCCATCTGAATATCTTCTTTGGTGAAATGTCTATTCCTATCCTGTGCCTAAATTGCAACTGGGTTGTTTACTTCTTTCTTGTTGAGGTACTGGGGTATCCTATAAATTTTATATATGAGTCCCTTATCAGATATATTATCACCAAATATTTTTTCCCAATCTGTGGATTTTCTCTTTATCCTGTTGGTAAAGTTTTTTTGAGGTGCATAGGGATTTGATTTTTAGAAAGTCTCATTCATCTATTTTATCCTCCCCTAGTTTTAGGCTTTTTCATGTTACTTGGAAGTCTATTCATGCTGTCATTTAGGGCTTCTAGGATTGTTTGCATTTTTCTAGGATGAATTTTATAGTCATTGGTTTTACTTCTATGTCCTCTAGCAAAAATTTTAAGTAACAGATTTTAAATTTGATATATTTCTATGCCTTTCAAAGAGTCCTGATAGTATAAAGATTAAGTGCTTGTTGCTTACTGAAAGGTTGCTAGTTTGAATCCACCAGCAATTCTACAGGAAGAGAGATCTGGCAATCTTCTCCTTTGAAGATGAACTTAGAAAGTCCCATGGGAGCAGTTCATCTTGTCCTGTTGAGTTGGTGGTGTGTTGTGTTGTAATCGGGCTTGGCTCAGTGGCACACAACTATGCCTTTTCTTTCTTTCCTACTGCTCAAGCTTTCTACTTTCTGACTTCCTAGGAATATAAGTGTATCACTTATCAACTATTCATGCTTGTTCTTGTTTGTTTAGTCATTCAACAAATTTAAAATGTCCAGAGAAAACAGACGAGGAAGAATGGCTTGGCAAAAATCTGCTTCAGAAAAATGAGGCAGTGAAAATTCTATTGATGATACCAGTTGAATCCTTTTGTTCATGGGGTCACCCTGAATCAGGGGCAAGTGGACAATAGTTTACAGCATCACCACTACATGTGTCAATATTCTCTGCCTGAGCTGTGTGCCCTTGTGCAAAATTTCTCTTGGTTTACCCGACACAAACTGCTAATACTTCTTTCCTAGTGCTGCTGTTGTGATTTGCTACAAACTTGAGACTTAAAACAGTGTAGATTTGTTACCTTACAGTTCTAGAGGCCAGAAGCTATGTTGGGGATCTCACTGGGCTTGCAACAGGATGCTGATGGGGTGACTTTCTGTAGACTCTAGGAAAAAATCCACTTACCACCACCACCGCTACCTACACCACCACCCAGCTTCTGAAGGCTGTTTGCTTTCCTTGGCTTGTGCTTATTGTTCTGTTCATTTCAAATCAAGCAGCACTGAATCTCTCTGCCATCTTCCTTTGACCCTTCTTTGTTGTTAATTTGCTCCCTGAAATAGCTGAATCACTTGCAATGTTTTTAAGACCTTATTAGATTGAGCTCACCAAGCAAAATACTGTATAACATGGGAGAGGTTAGAGAGTATTATGTTGCATTAACTAACTCAGTCTCATTAAGACAAATACTGCAATAAGACCATTGTTGTTAAAATAACAATTACTAGTAAGATGTATACAAAATTCCCATCTTCAAATTATAGCCTTAGTTATATGTGCAAAAGCCACTTAGCTATATAAATTGACATAATCATAGATTTTTGTTGTTGTTAATGTGGTGTCAAGTTGGAACTGGCTCTTAGCTGACCCTCCAGCGGGTTTTCAGAGAGTGTAAATCACATGAGAGGAAATTTCCTCTTTTCTCCTCAGACAAGCTGGTAGGTTTGAATCACCTGCCTTTGAGTTGGCAGTGTAACTCTTTACCCACTAGGCCACTGGACCTCCCTCATCAACTTCTTTTTAAAGATTGTATTCTCCCTCTTAATAAGCATTATGCTTTTGTTGAAGGAATGAAAGATCTTGCCTGATATTCCATTTCTGAGGGTTTTGCTCTGCCCTGACATTGCAAGCTGATCGTTTCAGACTTAAGTGAGGTGCCACCACTTCCAGGATACGATATAGATGCTTCTCAGCTGTGTTTCCAAGGTGCTTCCAAGCCTTTACTAAATTACTGATTTATTACATTGTCACAGCTGTCTACTCCGACCCCCACTCATCTGTCAGATCTGGGAATCTTGCTCTTGCTCTATACATTGCTTACCCAGGCATGTTGCCTGGTAGACGGGCCCTCAAAAAACACTCTTGTCAATGAATGCATGGGAACTTCAGTGAATCATCCTTACACATACCAGGCTACATTTTTGCCTTTGCCTGGGCATAGAAAGAAGCCTGTTTCCCAGAGCAAGAAAGTTGTAATTATGGGAATGAAAAGCTTGGGACAAGTCCTTTTGCTTACAGTGATATCTTGAGCAGAAAGGCTTTCAGCTCCCCCTTAGGCCTCTTTTGGCAGCCTCCCATGGAGCCTGAACACACATGGCTGGACTGAGGCTTGGAGAGGCTGCACAGATGCCTTCTGCAGCAGTGGTTTAAAGTGGCTTGGAATTTCCCTCTGTGTCAGCAGACTCTGCACCACACAGGGGCAGGTGTGGAGCCAGACCGCCTGCCCCGTGGCCACATGGAAAACGGCCCATTTGCTCCTCCTGCCTGCAGAGGCAGCAGGTATGGAGAGGGACTCTGACTTTGCAGAGGCGTTTAATTCAACCCAACAGTCAGCTTTCCTAAAGATAACATGCATCTGACAGAGGGCCTTTTGTATGGAGCTACTGAAAACTAAAGGGGGAAAAATAACAAGAGTCTCAGCTACAGGATAAACAAAGGTTTTGTCACTTTAGACACAGTACCAGTCTTCTACCTCCTACTAGTAGGCCCATTTATAGTAGCTAAATGAATGGGAAACTTAATCCCCGTACTTTATAAAGAAGCGGGGGGTTTCTTGGTTGGATTGTGTGTGTGTGTGTGTGTGTGTGTGTGTGTGTGTGTGTGTGTTAGGGTTAGTTCTAGGTTGTGGGGCTTTTGTTTGTTTTTTTACTTTGGTTGTGGTTTGCTGTGTATGTGCTTTTTTTAATGGCAATGTTTAATAATGTTTATGTTGCCTTTGACCTTTTACTTACTGTTGAAGTTAAGCACCAAGATGTGGTTTCAACCCTAATATTTGGGGGCTGCCTCACCCTCCTTGGAGACTACTAACTTCCCTTTCCTAGAAGGTATCTCATTCCCTGACCAACCTTGGTAATCAGATCTGCTGGGTTAGAAGGGAGCCCATGGAGCAGTGGGTGGTAGTAGCAGGAATAATTGTTGTTAGGTGTGTTGAGTCCAACTCATTGTGTTCTGACGTATGACAGAATGAAATGAAATTCTACCTGGTCTTGTGTCCTTTTCATAGTGGTGTGATATTTGAGTCCACTGTTACAGTCCTTTTTATTAAGAAGTATTGCTCTTTTTCACAGACCCTTTGCTATAGCAAGTGAGATGTCTTTCTCCAAGGACTTATCTCTCTTGGCCATATATCCAAAGTACATGAGACAAAATCTTGCCATCTTTCCTTCTAAAGGAACATTCTTGATGCACTCCTTCAAAACTAGGTTTACTTGTTCTCCTGGCAGTCTATGAAAGATTTCTTATTCTTCAGCAACACCATAATTCAAATATACCAACTCGTCTTTGGCCTGATTTATTAATTGTCCAGATGACTTGATTTAAAATATCACAGTGTGGATAAGGCACACCTCAGTCCTCAGAGTGATAACTTTGCTTTCTAACACTATGAAGAGATCTTTTCAGCACATTTGATATCTTGACTATTGCTTCTGTGAGCATAAGTTGCATTATTTCTTAACTTTGTCCACAAAGAGAACCTAGAGATATTTACACCCCAAGCAATGTACACACTCAGCAGCCAGATACTGGTTTCTAATGTTATTCTCCAATAAAAGATGCCAGAGATTCTTAGAGAAAGGGCAATTCTAAGTACGAGCAAAACCACTTCAAAAACCAAACCACTAAAGTGGCCTTGGAAGATCTTATGGTGCTAGAAATAAATGCTCAAAAATTGAAAGAAGGAGAGCATGTCGAGAGAACACAGGAGACAACTGGAAAAATACTCAAGGGCTATGGGGAAACAATTTAAAGAATTCAATGTATAAAATAATCATACATTCACCTATACTATTACAAGTAAGTAACATGATATCATGAGGATGACTTTTCACCTTAATGGCACTCTTCCTCATAATTCTGAGCTTCACTCTGTGAGAAAACCATGAAACAAATCCCAGTTAAGGGGGCTTTTGAGGAATACCTGACCTGAGTTCCTCAAAACTTGCAAGGCCATGAAAAAACAAGGAAACAGTGGAGAACTCTTAACACCATGTGAAATTAAGGAGTTCATAATAGAGTATCCTGGATGAGATCCTAGAACAGAATTGGAGTGCAGGGCTAGGGGGAAACTAGTGAAATCAAAACAAAGTTTATAGTTGAGAATAATCTACCAGTGTTGGTTTCTTAGTGCTGACAAATGCACCATAATATAAAATTTTTACTGTAAAAGGAAGAACATATAGAACTCTTTGTACTTATCTTACCTTTTTTTTTAAAAAAATTAAACTATTTAAGATTAAAATGTTTATTGAAGAAAGAAAAGAAGGTGCGAATGAGGAAAGAAGACAACCTATTAAGCAATAAATACAGGAAGTAGTTATTTTAATCTCCTATCTGTTATGCTGCAAAAGTTCTAGGGCTCAATGTGAGGGGAAAAAAATCTCCTCAGAACCAGAGCCATCAGCCAAGGTAAGAGACTTACTGATCCAGGAAACAACTAGCTTTCCATCAATTGGGAAGGGGTAGGGTGGTTAGCTGGCAAGGCTAAAGCAAAGGAAACCTTGTACTGCCTTGGGTTGAAGATGAGGTAGACCTTCCTAGTGCTATCCATTAAAACATGTCCCAGATTGAATATGCGTCTTTTTACGGATGATGCTCATGAAGACTTATTTAATGTACTATTGGCTGCCAGAAGAACAAACAAGTCTGTCATGGAAGAACTTCATCCAGAATGCTCCTTAGAAGTGAAGGTTGTTTCCTCTCTCCATACCTGTTCAATACATCTGCTGAGCAGATCATTCGAGAAGTTGGACTCTGTGAAGCGACATGTGGAATCAGGATTGGAGGAAGACTCATCACAGCCTGCGTTTTGCAGATGATACAACTTTGCTTGCTGAAAGTGAGAAGGACTTGAAACACTTGCTGGAGAACATCAAAGACTACAGTTTTCAATATGGTTTACATCGCAACATCAAGAATACAAAATTCTAACCACTGGACCTATTGACATTATGATAGATGCCATCATCATAGATAGAGAAAAAAATTGAAACTGTCAACAACTTCATCTTATCTGGATCCACAATCATCACACTTGGTACCAGCAGCCAAGAGACCAGAAGACATATTGTATTGGGCAGTCAGGGACCTCTCCAAATTACTGAAGAGGAATGATATCAGTATGAGGACTAAGGTACATCTAATTCAAGGCAGATATTGTCAGTCACTTGCTATGTATGTGAGAGCTAGAAAATGAATAAAGATGACAGAAGAAGAATCAATGTCTTTGAGTTGTGGTGTTGGAGAAGAGTACTTTTGGCAGTTATCCATGGACTGCCAAAAACCAAACAGATATATCTAGGAAGAAAATACAGCCTTTCTCCAAGAAAGAGTGCTCCTTGGAAGCAAACATGACAAATATTAGCCTCATATACTTTGTGCATGTTGTTGTTATGTGCTGTTGAGTCACTTGCAACTCAAAGCAAACCTATGTACTCTGACACCTGTTCTATCCTGAGTCAACATTGTTGTCTCTGACACACCTGCCACCATTACCCCAGTCACTGGATCAATCCATCTTATCAAGGGTCTTCCTTTCTGGCGTTGTTCCTCCACCCTTCCAAGCATGATGTCCCTCTCCAACGACTGGTCACTCCTTTCAACATGGCCAGAGTATGTCAGATGAATCTTTAGAATCCTTGTCTCCAAGGAACAGACTGATTCACCCTCTCAAGGACAAACCTGTTTGTTCTCCTAGTTGTCCATGGTATATTCAGTACTTTTCTCCAGCACCACAGCTCAAAGGCATTAATTCTCCTATCATCATGTTAGGAGAGACTATTCCTCGGAAAAGAACATGCTTGGAAAGGTGAAAGATTAGTGAAAGAGGAAGATCCTCAACCAGACAGATTGAAACAGTGACTGCAGAAATGGGCTCAAGTATATCAGAAATTATGAGAATGGCATAAGATAGGACAGGGTTCAGAACTGTTGTTCATGGGGTCACTTTAAGTCATAACACTTAACCACAACAATATAAACAACCTAGCACCCTTATAAAATAGATGCTTTATGTGTACTGGTTTCTAGAAATGGAATATAAAGAAATGAAGGAAATGGTTGATGACATAGTTGTTGTTGTTGTTATGTGCCGTCGAGTTGCTTGCAACTCATAGCGACCCTATGTACAACAGCTCTAAACTCTGCCAATCACACTGTCTCTGACACTCCCATCCTGATTACCTCAGTCACTGAATCAATCCACCTCATAGAGGGCCTTCCCATCCTGCACTGTTCCTCCACCCTCCCAAGCATGATGTCCTTCTCCAACGATCGGTCTCTCCTGACAACATGTCCAAAGTATGTTAGACGGAGCCAAGGAGCTACCTGGTTTAACCCTTTCCAGGATGAATCTGTTTGTTTTCCTAGCAGTCCATGGTACTCTCAGTACTCTTCTCCAGCACCATAGCTCAAAGGCATCAATTCTTCTATCCTCCTTGGTCATTGTCCAACTCTCTGATGCATAACAAGTGATTGCAAAGACCATGGTCTGTATCAGACAGCCCTTTTTCTCCAGAGAGACACCATTGCTCTTCAGTACTTTGGAGAGGTCCCTAACAGCAGACTTTCCCATCACAATACACCTTTTAATTTCCTGGCTACTGGTACCAATAATGTGGAATGTGGAGCCAAGCAAACTAAAGCTGTGAACAATCTCAATCTCTTCCCCATCCATCCTGATGCTGCCAATTGGTCCAGTGGTGAGAATCTTTGTCTTCTTGACATTGAGCCTCAATCCATATTGGAGGCTGCAGTCCTTAACCCTCTGCAGCAAACACTTCAGGTCCTCCTCAGTTTCAGCAAGCAGGGTTGTGTCATCTGCATAACGCAGATTGTTGATAGATCTTCTACCAATCTTGACCTTACATTTCTCCTCATAGAGCCCAGCCTCCCGGATAATCTGTTCTGCATACAGGTTGGAAAGGTATGGAGATAGGACATATTCCTGGTGTATGCCCTTCCCAATTTTGAACCACGCAGGGTTTTGTTGCTCGGTTCTGATGATGGTCCAGGTATAGATTTCACATTAGAACTATCAAGTGTTCTGGTATTATCATCTCCAAGGCTGTCTTTTAAAGAAAAGTTCATATTATATTGATTTACATATGATATTTGTATACATTATGTTTCACACTGCCCTTCATTCACACTGTGTTTCATGCAATCATTCCCATTGGTTGTATTTTATAAAATTAATTGCCATTAAATTATGCCCATCATTACCTTGCTTATTCAGATCCCTGGTGGATCTGTTCCATGTCCTTGACCCTCTCCCTCAACCCACCAAATTATGCCACCCAATCAATGGTTTTCCCTCTGGCCATCCTTACCCCTCTGCTCCCACTTCTTCCTGCCTTGGATCCCCATACATGTTTTGCTAGTTGTCCTTGTATTTTTACAATAATAGTATGCAGTGTTTGTCCTTATGAGACAGTTATTTCACTCAGCATAATGCTCTCTAGATTCTCCCAAGTAGTAATTTTCAAAATAATTTCTCCTGAGTGACGCATAGTATTTCATCATGTGAATGTGCTACAATCTCTCAACCCATTAGATTATGATTGGATGTTCGGGCTCCTTCATGTTCTTGTAATGGTGAATTATGCTGTTATGAACATTGGTGTGTGAATCTTCATTGTGTCCCAGTTCTAATTTCCTTGGGGTATATTCCTAGCAGTGGAATATCAGGGTCATATAGGATTGCTGTATTCAGCTTTTTGAGAAAACACCAAACTGCCTTCCAGGGTGGTCATACTATTTTACAATCCCATCAAGAGTGTATAAGATTTCCTGTCTCTCCACATCTTTTCCAACATTTTTTTCTTGCTCTTCTGTTAGACTTTTGTCATTGCTATTGTGGTGAGATAATATATCATTGTTATTTTTATTTGCATGTTTTATTGCCAGTGATTTTTCTCATTTCTCCATGTGTCCATTGGCCATCCAAATGTCTTCCTCTGTGAAACTCTTTCCATGACTTTTGCCCATTTTGTAATTGAGTCTTTTTCTTGTGAAGGCCCTGTAGTATTCTGTAAACTTTTGTTAAGAGACCTTTGTCTGATATGTTTTTTCCCAGACAGTAGGGATTTTTTGCATCCTGTTTGAAAAAGTTTTTGATGTGCACAGGATCTAATCTTTAGAAGACCCCTGTGTAAAGCAGAGAAAACAGGACAGGGGAACACAAGACCACGAACATCTTTCTGAAATATCCAGAGGGAATAAAAATAGCATAATCCCTTACTGCCTCAGATCAAAATCAGATAAAGGGCCTAAAGTCCAGCCCTATGGTGCCTGTATAGCTCCAACAGTAGCAAGAGATTAAGTTATTCACAGTTACCAACAATGGGGTTTATTATGGAAGTGAGTGGGAGAGGCAAAGAATACTTCACAATATATCCAGGCTTTATCCCAACAGTTCCAAGGCACAATTCCTCCATTGATCGATCCAGGCTCCAATTTCCTTTCAGCAGTCAAATCCAAATCATCCAATAAGCTTTTACTCAGAGCAATCATAAATCAGCTTCTTCTTCAAACATCTGGCAAAAACAACCAAATTTTAATTGTGGCAAGAATAAATGTGAGAAGTCTCAGGTCAGACCTTGCCACCATGTGTCCATAGTAATCCCACAGTCTCACCACCAGAGTCTTGCTCTCACCAGTATCTTGCAATCACAAGTCTTGCTCACCTCAAGTCTTGTTGCTCAATGTCAGAAGCACTTTCTCTTATTCTAGTCCCACAGATGCTGATGATTTATGAGATCATGCTGATTTGCAAGACCATGTGTATAAGTTAACATAGCTGGAGACCAGAGGCAGCTAACTCTAATAGCTAAAAAATGGCCAACTTTTAGGCTAACACCACAATTACATTCATCAATTATATTCTCTCCTACTTGTGCATTTCTGACCATGTTTGTCAGCCTCTTTATGCATAGACTAGACCTTCTAGGCTTGATCACACATTGTCTTTTATAATCTTTATGGTTTGGAGCTTTACCACTAAGTCACTGATCCACCTCAAGTTGATTTTTGTGTATGTTGTGAGGTGTGGATCCTGCTTCAACTTTCTACAGGTAGCAGGCCAGTTGTGCCAGCACCATTTGTTGAAGAGGTTGTCATTTCCTCATTTGATAGGGTTTGTTTCCTTATTGAATATCAGTTGAAATAGAAAGATGTGATAATTTCTAGGTTCTTAATTCTGTTCCATTAGTCTATGTGCCTGTCTTTCTTACCAGTATTATGCTGTTTTGGGTATTACCACTGTGTTGTGAGGTGAGGGAGTGCTTAGCCTCCAATTTAATTTACGTTTTTTAGAAGTGTTATGCTTATTTGGGTCTCTTTACTCTCTAAATAAACTTGAAAATTTGCCTTTTGGTCTTCTTGAAAAATAAATTTGATATCTGTATTTGGATTGCATTGAACATGTAGATTGCTTTTGGTAAAATTGTCATTTTCACAAAAATGAGTCTTCCTATCCATGAACAGTATGCATTCCTCCATTTCTTTGTTTATTGTGTCTTGCACACTATTGTATGTGTGCACACTATTATATCTTTGCATATAGTGATAGTTTAACCATCTCTTTGCTGATGTGAATGCTTTAATTTCCTTCTCTTGTATTGCTCTAGCAAGCACTTGTCATTTTCACCATATTAAGTCATGTTCATATCTATGAACAGGGAACATTTTTCCCATTTAATTAGGTCTTTTACTGTTTCTCAAAGAAGTGTTTTGTAGTTTTCTTTGTAAAGGTCTTTTATGTCTCTACTTGGGTTTATTCCTAAATATCTCAGTTTATAGTTGGATAAAATGGTATTGCTTTTTTATTTTCTTTCTCTGTGTTTTCTTTGTTATATAGGGGAATACCAATGACTTTAGTGTATTGATCTTGTATCCTGACGCTACTAAATTGAACTACTAGCTCTAACAGGTTTTTGTTGTTTTTGAATCCTTGGGAGTGTCTTAAAAAAAAAACCAAACAGCTATTTTGTGTGGTTGAAAATATAATAATTATATATTGGAGGTTTTTTTTAGCAATCATTTATAGGCATTAATTACCATTGATTGATGCAATTAGCCTATTACTATGGTTACGCCTTATTGTATATTGCGATTCCTTCCATCCACCTTCTCTGTTTATTACATTTTTTTCTTCTTTAGCCCCTGTTTTTTAACACTTTTGTAGCTTGTTAAGCAAAGAAAGAATACTTGATAGCTCTCCTCTGGAGACTTCCAGGTCCTAGAATGTCTTCAAAACGTGCCTCTCTACACGCCACACTACATTTGAAGAGTGCATGTCTATGGTTAGTAAATATTGTTTTCTCACCTAGAATAGTAAAATCTCTGTTCTTTTCATTTCTGTTTTTTATTATCCTTTCCAAAGTTGTAGCATTTTATTTTTATGCAGAGCATTCCAAGCATCTAACATTTTTAGTGGATATTAATGGTAACCACTGGGGTTTTTTGTGTGTACCAAACAATATAATTTTGAACGTTATTCTTAAGATTATTGATTTAAAATTTTCCTGATGTGGAAATGGCATTTATAGAAAATTTCACTTAGGACAATACAATAGGACAGAATAATAAAATTTGGATAATACCAATACAAAATCACATTCAGATTCTTGCTATCAACTTCATTCAGAAAGTGAAAATATTTGTATAGGTCTCTAGTGCAATATTCTTAGCAAAGCTTTCTGTATGTATAATATTCCCCCCTCCCATCTCTCTCTCACACACACACATATACACACAACCAAGCACATACATCACTTAAAGTTTCATCTCCTCTTCATTTTGTTTTCACCTATAGCACTTAATAGAAGTGCTAGTGGCTTAGTGGTAAGCAGTTATGCTGCAAACCTAAAGGTTTGCAAATAGACTCCATGAGCTGCACTGAGGGATAAAGATGGGCATCCTCTCCCCAAGTGATTTATTGCCTCTGAAAACCCACTGAAGGGTCAGTTATGAGTTGAATTCAACTCAGTGGTACACAACAATGGCATAGCACTGAGCATCATCTAGCGTGCTGTATGTTTTTCTTATTTAGTTATTTAATTGTTGTTTTTCTCCTAGCAAGAATATAAGCTCCATAATAACAGGGAATCTTTTTGCTATTATATTCCCAGATTTGGAATGGTACATAGCATTGAGTAAGAACTCAACATACTTCTGAGTTAATAGCATGAAAATTAGAAGTTGGGATAAGTTTGATATTTTATTTAATACAAATGTTGTTGTTATGTGCCATCAAGTTGCCAGCGATCCATAGCAACCTTATGTACAGCAACTCTGAAGCCTGCCCCTGTCCTGAGCCAGTCTCACTGATTCCAACACACCAACCCCTGTTACCCCAGTTACTGTATCAATACATTTCAGCTAGGGTCTTTCTCTCCCGTGTTATCCCTTCACCCTTCCAAGCATGATGTCCTTCTTCAAGAACTGGTCTCTCCTGGCCGTGTGCCCAAAGTATGTGAGACAAATCTTCAAAATCCTAGCGTCCAAGGAGAAACTTGGTTTAACCCTCTCCAAGACAGACCTATTTGTTTTCTTGGCAGTCCATGGTATGCTCAAGACTCTTCAACACCACAACTCAAAAGCATCAATGTTGTTGTTGTTATGTGCCATCGAGTTATTTGCGACTCATAGTGACCCTATGTACAACAGCCCTAAACCCTGCTTTATACTGTGCCAATTGCACTGCCTCTGACACACCCATGCCAATTACTGAATCAGTCCACCTCACAGAGGGTCTTACCCTCCTGTGCTGTGCCTCCACCCTCCCAAGCATAATGTCCCTCTCCAAGGACCTCTCCCTCCTTACAGCATGTCCAAAGTATGTCAGATGAAGCCCCAGAATCCTTGCCTCCAAGGAGCAGCCTGGTTTAACCCTCTCTAGGATGAATCTCTTTGTTTTCTTGATAGTCCATAGTACATTCAATACTCTTCTCCAACACCACAGCTCCAAGGCCTCAATTCTCCTTCTATCCTCCTTAGTCATTGTCCAAGTCTCTGATGTATAACAAGTGATTGCAAAGACCATAGCCTGTATCAGTCGCACCTTAGTCTTCAGAGAGACACCATTGCTCTTCAGTACCCTGGAGAGGTCCCTAACAGCAGACTTTCCCATGGAAATACATTTTTTTATTTCCTGGCTACTGGTGCCAAGAGTGTTGACCGTGGAGCCAAGCAGACTAAAGTTGTTAACAGTCTCAGTCTCTTCACCATCCATCCTGATGCTGCCAATTGGTCCAGTAGTGAGAATCTTTGTCTTCTTGAAATTGAGCTTCAATCCATACTGAAGGCTGCAGTCCTTGACCCTCTGCAGCAAGTGCATCAGGTCTTCCTCAGTTTCAGCAAGCAGGGTTGTGTCATCTGCATAACGCAGATTGTTGGTAGATCTTCCACCAATCCTGATGCCACAATTCTCCTCATAGAGCCCAGTCTCTTGGATAATTTGTTCTGCATACAGGTTGGAAAGGTATGGAGATAGGACACATCCCTGGTACGGCTTTCCAAATTTTGAACCATGCAGTGTTTCCTTGCTCTGTTCTGACTACTGCTTCTTGGTCCAAGTATAGGTTTAGCATTAGAATGATCTAGTGTTCTGGGATTCCCATTCTTCTCAGAGTCAGCCACAGTTTGTTATGATCCACACAGTCAAATGCCTTTGCATAATCAATGAAACACTGCTGTTCCAGTCATTTTTGGATAATTTTCAGTAGAATCTTGCTTGCGTGTGAAATCAATGATATTGTTCTTTAGTTTCTACACTCTGTTGGGTCACCCTTCTTGGGAATGGGAACAAATATAGATCTCTTCCAGTCAGTTGGCCGAGTGGTTGTTCTCCAGATTTCTTGACACAACTTGGTGAGCACATCCAGGGCAGCATCTGTTAGCTGAAATATGTCAATTGTTACACCATCTATTCCTGGGACCTTTTTTTTGCTATTTCCCTCAAAGCAGCTTGGACTTCTTCCTTCATCACCATAGGCTCTTGCTTATAAAATTAATTAAATTCTTCGCTGTCTGCCAGTTCCTTTTGATACAGTGACTCAGTATATTCTTTCCATCTTCTTTTAATACTTCCTGGATCATTCAGTATTCTGCCTAAAGCATCCTTGATTATAGCAACTCTAGGTTTGTTTACGTTTATAATGTTATTTCATAGTTTTAGAAGCCCAGATTACATAAGGAGAGGAAGACAATCAGGGATTACACAGTGACTGTAGCAGTGGGCTTTGGTGTATCAGAGATTTTAAGGATGACACAGAATGGGACAGAGTTCAGATCTGTTGTTCAGAGGGTCTCCATGAATTGTACTCTACTCAATGGCAAAAAACAACAAAAAAAGAATTTATGTCTTTGAACTATATTAGTAGTAGAGAGTACTGTGTAAATCTACCTGACTGTCTTCCTCTCCTTCTCCATACCTTTACCTTCCCAAACATGATGTTCCTTTCCAATAAATAACCTCTTCTAGCAACATGCTCAAAGTATGTGAGATGAAGCTTCATCATCTTTACCTCCAAGGAACACTGTGGATAGATCTTCTCCAAGACATAATGGCAGTTTGTTCTTTTGGCATTCCATGGAATATTCAGTGCTCTTCTCCAGCATCACAATTCAAAGCCACCAATTTTATCTCCTGTCAGCCTTATATAGTGTCCAGCTCTCAGATGCATAACAAGTGACTGAAAAGACCATTGTTTGAATCAGGCACACTTTAGTTCCTAAACTGACACCGTTGCTCTTTAGTAATGTGGATAGGTCTCTGGCTACAGATTTTCTCAGTCCTGTATGTCTCCTGATCTCCTGACTGCTGGTCAAGTGTATTGATTGTGGATCCAAGTAAGGTGAAGTCATTGACAGTTTCAGTTCTTCCTCTGTCCATCATCACATTCCAACATAGGTCTAGTGATGAAGATTTTTGATGTTTAGATGCTATCCATCATGAAAGCTGCCGTATTAGTCTTCTCCAGTAAGTGCTTCAAGTCCTTCTCAGTTTCAACAAGCATGGTTGTATCATCACATAATGAAGATTATTGATGAATGTTTCTCCCTTATTAATGCCATATTTTTCTTCGTAAAGTCCACTTCTTGAATAATTTGCTCAATTCTTGTTAATTAGTAGTCAATTGTTAGATCATCCTCATTCATGATCCAACTGTCACATGCATACAAAGCAATTAAAAATAGTATGACTTAGATCAGACATACCTTAGTCAGTATACGATATCCTTACTTTAAACTAGTTTCCTAGAAATTTAAAGAACATTGTTTAAAATCAAGCTGGATTCAGAAGAGGACTTGGGAATAGAGTTTGGGGTCAAGGGTTTATTGTTCATAATGATTTCCCTATCTATCCACTTTGATTTTCATCATCTAAGTGAGGTAGGATATGTATAAAGTAATCATTATGGGATTGGTCAGTTTTCCCCATCTCGCCAAGTTATAATTGTGTGGATTTGGGATGGAAGGAGGGGAAATGGAGGGTGCAGTATGTGTCCTTGGGGGCCAGAAATTGCTGTGCCAGCCAGACTGGGATCTATATGAGAGCAGCAGCAGCCTCAGCCTCTGCCGTGAGACTGAGTTGAGTTGGGACTTGTACCTCAATGGAGCTTTCGCCCAGGCTTGCTGGAGAACTGAGGGAAACACCATAATTGGCAGGAATTAAGAGAACTTTGTGACCCTGATCTAAGCCACAAGGCTCAAGGTCTAAAAGACTCTAAGTACATTTGAGAAGATCGCCTGAGGAATTGTATCCTGCCAGCCTGATTTGTAATCTGTTAACTTCCCTAATAAATCCCAGTACTGTGGGTATGGTAGTGTTAGATTTGTGTGGTCACTGCAATGAATTTGGGACCCAGTAGAGCAACAAGATTGGTGCTGGACTTAGTTGAAGTAGATACAAGCATATAGGGGACCATATGTGACCTTAGAGGAGTTAATTTTCTACTGTAACTGTTGTTAATGGTGACAGTTTCTCTTTGAGGAGTTAGTAATAGTCAAATATGGTCAACTACATACTGCCAACACATTATTTTACAGAAAAATATGCTGATTCTGGACAGATTATGGCTAAAACCAGAAGATATTAGAAGGATGTTTTCTTGTGTTTTATTGATTATACAAAGGAATTTGTGTAGGTGATAATAAATTATAGCTAACATTGAGAAGAATGGGAGTCTCAGAACACTTCACTGCACTCAAACAAAACCTATACACACAGGAAATAGCAATTATCTGAACAGAACAAGGGAACACTGCATGATTTAAAAGCAGGAAAGTTGTCTATCTGGGTTATATCCTTTTTTCATACCTGTTCAATCTGTATGCTGAAAAATAATTTAAAAACCTGAACTGTATGAAGAAGAATGTGGCATCAGGGATGAAGGAAGACTTAACCGACAGTTTGTGTCTGGCAAAAAGTGAAGAAGTCATGAAGTACTTGCTGAAGATTGAAGACTATAGCCTTCAGTATAGGCTGCATCTTAATAACAAAAAATCAAAAATCCCCACCACTGGACCAATAAGCAACATTATGGTGGAGAAAATGTTGAAGTTGTTAGCAATTTCATTTTACTTGAATCCACAAACAATACTGATGTTAGCAGTAGTGAAGGAGTCAAATGCTGTATTGGAGAAAGTGGCTGTCAGGGACCTATGTAAAGTGCTAATGAGGAAAGATGTCCATTTAAAGACTTGCACCTGATGCGAGCCATTGCATTTTCAATTTTTCAATTGTTTTTTATGCATGTGAATGTTGGGCAATGAATAAGAAAATAAAAGAGTACTCAATATTGCATTTGTCCAAAGAACAAACAAATATGTCTCAGAGGATGTGCTTCTAGGGCACTCCTTAGAGGTCAGGTGGATAATATCTTGTCTCCTATACTTTAGGGCAGAGGTTGGTCCTTGGAAATGATCTTATGAATGAAAATGTTGAGGATCAGAAAAAAAGAGGGAAACCCTGTACAAGATGGGTTAGCACAGTGCTGGCAACAGTGGGCTCACGCAAATCAGATGGCGATGGTGGTGCAGGATGGGGCAGCATGCAGATCACTTGTTCCTAGTGTCCTGGTGGTTTATAATCCACATTGCTTTACAAGTATATGATTTTTATTTCAAAATCTTGAGTGTCTGAACTACTCACTTGCTTATTCTTAAAATTAGTGGACTTTTAAATATTTTTTAATTTATTATTAATTTAAATGAAAATTTACAGAGACTTTGGATTTCCATTAATTCATTGTTACACTTTTCTCCCCTCCCAACCCCACCCCCCAGTATTTTTAAACAACCTCTATGATGATATGAGAGGGTTTACAACTTGAGAGGCATTTATTAATGAAATCTTTGCAAAATAAGAAATCCTCAAACCAAATTCCTTCTAGCCCCAGGAAACAAGAAAAAGACATTTATTAGAATAATAATGGATTATATTAATTGGGACAGAATTTGTACATTAGAATTTATTTAGAGACAGTCAGGTAGTAATCTTTGCTTCTGTAAATACCTAGTTTTCATTTTTGAATTTCTATACTTTATTTTGTTATGATTTTAATAAGTTTACAGAAAAGCTGGATTTTCATTTATTCACTATTGCATTTTCCTCCCTCCGTTTCCTTTCCCCCTGCCGCAGTCCACTTTGCAATGTGTGTCTTATTCCAGATTATTGTCATACATATAATGCATAACTATATATATTCCTTTTAAACAGTTCTTTCCTTCATCTGTCCCAATGCAATGCTCATTATCTATCTACTCTTTTCTCATTCTCCTCCCAAATCCCCACATGAGTCCTGAACCCAAATTTCTTTTAATACTCTCTCAAGGACAAGAAACAGATTAAAGCAGTTAGGACAGTTACTATCACAGAATTGTTCAGAAGCTATAGTTATATTAATTTATCACAGGAATTACTGACATGTTTTGGGCATGTTGCGAGGAGGGACTGGTCCTTGGAGAGGGACATCATGTTTGGCAGAGTGGAGGGGCGGCGAAGGAGAGGAAGACCTTTGATGAGATGGATCGATTCTGTGACTGGAGAGGTGGGAATAAATGTGTTTGAGATGGCTAGGTTGGCACACGATAGAAGAGCATATAGAGCTTGTACATAGGGTCACTATGAGTCGCAAGTGACTCGATGACACATAACAACAACAACAACAACATAAGAGACTATTTTTATAGTATCTTCTTTTTATTTCAGAGTATTGGGGAGTCATCAATGGCCATTATGTTAAATCAGCTGCTGCCCATGATTAAGCCTTCTAGCAAGAGAACCAATGATGACTATAATCCTGAAGAGTTGTTAATCCTCCTGATATACGTTTATTCTGTCACTGGAGAATTCACAATGGACCAAGACTTGGATGCGGCTGAAGAAAAAGTGAAGAAAGCATTGGCTCAAGTCTTTTGTGAGGAATCTGAGTTGTCACCGTTGCTGCAAAAAATCACCGGTGAGTGTTTACCAAACATACAGGACATACAGGATGAAAGATACAGAAAGTAGGTTTTAAAAATATATATGTGCTTTTGGGTAGAGGTTGTTACCATCTTCGTTGCAGTTGTTTGCAATTTTATGAGGTCCAATGAATGCTAGTTAGGAGCTGAGACCTGCCTGCATTGTAGTATTAATGTTTTGATTTGTGGTTTTGAAATCCTTTCAATTGCTTGTCATATTCCTTGAGGACAAACCTTCATTAAAGTAGAAAATACAGGACACAGTATTTTTAATGAAAAGAAAATGTAATGCATTCTATTAAAATTTTTTCTATTTGAAACAAATCCTCTTTGAGATGGTAATTTTTAAATTTAAAACAAAACCAAACCTTCACTTACAGTGTTAACTAATGTTAGAAGATTGAAAATTGTAGCTTCCAGAAGTAGTTCCTTATTTTGTCTTCTCATAGTTCATGTTATGTTTTAATTCATTTATATTATCAAATGCTATCCAAACATCCTAATACCAGACATCCTAGTAAAGTGGGCTTTGCTTATTTAGGATGAATATTTAAGTATTACAATGTACACTTTTTGTTTTCCTTTCCAGTAAGAACTGGGATATACCTTATGGAAGCATTAGGCAGTCTTATTTTATATCAAAATCAACATTGCTACTTATGTTTTGTATAAAGCTACTTTGTATTAGTATGGATTAAGTATGAGTAGCCATTTATAGGAAGTCAATTTTACATGTAAATGCCAGTATTTTATAAGTATCCCACATTTTCTGCCATTCCTGAAAATGTGGGCATGTATATGGGTGGGTATGTGTAGTTGTGTATGAACCTCTGCTCTCAGGAGAGCTCCTCAGGGAGATGATATACTTTCCTGACTTTTCATCCTGTCCCCCATTGCGCCTCCCGAGGGAGGATCCAGATTGTTGAAAAGCTGGCCTTGTAGCTGTAAACCGAAGCGCCCCGTGCATGTGTGCTTTGCTTTGTCCAACTGCTGACCCTTCTTGTGTTTGGTTATGGAAAATGAAACCCTGAAGAGATGGAAACTGAATGAAGTTTCCATAGGAATGAAATGTTTCTTTGCTTCGCATAGAGCATGTGTGCCAACTTAAAATCTACTTAAGAAACTTGTGGGATTTATTCCTATTTCATTAAAGACAGCACTATATGTGATTGCATCTGCTTGTTTGGATAAAAATGAATGTTGATCTGTAAAGGTTTAATATGGCTGACAGAGTGGTTAGAACAGTGTTTTGATTCAAAGTAAATTTGAAGTCTAGGAGCACTTAATTGGAAGTTATTCTTAAAATGTGTAACTTCAGAAACAGGCAACAAGGATGGTGTGTTTCAGCTGAAGTTGTATGGATAGCTTTTTTGTAACATTCTGATGTAACAATATTATTTCTGGAATTGAACCATGCTGTAAGAGTATTCATTTACTGCTTGATCAAGGTGTTCATTGACACAGCATTTTATTCTTTATGAGTTCTCTGTGATTACTCAGGATATTGCATTTTCTTATTTTTAAATATGATTTAACATTTAAAAACACTTTTTTGTAAGCATGCTTATGACAGGACAATGTGTAAGTCTTGAGTATGATAGCTATAAAATAAGATTTATGGAAAATTTACGATATTTAAATTTTGAGAAGCTTCTTTTCTTATGATACTAGCGAAAATTCCTGCCTAGCTTAACTTTGGTTGCACAGCTTAATCTAAATGATAAATGAAATATTTACATCCAGGATATTCATCAGTTTCTGCGAATATCAGAAAAATTTTATTTTTTTATTTTTTTTAAATTTTATTTTTAAATATAGGCTTTTACTTGGTACTATAGACACTCCTGTCAGTAAGCATATTGAAGAGTCATTTGGCAGCCAAGGAGAATATTTTATCTATATCTCAGAATAAAACGTAATAGAACTGGGATAGTGCTGGTTTAACTTTGTAGAATAGGGTGGGATATTTCAGTGTATTGTATTTGTTATGTGCTGTTGAGTCTAGTATGACTCATAGTGACCTTATGAACAACATGCTTGAACCCTGTCTTTTCTTGACCTATCCTCATCATCTCTGACATACTTGAGTCCATTGCTCCAGTTACTTTGTCAGTCCATCCCTTTAAGATCTTCCTCTCTTTACCTGACGCTCCACATGTTGAAGTATGATATCCCTTTCCAAGAAATAGCCTCTCTCTCTTGACAACCTGTTGAAAGTATGAGAAACAAAGCTTCACCTTCCCTGTCTGCAAGGAGCACTGTGGCTGCAGCCTTTCCAAATATCAGTTCATCCTTTTTACAATTTGTGGAATATTCAGTACTCCTTTCCAACCCCTCAACTCAAAGACATCAGTTTTCCTTCTGTCATCCTTATTCTTTGCTAGTTCTCAGATGCTTAGCAAGTGATTGAAAGACCTTGGCTTGAATCAGGATTACACCTTAGTCATTTAACTGGCATCATTGCTTTTCAGTATTTTCGAGAGATCCCTGATTGTGGACTTGCCCAAAACAATACATCTTCTCATCTTCTGACAGCTGATACCAGGGAATGTTGATATATCTCAGTATGTACTAGAAAAATAGACTTACAAATGTGATGAATCTGACCTGGAACAAGGTTGGCCTGGCTTTTACTGTGAGTTTACTCAAAGCATTATGCTTATGGACTTCAGTGGTTGTGAGAATTTATTTCATGCTTGTGCACATTTTGTGCTTGTGAAACTTTGATTAAAAAGGAATTATGGAAACCAAGCAATTAACTCGCTTAAGAATTTTGCTTTTTATATAATGCTGCACCTTTATCTTCTTAACTCATGATAGGATCAAGAAAGCAGTCTTTTTTTCTGTACTGAAAACTTGGCAACACACTGTTCTTTAATATGACCTTTTTAAAAATTATGCTTATGGAAGTTTTGAATCTCTAGAATGTTGGGCAAAGCTGTCTTTTCTACATACACACACAAGAAATACCACTAAAGAGGGCTAAGCCTTGAATGTGGACATGGAGAACTGTAAAAAGGAAATGAGTACGGCCTCAGTATGCCGATAAGTGTTATGCTTTCTCAGTCTTGTTAAGTTCAAAGTAAGTATCAGTTTCCATATGCATTAGTGTTTATATTGCAGTCACAAGAGAAAACAAAGGAACTCATTTGAACCGTCTTCAGAGAGTGAAATAAAAATGTTAATTCTTAAGAGCCATGAAAACTTGGAATGTCATCACACAAAGAGCTGTATCAGAACAAACATAGGACTTGGAGGCAGGAATCTTTGATTCAAGAAGTCAGGCTTTGCCATTTCCTACCACGCACAAGTGTGCATAGGCAGATCACTCAGCATGCATTTTGAATCTTGATAATAAACACTATTGCCCTATTGACCTCTCATGATTTTCCTAAAAATAAAACGAGCTAATATATGTGAACTAATTTTTGGTCTCTAACTCCAGAGGCTGGTAAGGAGCTGTACTGCCAACCCAATGAAACTCAGCTTGAATTCACCAGAAGCTCTGCAGGAGAAAGAAGGGTAGTCTCCGCCTGTGTGTGATTAACTGCCTTTGAAAACCTGCTGGAGGGACAGCTATGAGTTTGTTCCGACTCAGGATACACAAAACAAAACTGTAGATGCCATGAATATACCATGGATGGCCAAGAGGACAAGCAGGTCTGTCTCGGAGAGAGTGAAACCAAGTTTCTCCTTGGAGGTTAGGATTTTGAAGCTCTGTATTGAAACATGGCCAGGAGGGACTGGTCCTTGGAGAAGGACATCATGCTTGAAAGGGTGGAGGGACAGCACAGGAGAGGAAGAACCTGGCTGAGATGGATTGATAGAGTAACTGGGGCAATGGAGATTGGTGTTTTATAGTAGACAGCAATTAATGTAATATATTGGGATTTAAAAAAAAATATATTGTTGTTGTTATGTGCCGCCGAGTCGTTTCCGACTCATAGCGACCCTATGCACAACAGCCCTAAACCCTGCTCTATCGTGCGCCAACTGCACCGCCTCTGACACACCCATCCCGATTACCCCAGTCACCGAATCAATCCATCTCATAGAGGGTCTTCCCCTCCCGCGCTGTCCCTCCACCCCCCCAAGCATGATGTCCCTCTCCAAGGACCCGTCCCTCCTGGAAACATGTCCAAAGTATGTCAGACGAAGCCCCAGAATCCTTGCCTCCAAGGAGTAGCTTGGTTTAATCCTCTCCAAGATGAATCTGTTTGTTTTCCTGGCAGTCCATTCAGTACCCTTCTCCAGCACCACAGCTCAAAAGCATCCACTCTCCTTCTGTCCTCCCTAGTCATTGTCCAACTCTCTGATGCATAACAAGTGATTGCAAAGACCATGGCCTGTATCAGGCGCACCTTAGTCTCCAGAGAGACACTGTTGCTCCTGAGTACCTTTGAGAGGTCCCTAACAGCAGACTTTCCCATCGCGATACGCTTTTTGATTTCCTGACTGCTGGTACCAAGAGTGTTGACTGTGGAGCCGAGCAAACTGAAGCTGTGAACACTCTCAATCTCTTCGTCATCCATCCTGATGCTGCTAATTGGTCCAGTGGCGAGAATCTTTGTCTTCTTGACATTGAGCCTCAGTCCATACTGAAGGCTGCAGTCCTTGACCCTTCGCAGCAAGTGCATGAGGTCCTCCTCAGTTTCAGCAAGCAGGGTTGTGTCATCTGCATAACGCAGATTGTTAATAGATCTTCCACCAATCCTGATGCCACAATTCTCCTCATAGAGCCCAGCCTCTCAGATAATCTGCTCTGCATACATGTTGAAAAGGTATGGAGACAGGATGCATCCCTGGCGTACACTCTTCCCAATTTTGAACCATGCAGTGTTACCCTGCTCTGTTCTGACTACTGCCTCTTGGTCCAAGTATAGGTTTCGCATTAGCACAATTAAATGTTCTGGGATTCCCATAACAGGCTGTGGCTGACTCTGAGAAGAATGGGAATCCCAGAACATTTAATTGTGCTAATGCGAACAAAGAAATATATATACAATGTGAAAATACAATGATAAATTATATTTGGCCTCAATAAAAGGGACAAAGAGAGTGGTGAAGACTATGTAAAAGTAGAAATTCTTACATTGTCATGGAACATGTGTATAGTGTTGCCAGTTTCTCAAGAAACAGACAATCTAGATTTTTGTTTAGAATTTGATGTTGCCGCAGTTAGTGTCCATGGAAGCAGCAGTCAATAAATCAATGAATATATTATTGCTTTCAGCAAATTGTCCTGCCAAAGATTTGTTTAAAAAAGCTAAAAGAGCAAAGAGGTTACTTTGAAGACTAATGTGTCTCTGATCCAACCCATGTTATTTTCAGCCACCGTTTAAGAGTTGTGAGAGCTGGATAGTGAATAATAAATAAAGGAAGAATTAATGTCTTTGAATTAGGACATTGGTGAAGAATATTAAATATTCCATGGACTATCATAAGAACAAACAAATATGTCTTGGTTCACAGAGGAAGATATTTAAATGGTCAACAGACATATTAAGAAAGGCTCCAAATCACTGGCAATAAGAGAGATCCAAATCAAAACAGCTATGAGATACCATCTTACTCCAGTAGCAATGACAAAGTTTAAGAAGACAGCAAGTAATAGATGTTGAAAAGGATGTGATGAGATAGGAACTCTTTTGCATTGTTGGTGGGATTATACAATGGCACAACCACTCCGGAAGGTACTTCCTCAAAAAGATGAACATAGAAATTCCACATGACTCAGCTATTCCATTGCTTGGAATATACCCCAAGAAAATGAGAACTGAGGCTCAAATGGAAACCTGTACACCATTGTTCATAGCAGCATTATTCAGCATCGCAAGAACATGTAAACAGCCCAGATGTTCAACCACAAATGAATGGATTGAGAAGTTGTGGTACATTCATACAAAGGAATACTACGCAGAATTGCAGAAGCAATCATTTTGCAAATTACTACCTGACTTGAGAGGGACTGGAGAGCATTATGCTGCGTGAACTACCTCAGTCCCACAAGGACAAATACTGTATAAAACCATTATTGTAGAATGAATATGAAGATCCAAGGCGGGTGAAGAATAGAAGGGTGCGAATGGGGGGGGGGTGTAGAGTGTTAATCATAGGGTTGCACAATTTGATGGGTGTGTGGGGTGAAAGAAATGGGAGGGTCTTTTGTGAAAAACAATGTATTCAAACTTTGTAAATAAATCAGAGTAAGATTAAAAAAATAGTACAGCCAGACCCATCTTAGAAGGGAGAATGGGAAGACTTTGTCTCACGTGTTTCGGACCAGTACCAGTCCCTGGCAAAGAATATGATTTGTAGGATAAAGAGTTAACAAAAGGAGGAAACCCCTCAGGTAAATGACATTGACATAGTGGCTACATCAAGAGCTAAAATCATGAGTTAGAACACACTACATAGAACTTGTGAAGAAATGGGCACATTTAATAAAATACTTAGCAGAGACAGAATTCATTCTGAGGGCTTCTGTTTTGCAATGTTTATAGTAGAGTCCTTGGCTCAAATATTGATTACAGATGAATCTTTAACTGAAGAAATCACTAGGAAGCTGACAAATCTCCACCTTGATTAAGTGATGGACTACATTTTCATCAGAATGCAAAAGAAGGATCTTTTCAAATTTCCTTTAACAGAAAACGAAACAAACTAATTCAAAACACGTTTATTTATAGTTCAACCTAGCATTAAGTTACCAGTAAGGTAGCATGAATTGTCCTTCTGAATAGGTAAGTTCTAAGATACCATCTTAGTGAAAATAAATTTTCCACTGAATTCTATGTTTTGGTTTGAAAATGCTGAGAGGCAACTTTGGATTTAATATTAGGATAGAATCTCAGGAAAATCATACCAGCCAGAAATTGTAACTCACCCAAGGAGAAGAATTTCTCCGTATGGGAACTGACATCAGGACACATGACTTAGTTGTTGTTGTTATGTGCCATCGAGTTGCCTGCAACTCATAGTGACCTTATTTACATTAGTTCTGAACCCTGCCCTGTCCTGAGCCAATCATCATCTCCAACAGACCTAATCCCATTTCTTCAGTCACTGAGTCAATCCATTCTATCTTGGGACTTGCTGTCCTATGCCGCCCCTCCACCCTTCATGGCATCCTTTTCCCAGGACTGGTCCCTCCTGGCCATGTCTCCAAAGTACGTGAAACGGAGCTTCAAACTCCTTGCCTCCAGGGAGCAACTTGGTTTCACTCTATCTAGGACAGACCTGTTTATTCTCTTGATGATCCACAGAATGTTCAACACTCTTCTTCAGCACCACAACTCAAAGGCATTGATTCTTCTTCTCTCGTTACTAGTAAATGTATCAATGTAAAGCATAAGCTTTATCGAAGGGATGGAGAGCTTTAATATATTTTCAAGTTCTGTGACTCACTCATCGCTCATTAGTTGAGTTGGAACTGACCCAGAGCTGATTATCCATTGGGCTTCTGAGGCTGCTAATTGCTCAGGAGGAAGTTGTTCATCTTTGTCCCAAGGAACCACTGGTAGATTTGAACCTCTAGAGAGCTATAACCTTTGGTGTAGCAGTGCAACTGCATGTTGACTAAGCCACCAATATGGTATTTTTCTTCTCTAACTAGGCAAGGGAACACTGCATGGTTCAAAATTGGGAAGGGCGTATGCCAGGGATGCATCCTATCTCCATACCTTTTCAACCTTTATGCAGAACAGATTATCCGGGAGGCTGGGCTCTATGAGGAGAAATGTGGGGTCAAGATTGGTGGACAATGTATCAACAATCTGCATTATGCGGATGACACAACCCTGCTTGCTGAAACTGAAGAGGACCTGAAGCGCCTGCTGCAGAGTGTTAAGGACTGCAGCCTACAATATGGATTGAGGCTCAATGTCAAGAAGACAAAGATTCTCACCACTGGACCAATTGGCAGCATCAGGATGGATGGTGAAGAGATTGAGATTGTACACAGCTTTAGTTTGCTTGGCTCCATAGTCAACAGTCTTGGCAACATCAGCCAGGAAATGTAAAAGGTGCATTGCCATGGGAAAGTCTGCTGTTAGGGACCTCTCCAAAGTACTGAAGAGCAATGGTGTCTCTCTGGAGACTAAGGTGCATCTGATACAGGCCATGGTCTTCACAATCAATTGTTCTGCATCAGAGAGTTGGACAATGACCAAAGAGGATAGAAGGAGAATTAATGCCTTTGAGCTGTGGTGCTGGAGAAGAGTATTGAGAATACCATGGACTGCTAGGAAAACAAACAGATTTGTCCTGGAAAGGGTTAAACTGGGTGGCTCCTTGGAGGCAAGGATTCTGAGGCTCCGTCTAACATACTTTGGACATGTTGTGAGGAGAAACCGGTCCTTGGAGAGGGACATCATGCTTGGGAGGGTGGAGGGACGGCGCAGGAGAGGAAGGCCCTCTATGAGGTGGATTGATTCAGTGACTGGGATAATTGGGATGGGAGTGTCGGAGACAGTGCGATTGGCACAGGACAGAGTGGAGTTTAGGGCTGTGAGTCGCAGGCAACTCGATGGCACATAACAACAACAACAGCAACTGGGCTGTGGATGTATTTTGTTTGCTTTAGAATACCCACATCTCTGGCATAAAATAATAACACAGAAGTTGCTATAACTCTGCCTGTAGTTATGAGGAAAAATGACACATTTATTTGCACAAAGTGTGTAAATTATCTTCTTGTTTAGATGTCATAGATTGAATTGCATCGCCCCAAAATATATGTCAGTATGGCCAGACCATGGTTTAGCAGCCATGTAATGATATGTATTTTGGCAGGTACAAAATGATGTAATCATCCGTGATGTGACCATCCAGTCAGCTGGAAGGGAATTAGTGTGGCATAGCATACTCTAGAGTTCTGATGGCCTAATGGCAAGAAATTGTGCTGCAATTCCTAAGGAATGTGTTTTAAGGCCATCAGCTGCTCCTCTTGTGTGATTACTACCTCTGTAAACCTGCCAGATGGTCAGCTATGGGTCATACTCTACAGTCCTCAACACTCAGATCTTAGCCCTAATCTGAGTTAAGCAGAGTTTCCCTCTAGTGTGGCCTTGATCACCTTTTATCTATCATGAAATTTAAGGAATAAGAAGTGATCAGAGATAGAGAAACCTTATTACAGCCAAGAAAGAAGACTTGGGAGTAGAGTATGCCCTTTGGAACCAGAGTCCCTGTGCTGAGAATCTCTCTAGACCCAAGGAAAGACTGGTGCTGAGACACACAGAAACCTTCAGGGGACTCCAGGCCCATAGATGCTGAATGGAACCAAGGGCCTTCACCCGTTTATCGCAGAGAGAGAAAGTTGTTCTCCGGAACTGGCTGATGGTCTGGTAGTAAGAATCTGTGCTGCAATCTGGAAGGCGTATGGTTTAAATCCCCCAGCTGCATCATGGGAGAATGATGGACTATCTCCTCTTGTGAGATTAATCATCTGAAAACCCACTAGAGAGTCAGCTATGGTCAGTTCTGATTTGATGGTACACACAACAACATGGCCTAAGGAATAATTGTGCTGTCAACCCCAAGGTAAATAACTGCTCCTTGAACAAAAGTTGGGCAATCTCTTTCCATGCAGTATGCAGCCACTGAAAATCTACTGGAGGCTCAACTCAGAGTTGATTCTGACTTGATGGCACATAACAACATAACAACAAAATTGTGAGACATTAGATTTCTGTTTGTTAAAACCATTTACTGGGTTGTGTATCTGTTATGCTATTGTTGTTGCATACCACTGAGTCAGAATTGACCCTCAGGTGACCCTCCAGTGGGTTTTCAGAGGCAGTTAATCACATGGGAGGAAATTGCCTGTCCTTGCCCCTGGGAGCAGCTTGTGGCCTTGAACTGCGTGCCTTGGGGATTGCAGCACAGCTTCTTGCCACTAGGCCACCAGAGCTCCTGTGGTAATTATGTTGTTTGTTGCTCTTGATTACCATCAAGTCAAGGAAGACTCATAGCTGTAGCAACCCTATGAACAAAAGGCCTGAAGCCTTTCATTAACTATTGTCAAAGATAGTCATAGTTCATGTTTTCTTAAAAATCATCTTTAACATTTTCAAATGACTTGATTTTCTTTTTAAAGTTTCCTCTTCTCTATTCCTTCTTTTCCATTTGCCCTCTGTATGATCAGCTACCTTAGGAAAAGCTAAGGAGAGGTCCATGTCAGTTTGGAGTGCAGTTTCATGAAGGACTCTAGAAAGTCTCATGACTTTCATCTGGGATTTTCTTGCATTCCCTAACAGCTAGCTGAAATCTAGCTGAGACTTTCCTTATCAAATGAGGATGAAAAGTTTTCAATGTTTTTTCACTGATTTGAAGAAGAGGGCTCATATGACTTTCCATTCTGTTTCCCAGTGGGAAGATGGATGCACTCTTCTCTGTAGTAAAACAAAGTCAAATTCTAGCACTAGTTTAAAATATATGTGTTTCAATGGTTTATTTAAATTCTAACTTTCCACTTTTGGAAAGCCCAGGTGGACACAGACTGCATGGTATTTGTGACTGCCGCTTCATTATCAAGGCATCCATCTCCTTTAACACAAGGCAAAAAGACATTTCGTTTATTATATTTGTAGAGGTATATTTTTCAAAGAAAGCATTTTTCATATTTGACCTTGCACTTTTCCTCACCCACATGCAAAGTTGGTCTTCTTGTTGAAATAGAATGTACTTCTTGAAAAAGAAAGATGAAGCACTAATAAGAACTTGGTCTCTCTGCTTTCCTTGCCTGCTACCTCTCCATTCCTTTCACCTCATAGCTCCCCCATGGTGTTCCATCATGTTTCAGAGTACACATTTTGGCAGATTTCTGCTCCTAAAGGAACGTTTTCCAGTTTTGTTGTTGTTCTGTGCTATTAAGTTGCATCCAACTAATAGTCACCCTTTATATAGTAACTTTGAACCCTGCCCCATCCTGAACCAATCTAATTGACATCACCTCACCTATCCCCATTACTCTGTGTCAATCCATATCATCTGAAGTCTTCCTCTCCTGTGCTTTCCCTCCACCCTTTCAAGCATGGTGTCCTTCTATAAGAACTGGTCCTTCCTGGCCACATGCTCATAGTATGTGAGATAGAACTTCAAAATCCTTGCCTCCAAGGAGGAGCTTGGCTTCACTATCTCCAAGATAGACTTGTTTGTTCTCTTGGTGATCCATGGCATGCTCAATATTCTTTTCCAGCACCACAACTCAAAGGCATCAATTCTTTTTCTGTCATCCTTAGTCATTGTCCAGTTCTCTAATGCATAGTAAGGAATTGCAAAGACCATGGCCTGTATCAGGTATGCCTTAGTCCATAGACTGACATCATTACTCTTCAGCACTTTGGAGAGGCTCCTGACTACAGACTTCACCAATGCAACTTGTCTTTTGGTTTCCTGAATCCTGGTGCAAAGAGTATTGATTGTAGAGTTGAGCAATTGTAATTATTAACAATCTCAACCTCTTCTCTGTCTATCATGGTCCTGCCAGTTGGCCCAGTGATGAGAATCTTTGTCTTCTTGATGTTGAGCTTCAATCCATATTGAAGACTCCAGTCCTTGACCTTCTGTGGCAAATACTTCCGATCCTCCTCAGTTTTGGCAAGCGAGATTGTGTCATGTGCATATAACAGGTTGTTGATGGTTCTTCCTCCAATCCTGATGCCAAATTCCTCCATTTTCCATATTTCAGGAAGCTTTTCTCTTGAGGAATGGTCTCTCAAACCTTGAGCATCTGTCTGGGCTCGACAGTGATGAGAGTACTGCTGTGCAGTGGAAAATGTGATTGGGAAAAAAAGTCCATCACCAGCCCCTTCATGTTGTTCACCCTTGAATGAAAGCTTTGGCTCATTTCTGTAGGTGAGAGCAGACACAGCTCTAACTGTGAAGAACGTGTCCACTCAGCTAAAAGACAGCTTCAGGACATGGGGGTGAGGGAACTTCATTTTAGGAGGGTTTCTGCTCCCTGCCTTGCTTTTATTTTCATGGATTCTCAGTTAATGTAACACGCTGATACGAGATTTTTTTGGTTAAGGCATGACTACACCTTCATCTATAGTGTTTCAGAGTCCTGCCAAAACAAAAACAAGAAAGCCATCCTTAAAGAATGTTGTTTTTCATTATGCTTTGTAACACTGTTAGATATAATAGAGTCTATTTTTCCTCTTGAGTTCCAAGATTTCTGCTAGAAACGCTGATGAAGAACATATGTCTGCCTCAAATCACTCCCAGGAGAAATGTTGGAACTGTTACATTCAGTTTTATTGTCCAAGATATTAAAATAGTTAACCACAGCACATATTACCAGACAGCTATATCAAATGAAGTTGAAAATGTTTTGTTAAGAGGCTGTTGTAGAAAAGCACTCGGAGATTCCTACTAAAGCATTAGTTGGTTAAGTAAGAAGGGATCACTACAGATTACTTTCTAACAGACTTAGTTTTCCAGTGCCACATAATAAAAAAATGACCACATAGAGGCTACATATAAATGTCACCTCAAGAATTACTGATGAAAAACAGGTAATTGCTATTTGTATTTCATCTTTTGTGAATTATCTTTTCCTGTTTTTCTGTTGAATTACTCATTGTATTTCTAATAATTCAAACTCAATGCTGCCAAGTCCAAATCGACTCAAATCTGACACTTCAGTGGAATTCAGAGGCATCCAGCGGGGTCAGTAGCCCATCTTTCTCCTAAGGAGTGTTTCCTGGAGCTCGTGGATTATCAACAGTACTCATATCTTTTTGCTAATGTTAAATAGCTTTTTTTGGTGCCATGCGGAGATTTTTTTTTTAATGTAAAAATTATTTTCCCACCTTCTTAATACATTTGCTTGGAAAAGCACAAAGTAACTCAATTTAATGGAAAACCAAACCCCACAACCTTAAATATCAGTTCATTTCCATTCACAGTTAACTTCTTATCTCCTCCAACTATAGAAAGAGCTTTGCCCTTTGTCACAACCTTTGCCCTTTCCCTGCCTTGGTAGCCCTATATATAGAAAAATCCAATTTTTCGCCATGAATTTTATCTTTCAACTATTTTGTTCTCTAGCATTTTTGCTCATATTTTTATTACTCTAATGGTACCTTCTTCAAGATATTATCTAGCAAGCCCCTTATCTAAAAAATTCAGATTTTTGTAGCCAGCTTTTAAAACGTGAAATAGATTATAATACCTAACTTTATTAGGTATTAGGTATTTTAATAGCAAGAGACAGAGAACGAATTCAAACTCACTTATGGTGAAAAAAGAAATACAAAAAGGTGAAGAAATCTAATCTGTTGGTTCACGTCATAGGAAGCACAGAGAGCTCGCTGTAGAAGCTTCAGCAATGTGCTATGGGCTTTCTGCATCTTCTAGCTCTTCTTTCCTCTAGCCTCAATGTTTTCTATCATGTAGTTACCTCTGTGTAATGGGAAAATTAGCTCATGTCTCTCTCAAATCACCCCTGATTATGTCATTCCACGATAGCAACCTATGGGGAGTAGAGAGGAGTTTTTTTTTTCTTCTAGGGGTTGTGGATCAGTCCAGAAAAGGAGTCTAACTCTCCCTGCTGCATTATTTTATGTATGTATGTATTTATTTATAAATTCTTTGTTTATTTTGGCAGAAGGAGAAAATGCCTTTTGGTCAAGTTCAAAGTTATGAGGTTGTAACCTTGTGCATGGGAGAGAGGGCCAGAGATTTGAAGGAATGGACCCTGGATCAGTAGTCTGCTTGATAGTGTTGTATCAACACTAAGTTATAATATCATTACTTAGGATAAGAGATATATCATTAAAAAGATTGCGGGGGTGTAGGTAATTGTATAGCAATGAATGAATGTTAAGAAAAGTGAAGTGGGGAGGGGGAAGGGAGGGCAAGGAGCTAAAATGGGTAACAATGAATGAATGAAAATCTAACTTCTCTGTAAATGTTCATTAAAATCACAATTAAAATAATAATAGAAAAGGAATAAGGGTAGAGTGAGTCCTCAAAAGAAAGCAGGCAGTTGTTCTGACTGTTGAATCAGTACAACTCATGGCAATCCCGTACATGCCAAATAGAGCTCCATGTTGTTACGTGCTGTTGAGTTGACTACAACTCATTAGTGACCCTTTGAAAAACAACTCTTAAGCTTGTTCTATCCTGAGCCCCCATCTCTGACTTACCTGACCTCATTGAGCCAATCTGTCTCACTGAGGGACTCTTAAAGCTTTTGGAAACATCGCCAGATCTGTCTCTGAGGTGCCACAGGATGGTTTTGGGCCACCCATATTTGAGCTCAGGGTCGAGCGTCTTAATGTACCATGCAGGCACTCTGAATGAAAGCTATTAACAACAAAAATTAGGTGTGTTCCACTCTAAGACCATTGGCTAAGAAATCAGTCTTATATCATTATGTTGAAGAATGTAACAGCTATCTTGTCTTCTCTGTTTTGAATTATATAAATTTACTTGTATATAGATGATGTCATTGAATAATTACTTCAAAATTAGGTGTGTGTACACCTGACAGTATTATTTATTTTTGCAGAAGGATAAAATACCCTTTGGCCAAGTTGAAAGTCAGGGAGCTCTGGTAGCCTACTACCAGAAATTGGTAAGAAGCTGTGCTGCAATCCTGAAGGCACACGGTTCGAATCCACCAGCTGCTCTGTGAGAGAAGGATGGACTATCTCCTTCCATGAGATTAACTGCCTCTTAAAACCCACTGGACGGTCCATTAGGGTTCAGTTCCCCCTTGATGGTAAACAACAACAAGAACAACAACATACCTGAAAGTAATTGCTTAGAATGTCTTCTCTCCAGTGTCTTAGAAAAGTGCCTACTAAACTGTAAGTAGAGCAACTCTTAGAGCTAACGTTCCTTTCACCATTGGTGGACCCTCAGCAGTCAGGTCACAGTAACTGTACCCTGCAGCCACAGTTTACATGGCACTGTAAATATGCAGAGTTCTTGAAATAGTAGTTTTAGAGGTGCAGGGACTGTCACTGAAGCGAAATACAAAGTTTTGTTTATGTTTATGTGTTCCTTCAAATATTTACAGATTTTCTTCTGCTTACATAAGCCATCTTGCTCTTTATAAAATACTTGGGTTTTTCCACTAATTGAAAAACATGACTGAAAGAATAATCTCTTATAAGAGCAGTACCCAGAGAAAATGTAGTATTTTTATGTGATTGATGTAAAATTATTGCTCAGCAGAAAGTCTGAGTCTACAGAAACTTCTCGGTTTATGTATCAGATAGAATTTGGGCTTTGTATTTTGCAGTTAATCTATGAAGGTCAGACCAAAATAACCAAATCATTGCACGGAGTTAACTCTGACTTATACTGACCCAGCAGTACAGTAGAAACACCTCGTATGGTTTTTTCCAAAGCTGCTGTGAATCTACAGAAGAGACTACCACATCTTTCTCTTGTGGAGCAGCTGGTGGACTTGAATAGCTGACCCTTGGGTGTTGTTGTTGTTGTT
>NW_006399887.1:181599-206259 GCF_000299155.1 Elephantulus edwardii
AATGCCTTTGCATAGTCAATGAAACACAGATAGACATTCCTCTGGTATTCCCTGCTTTCAGCCAAGATCCATCTAACATCAACTACAGTATCTCTAGTACCACGACCCCTTCTAAACTCAGCCTAGACTTCTGGTAGCTTATTACTAGCCACCAGTTAAAGTCATAGAACACAACAACAACAACACAGCACCAAAAGAAAGAAAAAGGAAACCAAACCCATTGCTGGGGAATCATTTCTGACTCTGAGAGATGCTACAAGGCAGGGTGTAACTGCCCTACAGAATTTCCAAGGCTGTAATCTTTCCAGGAGAAGCTGCTCCATTTTCTCCTGCTCAGTGGCGAGTGGATTGAAGTATTGACCTTTTGAGGAGCAGCTGAACAGTTCACCACAGCACTACCAGGCTTTCTTATTAAAGTCAGAAGACCACACCAATTAACACTGGGATTCGTTGACGATACTGAGCCCATGTTCCATATTTCAGGAGAGGTTATTCCTTAAAAGGTAAGATTATTCCTATTTAGGGTATAGAAGATCTTCTGAGCACTAAAGACAAATCCATGTGTTAGTTGGGAGAGGAAAAACACTGCTGTTCTGCCAGAAACTGCAGCAAAATAATAATTGTTAAAAGACACAGGTGCTTTGCTTTGACTTCTTTGACTTTTTCCTACTAGTTTATTTATAAAATTAAAATACATTGTTTTCAAGAACAAATTCTTTCAATTTCCCTCCCCACCCATCAAATTGCACAACCCCATGATTAATTCCCCCTTCCCCCTGCACACCTTCATCTCTCTACTTCCAGCTTCTCCCACCCCTCTTGGAACCTTATACTAATTCTACAGTAATGGTTTATACAGTATTTATCCTTGTGGGAATGTGTTAGTTCACTCAGCATAATGCTCTCCAGTCCCTCCCAAGCTAGGTAGTAATTTACCAAATCATTGCTCATGAGTGCTGCATAGTATTCCATTGTGTGAATGTGCCATAATTTTTCAATCCACTCGTTTGTGGTTGGACATTTGATTTGGGCTGTTTCTGTGTTCTTGCAATGGTGAAAATTGAAGTTAGTGTTTGAAAAAGCAGCTGAACTACATGTGCAACTGCAGGGAGATTGATTTACATTTTAAAATCTAGACTGACATGTAACCAAGATGGTATTTCCATAGATGCTGGACTTCCCTTCCCTCCTTTTACATATTAACTGGGTTGGTTTTATTTTTTGGGTGTGTTGTGGATTTGTTTTTTTCTTTTCTTCTTCTGTCCTTAGCACCTGGTCTGAATTGGCCCCAGACAGAGTGGTAATTTTCACTGAAGTGTTTATAAAATGAATCCCCCGTCTCCTTTTTCTGTTTTACTCTTTAAACACAAGACATATGCCTGCACCTCCTCATCAGACTCTTGAACTCCGGCCAGCCTGCCAGCCTGCCAGCTGGACTAGGATGCTGATACGGGGCAGTGTTCATTAACAATGTGCATTTTTCAACATGCAAAACGTACTAGAGTTTTAATTTTAGAAGTTGTGGTTTTGTCCAAACTATACACTAAGGTGACTGGACCCTTTGTTTACTTTTGTTGTTGTTGTTGACATGGCTAAGAAAAACAGTGAAGTCTGCACTGCTCTTTTCAGATACTGTGGTAGGATTTTGAGTTTCTTTTCTGCATAAATCACCACCTTTCAAGGAGTTAAAAATTTGGCCAAGAAAATATTTCTTCATAGCTAAAATATGACTGGCGACTTTCTCCCTCAGAAGGCATACCCCTTCTTCTAGAGTATGAAAACAGTGCACCAAGTGAACAATTACATTTATAATTTATACTATTCTGTTCATATCTTTCATGTTCAGCAAATGAACTGTGTATTCTCATCTATTTAAAAGCTTGCTGTTGTTATGTACCACTGAGCTGGTACACACTGTGCAGTGCCGAGTCATCCCCACAGTTACTGCGATGGCTGCACTCATTGCTGTAACCACTGTACTCCTCTTTCCCTTGGTACTCTTCTTTATCCAGTACCATGTCCTTCTCCAGAGCTTGTTACCACCTGATAGCCATATACCGAAGGATATGAGACAAAGTCACTTTCCTCATGCTAAGGAAGCATTCTGGCTGTACTTCTTCCAAGACAGGTTTGCTCATCTAATGGCAGTCTGTAGTATATTCAGTACTTTTGGCCACCATATATAATGTAAATGCATCATTGTTTCTTTGATCTTGTTCATTGCTGAGATTTTGCATGCACATGAGGCAGTTGCAAATGTCATGACTGAGTCAGGTGAACTGTAGTCCTCAAAGTGACTTTCCCCTCGTTTGACACCTTATAAGTTTATTTTGTAGAAGATTTACCCAATGTTATTTGATTTCTTGGTTACTTCTTCCATGGTATTGATTGTGGATCTTAGTAAAATGAAATCCATGGCAACTTTAGTCTTTTTCTCTGTTTATTCTAATGTTGCTTATTGGTCCAATTGTGAGGATTTTTGCTTTTTTTGTGCTGAAGTATACTCCATACTGAAGACTGTGGTCTTTAATCTTCATCAGTAAGTACTTTAGGTCTTCTTTTCTTTCAGCAAAGCTGTGTCGTTTGTCTGTCATATAATGTTCCACTGCTATTCCTAAGGTTTTCATTTGCTAGATTTTTCAAAAGGGAACTCTGGTGGCCTAGTAGTAATAAACAGTGCTGCAATCCTGAACGCATGAGGTTTGCATTTACCAGTTGCTCTGCAGAAGGGTGGGCAGCCTCCTTCCATGCGATTCATTATCTCTGAAAACCCACTGGAGGGTCAGTGATGAGTTGGGTCTGACTCAATAGCATGCACCAAGAGTTTTCTTAGAGGTAGTTTAGAGATTCTTCTTCCTAGTCTATTTAGTATAATTTCTAATATTGTTGTTTTCGTATGGGAGGACCTTGCCTATCTTTCACCCATGGAGCAGCTGGTGGATCCCAACTGCATACTTTTGCATTGGCAGCTCAATTCCTTACCACTAAGCCATTAGATCTCCCTTCTAATACCATAGCAACACAGAAACTGTCACCACAAGCTGAGAGAGGAGCTGAAAAATAAAGTGCTTTCCATTTTATGCTGGATGCATATATGAGGGACCAACTTATTCTGCCATTGTATCTTTATTTGCATTTTTAAACTTTATTTCCTTACCATTCCACTCCACCCCTCCTTCATTCCTAATCTCACACCTCTGCAAGAGAAATCTGAAAACATGGATCTTGTAAACCTTAAAGGGTCACCTTGGGGAGTTAGAACATTATGTTCTTGATTATTTCAAGTTATGTTCCTTGAGACTGCAGAAGCCCAGACAAAATGACATCATCTCAGATGAGAACAAGGCTCTTATTTCAGAAATAGGTATTTAATGGCTTTTGACTTCAGGGTGATTATAGCGTTTCAGAGTAGCAGCCTTGCCAGCTGTTAGAGTGGAAGTATTGAAGCTGTGCTACATTAGGGCAGCTGTACATAGAGTTCAGGAAAGAACAAAAGCCACCAGAGTGTCTTTGTTGGAATTGTGTGTGTGTGTTTTATGTGCAAATAAAAAAAGCACTAAATCCTTAACTACTTTCTTATTTCTGTTATCTGAGCAGTTCTCTCTTGAGTCAGTTGAGGCCTGAATTTACTTAAACTCAGATTCAGCATGTGAAAATCAGAAGAAAAATTCTGGGAAGAATTTACTGACTATACTGATTTTCTGAGTGGCATACTTTTTTGGGACATGCCTCTTGTTTCACAATTTAGTAGTGGAGGAAAAAAAAATCCATGTTTTGCTTAAAATACTAGAATAGCAAAAATATACATGATGAGGCTGAAAACTATCTGGGTCATTACTCCCCAGGGTAGGGTGAGGTTAGCAACAGTTACTGAATAGATGGTTACTCCCTTTGTGTCCTCAGTGTCCAGACCAGAGCGGCACACCCTTCTGCCTGGCTTTTTCAGAGCAGTAGAATCCTACTCTTTTCCATAGTCACTTTCTCACTCTTGAGGCCATTTTATTCCTTCAGGCTCCTGTTCTGTTGATAGTCTTTTATGCTCCTTAAATAGATCATACTCCTAGACTTGAGGAACCTCACACACTGTTCCTTTTGATTAAATCCAAGCTCAGTCTAGTTATCCCTTTTAGGACTCAGTTCAGACTACATATCTATCCTGATACTAACCTTCTTGAGCCCTAACCCCACCCAGCCCAGCACCTTTACCCCTATGTGTGATTTAACACAATTACTGTTTATTAAAGATCTGTATATCTGTTTAGTGTCTGTCTTTCCCTCCACACTATAAATTCTATGTGAGTTTTGGCTAACACTGCAATACATGGCGGACAGACTAAGTTACCAGAGACTATTCAGTGAGAGCTTTACTCACTAAGTATGCTAGACATCCATGAGCCCGGAGGCACACTTTGAGGTTGTTGTCATCTGCTGTCAAGTTGACTTGGACTCGTGGTGACTTTGCATATGGCAGATTGATATGCTGGCTGGTCCTGTGTCATCCTCATCATCACCAGCGTGACGGAACTGATCATTGTGAATGCCATGAGGCTTTCATATATCCTTGTTAACCTTCTGCTTCTCCAAATTTGATATCCTCCTCTGGTGTTATTCTAAAAGTTGGCTTTTTCCCCCCACTTTTTTGTTTACTTTATTATTTATTTCAATGAAAATTTACAGAGATTTTGGATTTCCATTCATTCATTGTTGCACTTTTCTCCCCTCCCAATCCTCCCGCCTAGTACACTACTCTCTTGGAAAAGTAAAAGAAAAATTCTTTCATTGTTTTATAATCCCTCCCCCTAGGTCCACTTCACTATGCACCCTTCACTCTGGACTCTTGTCATGACAAAAATACCTAATCACATATCCCTTTTAAACAGTTTTCTCCCTCATCTGTTTCAATGCAGTATACATTATTGAACCCTTCCTTCTCAGTCTGCTCCCAAGCCCGAGGTCAGTCCTGTTTTACAACAATGGCACCATGCAGTATTTGTCTTTTTGTGACTGAGATATTTCACTCAGCATAATGTCCTCCAGGGTCACCCATTTTGAATAATATTGCATGACTTCCTTGTTTTTCAATGCAGTGTAGTATTACATTGTGTGAATATACCACAGCTTCTCAATCCATTCGTTTGTTGATGGACACTTAGGTTGTTCCCAACTCCTTGCTATTGTGAACAAAGCAGTAATCAACATGGGTGTGCATATATCTGCTTGGATTTCAGTTATGGTCTCTTTTGGGTATATTCCCACTAATGGAATTGCTGGGTCAAATGGTATCTCTATTTGCAACTTTTTGAGAAAGCGCCACACCACCTTCCACAGTGGTTGCACCATTTTACACTCCCACCAGCAGTGGATAAGGGTTCAAGTCTCTCCACAACCTCACCAGCTTTTGTTGCTTGCTGTTCTGTTAAATTTTGCTATTCTGATTGGGGTGAGATGATATCTCATAGTTGTTTTGGCTTTTTTTTTTAAGCTGTTATAGTTAGCTGCCTCTGGTCTCCAGCTGCCTTAACTACAGACACATGGTCTTGCAAATCATCAACAGATGTGGGACTACAATAAATCAAAGAGTACTTCTCACACTGAGTAGTGAGACTTGAGGCAACAAAACTAGAGGTAAGCAAGACATGTGGCAGTAAGATCCTGGTGGTTGGAGAGACTGTGGCATTGCTGTGGTGAAACTGTGGCAAGATGTGACCTGAGGCTTTTTGCATTTGTTCTGGTCACAGTTAAAGGTTTGGCTGTTCTTGCTAGGTGTTTGAAGGAGAAGCTTACTTGTACCTGCTCTGAGGCAAACTTTTCTGGATGATTTGCTTATAGCTACTCTGAGGCAAGTCTTGTCAGTTGATTTGAGTTTTACTGCTGAACTAAAACCGGAACATGGACTAATTGAAGAATTGTGCCTTAGAAGTTTTGCGATAAATTTGGACTTGTGTTGGGCCAAGAAATCTGAAGGACAACCACCTAGACACCTAACTGGAGGAGATCTATATTTGTTCCCACTCCAAAGAAAGGTAACCTGACAGAGTGTAGAAACTGAATAATATCATTAATATCACATGCAAGCAAAATTCTACTGAAAATTATCCAAAAACGACTGAAGCAGTACATCAACAGAGAACTTTCAGATGTGCAGGCTGGGTTTAGAAAAAGCTGTGGTACTGGGGATATTGCTGGCTGGCTGATGTCTTGGTGGTCATCTCGTCTTGGTGGCAGTCAGGCAAGGGACATTTCTGGGGTCCTTTTTGTTGTGTGTTACTGTTCTTACTCTCCCTCAAAAGTGGGTGGCCTTTAGCATTAGACTAAGGGCAAGGGCCACGGTCTGCATGAGGGAATGACTTTACAATCCTGTAGGGCCTTCAGGCCAAATACAAATATATTAATTTTAGTACAATATTCTTTTAAAGACACAGCAATCATTTGTTTATTTGCTGTAGTGAACAACTTGGAGTTGCTGTGATGCCGAACACTATTCCATAGTCATATCAAATACATGATGGTTACCTATTATGTAAAGTGTTTGGATGAACTTCCAGATTGATTCATGTTGGGAAGCAGGAGTGGCATCCACATCCTAAACTAGATGCCTCTGGAGACTCTACAAACTCTTATAAACGTATAGAAATGATATTAATTATAGAATAGAGTTCAGGTGTCTTTTGTGCAAAGCTTACTTTAAGTCATATTTGACTTGACAGCACTTAACCACTACTCAATGAGACTAGTGCTATTGTATCTAGAGGAATATTCTTCCACTTTACTGTGATACTGAACCTTATGCTATGGGGATATCAAATACCATAATGGTTTCCTGTTGTGGACAGTGTTTGGTGGAACTCCCAGGTATAAAACAGTTTGGGAAGCAGGAGTGTCATCCACTTCCTAAACCACATACCTTTAGAAACTCTATGAACTTGGAGAAATGACAATAGCTATAGAAAGGCATTAGGTCTTTTGTTCATAGAGTCACTATGAATTGACCCCGACTCGACAGTAGTCAACAACAACAACAACAACAGCTAGGGATATTATAGCTAATATTAGATGGATCTTGGCTGAAAGTATAGAGTACCAGAGAAATGTCTATCTGTGTTTTATTGACTATCCAAAGGTATTTGACTGTGTGGATCACAACAAATTATGGCTAACTCTGAGAAGATTGGGAATCGCAGAGCACTTGATTGTGCTCATGCAATAACTATGCTTGGCCCAGGAGGCAGTCATCAGAACAGAGTAAGGAAACACTTCATGGTTTAAAATTGGGAAGGGTGTACACTGGAGATGTGTCCTATCTCCATACTTTTTCAGTCTATATGCAGAATAGAACATCTGGGATGCTGAGCTCTATGAGGAGAAATGTGGCATCAGGATTGGAGGAAGACTTATCAACAGCCTGTGTTATGCAGATAGCACAACCTTGCTTGCTGAAAGTGAGGAGGACCTGAAGTGATTGCTGCAGATGGCCAAGAGTCTGCTCTGCAGAGTACTGAAGAGCATCACTGTCAGTGTGCAGACTAAGGTGTGCCTGATCCACATGGTCTTCACAATTACTTGCTATGTCAGCTGTACAATGACTAGGAATGATAGATGTAGAATTGATGCCTTTGAACTGTGGTGCTGGTGAAGAGTATTGAATATACCACGGACTTCTAGGAGAACAAACAGGTTCATCCTAGAGAGGTGAGACTAGGCTGCTCCTTGGAGGCAAGGATTCTGAAGCTCCGTCTGACATATTTTGGGCATGTTGTAAGGAGGGACTAGTCCTTGGAGAGGGACATCATGCTTGGGAAGGTGGAGGGACAGCGCAGGGCAGGAAGACCCTTGATGGGATGGATTGATTCAGTGACTAGGGTAATAGGGGTAGGTGTGTCTGAAACGATAGAGTTGGCTCAGGATAGAGCAGGGTTCAAAGCTGTTGTACATAGGGTAGCTATGAGTTGCAGATGACTTAACGGCACATAACAACAACAATGACAACAACAACTGTGAGATATTCTTTGCCTCCCCCACTTACTTCCTTAATAAACCCCATTCTCCATACCACAACTATGAGCCTGTGAGTCAGCAACACATAAACTAACCTCTTGCTGTTTGAGTTGCTCTAAAGGCAATATAGGGCTGGGCTTTGGGCTCTTTATCTCCTTTCTGCTCTGGGGCAGTGAGGGGCTGTGCTATTCTCACTCCCTCAGGCCCTTTCAGAGAGATCCTCATGGCCCTGCACCTTTATGCCCCATTTTATTCTACTTAGATACCTCTTCTAATGATTAATTCCTTTTGAAAACATGTCCACAGCAAGTGGTGCAGACAATGTTCTATGTGATCCATAATGTTTTCATTGGCTAAATTTTGACAGATTACTAAGACTTTCTTAATGGTCTTACTGAATACTGCCTACCATGAGTGACTGTACAGGTATTTGCAACTTTGATGGCATAGATTGCAGCCTCACACTAGGATACAAGCTGCCAGACAATGACAAAATGATAGGCAGGTTATCACTGGAGGACAGGGAAGACTAATCCCCCCAAAACCAAATCCATTGCCATCAGCATAAATTCTGACTCATAGGACAGAGTAGAGCTGCCCAGTTGAGTTTCCAAGATTGTGACCTTTATGGAAGAAGCAGATAGCCATCTCTCTCCTATAGAACAGTTTGTAGGTTCAAAGTAGAATTCTAGGTTAGCACCAAGCACTTAGCCACTGTACCATCAGAACTCTTTAGAAGGCTGAAGCACTTAATCAGTTCCATTGTGTCACGTGATGCATCACAACAAATAAATTCAATTCAGTTTCACCAGAAGAACTCCATTTTGGAAAAGTAGAAGAGTTGATTGCAGAAGAAAAATTAATATCAACAGAGGCCAAGAACAATAGTGAAAGTTTTTAAATGCCATTGTTGAAAATAGAAAATATGTCTTGTGGGGAGGGGAGTGGACAAATGATACCAATCATCAATAAAACTGTTTTCTATGTCTCTTACTAGATTGTAACTGTTTCTGTCTTCGTTTTTATTTATTTTTCCTTTTTTTTTTATTACCTTGTCCTCCTTCCATTTTTTTCCCCCTCTTCTTCTTGTTATCCTGGTCAACTGGAACGTACACCAGGAATACAAGACATTTTTTGGCCTGTCTTTGAAACTTCTAACATTCCTCATTGGTGAAAATGGTTTGAAGCTGCTAACTGAATAGTTGGCATTTTGAATCCACCCCATGGTGTCATACAAGGAAAAGGCCTTGGAGATCTTCAATGTAAGATACCAACCATGTAGGAATTTTTCTTTTACTTTTCAAAGGGAAGAGAGAACTGGGAGTGGGGTGGGGGATGGGCAGGGAGAAAAGTACAACAATGGATGAATGGAAATCCAAAATCTCTGTAAATGTTATTGAAATTAATAATAATAAAAAAAGAATGGTACAGAAAAACAAAACAAAAAATACTCTTGGAATGCACTTTTATGCATATACTGTTGAAACCCACATGGCTCAGTGGTAATGGACTTGTTCTTTTGGTTTTTAATGCTCTGGTACTCTGTAATTCTTCTCCATCCTACCGTAAATGGCTTGTAAAGGCCCTTCTGAGGAAGCTTCCCACAGAGAGCAGAAGAGCTACCTCCCAAGATAACAAGTCTTGGGAATATGGCTTTCCTCAAGGATATAGCTCATCCATATAGTTCCGAATCTGTGGTTAGCTGGCCAGTTAATTTGTCTCACAGTTTGAGGACCTTCAGGATACCAGCCACTTGCAGGAATGTTAATTCCATGTATGCACCATCATGTGAAGACTAATGCATATAACAACACAGTTGAGTTTTGCCAACTAGCTAATGTGTGATATTATTTTCCTCCTCTCTTCTTCCCATTCTTCCTTCAATTAATCCATTATTATTAAGGAGCAACACAACCTAGTGGTAAGGAGTTGTGCTGTCAACTAAAAGGCAAGTGCTTTGAATCTACCAGCTTCTCCTTGGGAATAAGAAGGACGGACAGTCTCCTGTGATTTACAGCCTTTGAAAACCTGCTGGAGGATTAGCTATGCACTGGGCCTAATTCAAAAGCGATGAAGTATCTTTTATAGGAGGAAGGATTGTTGGCAATGTCCAGCTGCTTGCAGCTTCTTTGCAAACTTTCCTTAACAAACCTCTCCTCTGGCTGCTTCAGTAGTCCTCTCTGGCTGCTCTCCCAGACCCTCCCCATCTAGATATAATAATTTCTCAGGAAAGATTTTCTAAAAACAGCTTCTTTTTGTAAGAGATTTGCTCTCACCTCCATAACAGAGCCCTAGGCTATGTCAGACAGTCATAAAATTGGCACTCCAAAATTGACTGGAAGAGCACATCAACAAAGAACTACCAGAAATGTAGGCTGGGTTTAGACTGGGTCGTGGTACTAGGGATTTTGTAGCTAGTGTTAGATTGATCTTGGCTGGAAAGCAAGGAATACCAGAAGAATGGCTATCTTTGTTTCATTGATTACTCAAAGGCATTTGACTGTGTGGATAATAACAAATTGTTGCTAACTCTGGGAAGAATGGGAATCCCAGACCACTTGATTGTGCTAATGTGAAACCTATACTTGGACCAGGAGGCAGTCATCAGAACAGAGCAAGGAAACACTGCATGGTTCAAAATTGGAAAGGTGTACACCAGGACTATATCCTGTCTCTAGACCTTTTTAACCTTTATGCAGAACAGATTACCCAGGAGGCTGGGTTCTATGAGAAATGTGGCATCAGGATTGGAGGAAGAATCATCAACAATCTACATTATGCAGATGACACAACTCTGCTTGCTGAAACTGAGGACCTGAAGCACTTGCTGTGGAAGGTCAGGGACTGCAGTCTTCAGTATGGTTTTGAGGCTCAATATCAAGAAAACAAAGATTATCACCACTGGGCTGATTGGCAGCATCATAATGGATGGTGAAGAGATTGAGATTGTTCACAGTTTTGGTTTACTTGGCTCCACAGTCAACACCCTTGGCACCAGCATCCAGGAAATTAAAAGACGTATTGTGACGGGAAAGTCTTCGATTAGAGACCTCTATAACGTACTGAAGTGCAATGATGTCAATCTGGAGACTAAGGTGCACATGATACATGTCATTGTCTTTGCAATCACTTGCTATGCATCAGAGAGCTGTACAATGACTAGGGATGATAGGAGAATTTATGCCTTTGAGCTGTGGTGTTGGGGAAGAGTATTGAATATGCCATGAACTGCTAGGAAAACAAACAGGTTTGTCCTAGGAAAACAAACAGGTCTGTCCTGGAGAAGGTGAAGTCAGGCTGCTCCTTGGAGGCAAGGATTCTGAAGCTTCATCTGACATACTTTCGGCATGTTGCAAGGAGGGACCAGCCCTTGGAGAAGGACATCATGCTTGGGAGGGTGGAGGAACAGCACAGAAGAGGAAGACCCTCGATGAGATGGATTGATTCAGTGACTAGGGTAATAGATGGTGGGATTGGCACAGGACAGAGCAGAGTTTAGGGCTGTTGTACATAGGGTCGCTATGAGTCACAAGTGGCTCCACTTCACATAACAACAACAACAACAACAACAACAACAACATATTGTTATTGTTGTTGTTAAGTGCTGCCTAGTTACATACAACTCATAGCAAACCTATGAACAAAAGATCTGAACCCTGTTCTATAACTATTGTAATTTCTCTAATGTTTATAGAGTTTCCAAAAACATGTTGTTTTAGGAAGTCATGCCAGTCCTGATTATCTATTCTATTCTATTCTAAATTATATACTATATATCATATTATACTTTATTTATGTGGCAGGAAAGTGCAAGAGAGGAAGATCATCTATGAGAGGGATTGATTCAGTGACTGGGGTAATGGAGGTAGATGTGTCAGAGACAGTAAGATTGGCATAGGATAGAATAGGGTTTAGGGCTGTTGTGCATAGGGTTGCTATGAGTCGTAGGCAACGTAACAGCCCATAAAGACAACAACTGTATTTATTGTATTATTTTGTATTGATGCAACTTATTGAATTTTGTACCTGTATATTTATCCTATCTGAATGACCTTGGGCAAGTAACTTTGTCTCTTTTTATCCTGGTGACATAGTGATTAGAGAGTTGTGCTGTCAACACAAAGGTGCTCTATTCATCTCCATTAGCTGCACCTTGAGAGGAAGATGGGAATCCCCCCTCTGTGATTTACAGCCTCTGAAAACCCGCTGGAGTGGTGAACCTGCTGAGTAGGTTTCTGACTCAGTGTAATAATAACAACAACAGTAACACGGTGAGAATACAATAGTAGTGTAGCTATCTCATATGTTTGCTATCAAATATAGTATTATGCTACTATTGTTATCTTTTCTGTTGCTTTAAGTTCTTTAAGGAATTCTATTCAGTTGTGTGTCTTCCAAGATTCTGTATTTAAATTAGGATGTTGAATGAGTAAAGGAACAAATAATTGTGTATTGACATTTTCATGAGGTTACGGAATGTTTTTATTATGAAATGATGTCATGTTAGTTTCCCTGTTTAAACTTGGCATAAAGTAGTTGAGAGACTAGACTGATTCTCTTCTCGGTCTAGAATATGGTCTAAGATTTGATGGTGAGGGAAGTATTTGATAATGATTAATTTATACTGTGAAATCTTGCTTTGTGGAACTGTTTGCTATATTACAAAAATCTTTTTCTTCCATTTCTGATAAACCAAATACTGTTAAACAGTGTATCATCTTCTTGGCAGTCAAACTAGATATTCTTACCTAAAATAACTCTGTTCAGCAAAGAATTTACTTTCTTATTTTTCTTTCCCATATACATTTTTCAATCAGAAATCTTGACCCTCATAACCGAAGGATAACCCATGCATGTTATTGCTAGGTGATGCCTAGGTAGCTACCACTCTCAGCAACCCTGTGAGCAACAGAGTCAAATACTGCCTTATTCTGCACCGTCCTCATGGTCTCTGTCATTTTTGAGCCCATTGTTACAGAAACTCTGTCAGCCCTTCTTACTGAAGATCTTCTTCTCTTTCACTGACTTTCTACGTTTTTCAGTGTGATGTCTCTTTCAGCTTCATGGTTCTAGGTTTCCAGCTCATCATTCAACACTAATAGCAATAGATGTTTACTGCATACCAAAAATGCTCAGACACAGCCCCCAAACCATCTTGCAGGGTAAGCTACCTCACTAGGTCCAGTCTCTTTCCAAGGATTGGTCCCTCCTGAACACTTGCCAAAAGTGTCTGAGGTGAGGCTTCTCCGTCTTTACCTGTAAAGATGCCATCTTTGCATCCTTGCCATGCATAGTTGAAATAAACTTATAGTCTTATACGTCTTCTCTTTCAGGAAATCTCATTTATTGAATTGCAGTCATCTGAACTTCACCTTTCTGTGGTCCTGATGTGAAGCTCAGTTAGCGGAAACCAGTTGTTGTGTACCATAGAGTCATGACTGACCCATAACTAACTCGCCAGTAGGTTTTCAGATGCAGTTAATCACATGGGAGATGATCCATCTTTTTCTTGTGGAGGAGCTAGTGGATTTGAACTGTGAACCTTTGGGTTGACAGCACAATTCCTTATCCCTGAGCTATAGAACACCCTCAGACATTTGCTTAGATGAGAAGATTAGGACTGCCGGGTTTGCTGTCATTCTTTTCAACTTCATGGTTCTAGGTTTCCAGCTCATCAACTAACACTAATAGCAATAGATGTTTACTGTGTACTAAAAATTCTCAAACACAGACCCAACACCATCTTGTGGGATAAGGTACCTCACTAGGTCCATAGTCAAGCAGTAAAGTACTATGTTGGCTCTTCTAACAGGACTCCGACTCAACAGTACCTAACATCAGCAACAATAGGACAAAGCCCTGCCCCAGACAAGTTCACTTTTACAAGCTTATCACTGCTTATAGAGCATTTAGCCTTATGCTCTTAGATATGGGTATTTTTAAACTGTTATTACTATGGTCCCCTGTGGATTTCCATTTGAATTCTTTTTGAGATAAATTGGTTTTCAAGCACTGTTCTGCTTGACTGTCCTAAGATAGTTGTTAAGCATACAACTTTGTAGATCCTGCCTGTCCTTACTGAATCAAAAAGTCAAGGCGTCACACCTAGGAATCTGAATGGACCTGGAGCTGTGCTTTCTGTCTGGAGCCCTTTGGTGACATGGAGAGAGGGTCTCTCTCCCTTCACACATGACACCATTGGAGGTACTAGGATGTTGTCCTTTTTTCCTGGAGCTCCTTCTTGAATGGTATGGGAGTTGTCTGTTTGTCAGTGGAGGGCTCTGAGCAGAGCCTAAGCATCAATGAGCATCATATCTTACAGGCACTCAACTGTTGGCATGCTGGAAGTGGTCGTCCCATGCCAGCAACAAGGTGGCCATCTGGGTACTGACTTGGTAGATCCATATACTCTCCTGTTTGTGCTTCCCCCCCCCCTTTTCTGTTTTCTTGCTTCAATCTGGAACATTTTTATTAGTGTGGTAGTGAGACACCCCAGCAAGTATATAAAACCAAATCCCAAACTCACTGCTATCAAAGATTCCAACTCATGGTGACTTTCTATCAGGCATCAGAGGCTGCAGATCCTACAGAAGATGGCCACTTATCTTTCACAGAGCAGCTGGTGGGCTTGAACCTCCAGTCTTTCAGTTAGCAGCTTCATACATTACATACTATGCTGTTTGGGCTCCTTAGCAAGTACACAGTTTAGTCTTTAACTTACTTTGGTTACCAGGAGCTATCTATTCCAGAGCTAGAAAAGGGTAACATGTTTGGTGAAGCAGAGAGTCTGTGTGAGATAATGCGATGGATGACACTGTAGCCACAATAGATACAAACATACCAACTTCATGAAAATGGCACAGAACTGGACAACATTTTGTTCTGTGATGTGTAAAATTACCACAAGTTGTAGCCAACTTTGGTAGCTTAACAAGAGCAAAGCTGTTTAAACTTAATGGCCAAGTATTTGTAACTTTGGTTTTTCATTACTATAGCAGATGACTCATGTCTAGCTGTATCAGGCTAGGACTATGTGGGGACAGAAAGACAGAAGCATACATTGTAATCTATGTGTTTTATAAAGAGCTGCCCCATGACTGATTATAGCAGAGTCATTAGGTGGAGCCCCCTGGATTTAGGCTCAGGTGCCTGAGAGGATCCCTGGAAATGGGTTCACACAGATCTGAGATGTGTGTTTCATTCAGTAGAATTCTCATTTCATGGGAGTTTGAGGTTTTTTCATCTACCACTCTCATGTTACCCACATTGTTGTGTATAACCTGAAATGCATATGAAATTTGGGATTTCTCTAAAGATCTCAGTTGTCTAGTCTGATGATTAGTGGGGAGCTGTTACATCACTGAAACTTCAGTGCCATGCCTACCTACCTTTTAGGAAACTAGCCTTCCTTTACTCTTGCTCACCCTGAACCCTTTTCCCACCACATGCCCTTTTTAGGACTCTATGGACTGAGCTCATTTATATAATAAATTTGTAGGACTACAAAGAAATCAACACAATTTGTCTAAATTATAAAGTTAGAACAAAAAATATTAACTGACATACAATGGGCATGTTGCAAGTCCTTGGAGAGGGACATCACGGTTGGAGAGGTAGAGGGACAGTGCAAGAGAAGAAGACCGTGGATGAGATGAATTGATTCAGTGACTGGAATAATGGGGGTAGGTATGTCAGAGACACTGTGGTTGGCTCAGGGTTGAGCAGGGTTCAGGGCTGTTGTGCATAGGGTCGCTATGAGTCACAAGAGACTCAATGGCACACAACAGCATAATTAAACCAGATTCTAACCTAATGGGATCCCCTGAGGAATGACTTCCCAAGAACCATTGACTTTGGTACCCAAAGAGAAAAAGAGTCTGGTTGCTCTGAGTCCTAGTCACCTAGACAGTATATAAGAGCAACAAATCTCCTGTGTCATTAACTGCCTCTGAAAATCCACTGGAGGTTCAGATATAGGTCGGTTCCAACTCGGTTGTACTAAACAACAGCCATTTGTTATTAAGTGCTAGGCTTTTAGCACTAAAGTCTGGCATCTTAGTCCTTGAAACAGTCCTGATTGTGATGATGTCAATATCCCACCCCCCAGCCCCCATACCCCCACCCCCCTACATATACAAAGGGAGAGGCATAGACCGGTGGAGTAACATTCTTGAGCTTGGAGAACCAGCATTCTCTCTAGCTCGGAAGTGTAGGCCTTCCTCAAAACCTGTTAACAACTGTGCTCCACATTTCTCCGAGATGCTCTTTCTAGAACCCATTAGAACAAATGTGCCATTTAGGAGAATAAACTGCCAGTTATAGAAATGGAAGCAACAGAGATGGGAGAAATGCAAATAAAAAGGAAGGAACACAACATATATTGAGAAGCATCTATTATGTTATTCTTAATTCAAAGTGTGGACTTTTGACCGGAAAGGATGGATTAGCAAAGTAAAGTTTCTAAAGCCCTTTAGTAGCCAACAGGGATACACATTTTAGTTAGATTGTAACTAGTCACACAGTTCAGAAATAAGTCTTAACTTTCTTGTGTGAATTAACCCAAGTTATTGTAATAATATTAGAACTAAATGACTCACTGCCACGTAGGCATTTGTGACTCATAGTGACCCTCTGCTGGCTTTCGGAGGCTGTAAATTGCAATGACAGGAGAATGCCCAGCTTCCTCCTGTGGAGTTGGAGATGGATTCAAACTGCCATGTCCCTGCAGCCTTTCAGTTTGCCATGCAACTCGATGCGGGCTGTGCTACCAGGCTCCATGAACATAAGGGAAGCTACCATCTGTTGTTGTTGTTAGGTGCTGTCAAGCCAACCCCAACTCAGGGTAACGATATGTACAGCAGAATGAAATGTTGCCTGGCCCTGCACCAAACTCGTAATTGCCTATGCATTCAATTCCATAATTAAAATTGTCATGCCAGTTCATCTCACTGAGGGTTTCCTGCACCTTCATTAGCCCTTTACTTCTCCATACGTGATTTCCTCTTCTAGAAACTGATCCCTCCTGAAGGTGTGCCCACAGCAAGTGAATTAGACATTGTTCTATGGTGACCCATAAGGCTAATTTTTGGAAATGGATTGCCAGGCCTTTCTTCCTCATCTGTCTTAGTCTAGATACTCCACTGAAACCTCTTCATTACTGATAACCCTACTATAGTGTTAGACACACCAGTGGTGTAGCTCCAAACATCTTAGCATCTCTCTGACCAACCACCACACTATCAACAGACAGACATTCTTTGTTTTGTTTACCATTTATACAAAATGCATTACATATGTTACCTCACTTCATCTTCACAACAATCTTTTGAAGTAGGTGTTATTACCCAATTTTATAATGAAGAAGATGTGACACAGAGAGGTTAATTAACATATCATGTCACACAGCTGCTCAATGAAAGAGCTAAAATTTAAATCTAGGCCCATCTGAAGACAAAGCAAGAGTTCCTCACCTCTGAGCCATGGCGCCTACCAATTCCAGAGTGAGTGGCTCCGATATTTCCCTCCCACCTATTTATTCTGTTTCTTTCTCATTGTTTATTATGACACAGCTGTTCCATTTAGTGGTCGAAGTTCTTGGCAGCGCATGGCTTGTCCTGGGACCCATCCATTGTTTCATGATGACTTAGAGCTTATCAGCCTGCTGGGGCTCAGAGGGCAGAGTCCAGGACTTTTTTCTTGTTTGAATTTTTTCATTTGGCATCAAGATCAATGAGTCTTGGGAAGTCATTTCTTAAGTGATCCTGTTAGGTCAGAATCTGCTTTAAACCAACAATGTGATGTGATGGCAGCAGCTGAAATATTAAAAGCAACAAGTCCTTTTGGAAAAGAAGACTAGAAAAATGAGTGTGATTGTGGTAGCTGCTTATATTAGTGGTCTTGATTAATGTCTGCTTTTAAAGAAAACCAAATTGGTAATGCTTCTGTAATCACCGCACCCGTCAAAACCAATCAGTTGTGTTTATGTAATATAAAGCAGCATAGACAGAGCTGGCCGCAGTATCACTTTCTTCCAGAAAGGGAATCGTGATCACATACCTTGCTGCCTCACTCTGTACCTCCTCTTCTGCCAGAGATAGCATGCTGGTTGTGACAGGTCTGTTACGTTAAGTACCGCTCCACATGACCCACATGAGCCACAGAGCCACTTCCTTTGTGGACATGAAAGGGACGTGCAGGAAATATCTACAATCCAGGTCTCCCAAGCCAGTCACTGAACCTCCTTCCTTGTCAGCTCAGCAGCAAATTGGATTACGGATGTGTCATCAGCAAGCCTTAGTCATTCTTGCAACCTAGTCATCGTTTGTGAAAAATTTCCACTTAAAGCCCAACTTGGAAGTAGAGATACTTCTACTAAATAACTGGACTTATTTTGTCAGTTTCTCCGAAAAAGGCAAAGAATGGCAGGAAAGGGTAAGAATGAGTCCTGGCCAGTCCTTTAGAAAGTGCCAGTGTGTTCCAGCTTGCTCAAGCCCGTGTCCATCTCAACTTTCCTTGTCCTGTACTATGTATCAGCCTTCAGATGCCATGAGGTTTGTGACCTGTTTTACCATTGCTGCCTGCTTTCTCTCTGGAATGGAGAATGAAAGAAAGTAATAAACAGCTGTGTGATTTGAAAGGGGTTCACTAATCAGGGTGTTACTTTCAGTTAACAACAACTCAAAGTGAGTGTCTGTAGAGACCCAAGCAGTTAGTTATCAGACACCATACCTGACATGACTTAGGCACTCTACAAACATCTGCTTAAGAAATGAATCCACAAATGGGACTTCTGGGCGTCATTTGTTTGGCTGGAAGAGACATTATGGGGCAATTTGGGATTAATAATGGTCCTTGAAAGAGGTGCAGTATTTGGATGACAGCTAGCAATTTTCAAGTCTCCACGCAATACAGACTTTGTTTTTATTTTGTGATGTGATCCCTTGGCCACTTACCACTGAAGTCATTTTGGGGACATTGAACTTTGTTGACCTTCTAAAATTCCAACTCATTTTCTTTCTTTGAGCTTTAGCAAAGAATCCTCTTAGACACTGTTGAGTCCCTGTCTCTCTAACCTGATGCTGGCATCTCCTCTCATTGTGGATGATGGGACAGGGCCTACATTTCCTTTCTCTGTCACCTCTCCATCCCTGCACCTTACAGACCTCTAGCATTAATCAGCAGGCTTTGTTTTGCTAATAATACCTGTATCTTCTTTGTGACAAGAATGCTCTTTTGTTATCAGAGTGTCAAGATACCACAAGCTTCCCCCTCCCCCATCCCTTCTTACCGTAGGATCAGGAACTCTGGTGGAACTGCAGTTAATGTGATTGGCTGTTAATAAAAATATTTAGCTATTCAAACTCACCCGTCTTTCCGTCTTTCCGCAGGAGACAGATGTGGCAATCTTCTTCTGTAAGGACTGTCAGGCTTGCAAACCCTAGCAGGCAGTTCTACTGTATCCTATACTGTCCCTGCAAATTAGAATCAGCTCATTTATAGGGAGGTTTGGTTTGGGAATTTGGGAACATAGCTGGTTTGATAAAACTTTACAGCTCCCCATACATACACACACAAAGGCCCATTATGAGAGGCAGTGGTTGTGGTTGTGTGCCACTGAGCGGTAAATGACCCATAGCTGCCCCTCCAGCTGGTTTTTAGAGGCAGTAAATCACATAGGAGGAGATTGTGGATTCAAATAGCATGCCTTTGGGGTTGTGGCACATCTTCTTACTACTAGGCCACCAGAACTTGTGAGAAGCCAATTAATGTCTCTTAATAATTGCTGGTCTATAGAAATTCAACACTCTCTTGCCTCTGGTTACTGAAGGCAAATGAGGCTCTGATGTTTGCCTGAGCTCCTTGTAGTAAGAGGCCATCTTTGGAATATGGTGGGATTTCACTGCATATCAGCCCTGGGATTCTGGATTTCATCACTGTTATTGGAATACCTCAGTATATCTGCTCTTCTCAGGGGATTGTGCAGGGCTTTGCACACTTCTGAAATGAGAGCGTGCCTTTCGGAGGAAGACATGTGCATGTCATACAGAGGCAGCTCTACCAAGGGGAAAAGTGTGTTCAATCTGAAGGAGACACTTCTTTTTCTTAAGTCATCAAACCCACGGATTTTTAAGCTGGCTTTATTTCCTCTTCTTTCCCTAAGCCACCCTTTTACTTTTGGCAGAATCCACTTGGAAGCTAAAGTAAATGTTCATGTTGGACCTTTTTCTTTTTGGTTACTTAAAGATTCTTTTCACACATTTACCAAGAAATAGTGATCTCAGAGTTAAAATTGATATACAAAGTGACTTTTGAGCCCCATGTAATATAAATGAAAGCAAGCCTTCCATTTAAAAAAAATATCTTGGTGAGTATACAAGATAATTGTGCAGTGTGATGATTAAAAGGTCAAGATGTGTCCTCCTGACTCAGAATCTAATCCTAGTTAGTCTCTACCTCTCAGTTTCTTCCTCTGTAAACCAGAAATACTAGGACCACCATCTTTACAGAGTGACAGGGAAGATAAAAGACTTGGTCTGCCCATAGGAAGCACTTAGGAAAATACTATGCTACTGTTATAATACAGTTATCATGCTTTACCTTAGACTGAATTTTAATTGTAAAATCCCATGCTAATAGTAGTGGTTGGTTTTGTGGAGTTAATCTACCTCATAATAATTTCATGTGCACAGATTATGGCATTTTTAAGGCTGCAGACTTTCAGATGCAAAATACCAGACCTGTTTTCTGAGGTGCCTCTGCATGGATTCCAACTGCCAACCTTTTTTTTGATATTAGGTACTTAAGTTTGCACCACATGGGGACTCTTTCCTAATAGAAAGATTTTAATTAACTCCCTCTTTGTGACCATATCTTATTCCACATTTCATTTATTGCTGCAATGTATTAATTAGTCCAATCAAAGATAAAGAACTTTGAGTGATATTTACTGTTAATGCCTATAGATCCTGAGGTATGCAAAGGAGCTCTGGTGCCCTAGAGGATAAGCAGTTGTACTGCCAGCACAAAGGCAGGTAGTTCAAATCCACCAGCTGTTTCAGGGAAGAATGATGGGAAATCTGCTTCCATGCAGTTTATAGCTTCTGAAAACTCACTGGGACATCAGCGATGAGTTGAGTTTGATTTTAGGACAACAAGGGAGCTACTCTGTGCCAGGCTCCACTGGGTTCTGGGCTACAGGATGAACCCTAACCCCTAACCCTAGCCCTAACCCTAACCCTAACCCTAACCCTAGGCCTAACCCTAACCCTAACCCTGATAATAGGCAACAAGGGAGCGAGTGTGTGCCCGGCCCCAGTGGGTCCTGGGATGCAGTATGAACAAGAATACACTCTGTTCTCAAGGACCTTATGTTTTCCTGGCAAGTTTTGCCCATATTTATACTCCTCCATAATACACCTAGCATAAAGATCCATCAACAACTTGCGTTATCCTCACTCCTCTGGTAACCTAGTGGCAAGAAGCTGTGCAAGTGGTTTGAACCTGCATTATGCAAATGACACAATTTTGCTTGCTGAAACTAAGGAGGACCTGAGGCATTTACTGGAGAAGGTCAAGGACTGCAGTCTTCAATGTGGATTGAAGTTCAACATCAAGAAGACAAAGAAGAGATTGGGGTTGTTAACATTCACATCTTGCTCGGTTCCACAATCAGTACTCTTAGTACCATCAGCCAGAAAACCAGAAGACAAATTTCACTGGGGAAAATCTGCTATCAGGGACCTCTTCAGACTACTGAAGAGCAATGATGTCAGTCTAGAGACTAAGGTGCATCTGATCCAGGCCATGATCTTAGCAATTACTTGCTATGCACTATAGCACTATGGACAATGACTAAGGATGATAGAAGAAGAGTTGATTCCTTTGAGTTGTGGTGCTGGAAAGTATTGAACACTCTGTGGACTGCTAAGAGAACAATCAGGTCTGTTCTGGAGGGAGTGAAACCAGGCTGTTTCTTGGAGGCAAGAATTTTTTAAGCTCCATCTGACATACTTTGGGCATATTACCAGGAGGGACCAGTCCTTGTAAAAGGACATTATACTTGGAAGAGTGGAGGGACAGCGCTAGAGAGGAAGACCCTGGATGAAATGATTGATACAGTGACTGGAGTAATGGGGATAGTTGTGTCCAAGATAGAGTAGGGTTCAGAGTTATCGTACATAGGGTAACCATGAATCACAAGCAATCTGACATATAACAACAGCACACTAATATAAGTTGCTCGATAAATATGGGGTGCTTGGGCCAATTAAATAGAATTTAAAGTCAGTTGATGTTGATTGTGTTCCTGAGTATTTTTCTTTGAGGACCAAAAAAAGAAAAGAAAATTCTTTCCATGGAAGGGAAAGCTTATCTTCATGTTTATGTAGTAACAGTCACACTAAAAGAAGACCATTGCTGCTGATGTGATTCCAATTTATGACGACTCATGTTACAGAGTAGAACTGCTCCTCCATTCTTGACTGTCCTCGCTGTGGAAGCAGATCCCGAGATCTTTCTCCCACAGAGCTGCTGGCTTGGTTTGAATCATCAGCCTTTGGATTGGTAAATGAACACAACTCATTGTACCAGTAGGCACTTTGCATCACTCAACAAAGAAAAAAAAAACCCAGACTCAGTGCTATCAAGTCTCGTGTGACTCCTAGCGACCCTCCATGGAATTCCCGAGGGCGTAAGTCTTAACAACAGGAAACTGCCCGTCTTTTATCTTTAGAGAGAGTGGTGGATTCAAACCACCAGCCTTTTGTTTTACAGCCCAATATGTGGCACACCAGGGCTCTTTCTCCATTAGCCTAGTTAGGAAGAAAAAGAAATCTGAGGCATTGCTATTTTCTTGACGTTTGAAGAAGTTCTTCAGTATGATCACATTTATAGAAAATTTTCCTTTTAAAATATTTGTGTGCTTAATAAAATGTACAAAAGGAGGCTTAAAGAAAATAAAAACCAAGGCTGGCAGACTTGAACTAGAACGTAACCAGATTTTTTAAAACTTGACCAGTCTGATTTCTGATGTATACAAAACTCTTATGTCATCTGCCTGACATACCAGCAGTCTCCCGTATGCCCCTCTAATTAAAGACAGAAGACTCAGAGGGAGTGGCAGAAGGAAAACATTGATCCTTGGGCTAACATAAAGTGCTTTCTCTTTTAAAAAAAATAATTTGTGGCTTCTAAGGTCAATGCTGCTGGCTCAATTGCATATATGAGTGAGCTGAGGCTCAGAAATTAAGAAAAATTCCCCAAACACTGTTGAATTGTTCCACCCCCCCACCCCCCCAAAATATACATCCCCCTATGACATATGGCACATGCTAGGGTAAAGTTCAGATTGTTGTTCATAGGGTTGCTATGAGTCATAGTCAACTTGATGACACAAAACTTCAGTAAAATATGTGTTAGGGAGTCTTGAAAAACCAATAAAGGGATCACTATTATTTCACACTGACTCCGTGGCACCAATGATGTCAGTCTGAAGACCAAGATGCACCTCATTCAGCCCCCGGTCTTTTCAGTTCTATGCTATGCATCTGAGAGCTGCCCAGGGAGTAAGGATGACAGAAGATGAATTGATGTCTTTGAGTTGTGGTGTGGAAGAAGAGTAGTGAATATTTCATGGACTGCCAAAACAACCAAAGAAGGAAGTTTTGGGAAAAGTGCAGCCAAAGTGCTCCTTGGAGGCAAGGATGGTTAAAACTTCATTTCACATACTTTGGGCATATTGCTAGGAGAGGCTATTTCTTGGAAAGGGACATCATGTTGGAAAGTCGAGGGACAGCAAAAGAGAGAAAGACTCTCTATGAGATGGTTTAACACAGTGACTCCAGCAATGGGCTAAAATGTGTCAGAGATAGTGAAGATGGCACAGGGTGTTCAGATCTGTTATTCACAGGGTCACTTGAAATTGTACTCAGTTTGACAGCACCTAACAAGAACAACAACAATAACAACAACTATTACAGTAGATTTTTCCCCCTCTAGAGGGTAAAATATATGTTGTTGGAGTTCAGGTTCCTGTGAATATAATTCTATTTGGAATAGAGTTTTCTTTGTTATAATAATAAGACCGCATTGGTGTCAATGTTTCCTAAACATGAACACTTTGGATACTATAAAGAACAGCACAGACATAGACATGAGGAAGCACAGTATGGGGGGAGATAAACACTATGTGGTGGTCACCTAGGAATTGAGGAATGCTGGGAGACAAGAATCTTCCCAGAGCTAACGATAAGAGCCTTTCGCTAGAGCCAGTTTTCTGAATCAGAGCTTCTAGCCTCATAAAATGTGAGAAAAGAAATGTCTCTTCTTTAAAACTGCATACTCATGCTAGTTCTGTTGTAGAAATTCTCGCTAATTGATACAGCACCCAGCTGTGACATAGCAGAGCCAGGATTCAAACCCAAGTTTGGGAACCCAAAGGTTCCATATATGAGGACACAGGACACTTTCAGTTACCACATAGGAAGAAAATGCACCCAACTAAATTAAAAAAAGAAAAGGAATTTATTTGGGAGCTCTGGTGGCCTAGTATTAAGAAACTGTAATCTCAGAGTCACAGAGTTCAAATCCATGAGCTGTTCTGGAGGAGGATGGGCAATCTCCTCCCATGCAATTTACTGCCCCTGAAAACCGGGGGGGGGGGGGGGG